>NC_056751.1:312335480-312655480 GCF_019279795.1 Protopterus annectens | reverse complement strand
TTGTTTGTTCTCTCCACTGTAACTGTTTATGTGCCGCATACCACTGTAAAAACATGTCTCTCGTAATTTGTGTGTATACTGATCATGTCTAAATAACTAAATGTGTCTGTAATTTTTCTTTGTGGAGCTTTTCTCCCCGGGCCTCTGCTGAAAAAGGGCCTTTTCGGCTCGGTCAGACACCCTCGGTTAACAAATGTAAAATAAAATAAAATAAACACCTCTGCTCCTATAAAAACAGTATGCTGCGATGGCGATAAGGCAGACTTTTCAAAGTTGATTGTAATGCCTAATTGATGGCAGAGTGTCAGTGTATTGTGTTGCCTGAGTCAATTGATGCCTGGTGGAAGCGGTGAGGAGCCAATCGTTTAGGTATGGAAACACCTGGAATCCTAGACGTCTCAGGTGAGCCGTGACCACTGCCATGCATTTGGTGAACACTCTGGGGGTTGTAGTGAGACCAAAGGGCAGGGCTCAAAACTGGTAATGATTGGCTCTCAGCCGGAAATGCAGGTGATCTCTGGAGCATCTGTTCATCTTTATGTGACAGTACACGTCCTTGAGATCTATGGAGCACATCCAATCGCCTTTCCGTAGGAAGGGAAGAATGGACTGAAGCGTGACCATTCAGAACTTCTCTTTCTTTACCAACTGGTTGACTCTGCTGAGGTCCAAGATAGGTCTCCAGTCCCCTGTTTTCTTTGGTGCCAAAAAGAATCTTGAGTAAGTTCCGAATCCAACTTGGTCTGCTGGGACTGGTTGGATGACTCTTTTTTTCTAGCAATCTGTGGACCTCTACGATTGCTTGTTCGCTGAGACTGGGTGGAACATCTGGGATTCTGTTTACAAGAATGGGAGGGGTAGAGAACGGCATGAAATATCCTCTGGAAATGATGCTTTGTACCCATGTATCTGATGATATGTTTAGCCAGGCTTCTGGGTACAAAGACAAGCAACCCCCGACTGCCTCCAGAGCCGAACAGCCGGGCCCCCTTTCAGGGGCGCTGGTAGGGTTGACCGGAGAACTGACCCCTGTCACCCTGTTGCTGCGGACCCCCTCTGCCACGGGGGCGGTGTCTTCCGTTATGAGCCCCTCCTCTGCCTCTAGAGAGGGTTTCTCCACGTGTGTCCTGAAAGGCTCCCTGTGCTTTTCGGAACAACATTTTCCCTCCCCTAGGGCCCTTGGGGTAGGGACGAGTAGGGGTAGAAAAATGGATTCCAACAACAGATAAGGTCTTGCCTTCCAGCTCACACCTGGTTAAAGTTTCCTTTACTTTAGGCCCAAACAGTGATGAGCCATTGAATGGGGTGTTGATAAAGGAAGACCTAAAGGGTTCCGCAAAGGAAAAGAGACACATCCAGGCTTGTCTTCGGACAGCAATGCCCGAACTAGTGGCTCTACTCGAACCATCAGCTGCATAAGATATGGGATGCATGGACACGTTTACAACTGAGTTTAGGGTAGCTTTGTCGGCCACCCCTGCAGCTACCGTACCCTGGAGAGTATCTTCTAGCTCTTTCAGGAGATCTCTTTGTAGTCTCGTAAAATGGGTTAAGTAGTTCAGTGATCACAGAGAAAAAGTCGCTGAACTAAACATACGTTTCTCATATCTATCCATGATCCTAGAATCTCTGTTAGAAGGATGGATAGATGCGGATGTCTCAGACACTTCCTTTTTGGTGGCTGCAGCTACCACCATGGCATCAACAGGCACTCCCTTGGTCAAAAATGGCTTGTCCACTGGGGCAGACATGAATTTATTTGGCTTGCGAGGAACAGGTTCCATAGCCTCCGGTGACTCCCACGCCTTACGAGAGATCAGTTCCATGAGCTCGTCGTAAGGCGGAGACACCCAAGAAGTGGAAGGTTGAGACCCAAAAGCCTTCAAGAGCACAGACTCGTCCTCAGTAGGGGTCTTGGACTGCCAATCGCCCCTCTAATTAAGGATCTCTAGTATCTCTGCAAAGGAGATATCCTCAGAGGGGGATCGAGGGGACCCCTCTGACTCATCCAAGTCTGTGTCAGATGTCAAAGACGCCTGTGGGGAGTCTAAGTGCCTCCTCTTGCACAGTCTCTTCCTGGGCACCTCCTCAGTGGGGGGATCTGGGGAGGTCTCAGAAGAGCAGGGGACACCCTGTGGGGGTACCTGAGGCTCAGGGTCTCTACGCTTAGGGGGACCGGTAGATGAAGAAGCAGACACAGGAGCTTGAGGGGAGAGGAAAGGCCGAACCGATGCTGACGTTGTCTTTGGAGACAGGACTCTCCTCATAGCATCGAAGGCACCATGGCTCTGAAGAGAAGTAGTAGACGGACCCAAAAGTACCTTCCTATCCTCCCACATCGAAACCATGGGCTCTGAGCCCGAGGTAGGAGCCGAGCTCATCCGAGCCGAAGCCCCGAGAGGAAGAGTCGGCACCGACAAATCAGTCCGACTATCCTCCCCGGACCCGATGGGAGAGAGTCGGCTCCTAGAGTCCTCGGTCGGCGCCGAGGACATCCGAGTAGATGGAGCCGATAACACCGGTGCAGGTATCGGCTCCAAGGGTTCGACAATCATTGGTTCGGTTTCCTTTGGCTCCGAGGGTCCAGTATGGCTCGGAGGAGTATACAAATCCAGTCCCATGGTCTTCGGCACCGACAAGCTGGTCGGGGCCGACAACAATTTGGTAAGTCCTGGTGCCTGTAAAAGCTTCTGCACTAGCCGATCCATGTCCAAATCTGAAAGGCTGACTGAGGACTTAGATGAATGCACCGAAGGTGCTGACTGCAGCATAGTAGAAGAGGGAACCTCAAAGATCGGCTCCAATACTGAGAGCTGGCTCCGAATCAAAGTTACACTCGGTTCCGAGGTCTGTGGAACCGATGAACCTCCCTCTGAAGTTTTTGCCTTTTTTGCCACTTTGGGGTCTGAAGATTTTGTGGATTTGGAGGATTTGGAAGATGTGCTAGTACCTTCATGGCTTCTCAACACCTCAGAAAAGGAATGCTGCAGTAATCCCCTGTCTATTAGATTCCTCCTTCTCTCCAAGAGGACTCGAAGAAAAAGAATGGCAAATGCTGCAAGTGTCTTGGAGGTGTTTAGCCCCCAGACAGTAGACAAATTGAATATGTCCATCTAGCTGGATCACCGAGATCTCTCTTGCCACGGCAAAGTAGATCTGAGGGATAAGGGGCTTGGTCTTGAGCTACTGGCAAACCTTGAGCTTTGCTATTGGCTCCGAACCCATCAGTGAGAATAAACAGCGAGATTTAACAACTTCACATTAACAGTTTTCACTGACATAACGTTTTTATGGAAGATTTTCCCCTGAAGAGTGCTTATCTGCCTGGCCTTGAAGAAGTAATAGCTGACCATCAATCCTTCAAATTTCACAGGATGAGCGTACATCAATGGCAAGAAAGTTATGAAGAACTGGTGCTCTAACCACTGATTTTTATGTGGTTGCCTTGAGCCATTCAGCAGTAAGGGTACACGGACAGTGTCCTAAGACATTAAATACTGCCTGGTTGTCTTGGCAGGATATAACCCGTACAGTTTAGGCTGCTGCAACAGTAATCTACTGATGAAGACACACACACACATATACATATATTTTATATATATATATATATATATATATATATATATATATATATATATATATATATATATATATAGACACACACACACATATGTATGTATATATAAACGGGTCAACTATACATGATCGAAATTGCAGAAAGCCGAAACCCATATGGCCGAGACCATATGTTCGACTTCCGCAATTTCAAACATGTAAAAATAAAAAAAAATACACAACGCTAACTCACTTTTTAAGTGTCAGAAGGAGGGTTACAGCCCCCTGCACCCCACACCCCCCGTAATATTAATATACCAACTCCGAGATCGCACTACAGTGCGGAAATAGAAATATTTCCATTTCGCACTGCACAGAGATGTCCATTACACATGGTTGGGATTCCAAAAGTCGAACATATGGTCTCAGCCATATGGGTTTCGACTTTGTGGCATTTCAACCATGTGTAGGGGACCCATATAAACGCGTTTGTTTAAATCTAGTTGCTGTTTTCCTAAGGTTCTGTGGGAGGTACTTCCAGCTGGCTTGCACAATCTTAGTAAAATTCCTGACTCACAACCAAGGATGAATTGAGGTCTTCGAAGGCACACCTCCCCTACTATCAAGGTCTTTGGTCATGGCTTGGGTAAGGCTTCAGGCCTTGCTAAATGGAGGTGAGTTCACCACTTGGTGTGATGGGGAGGGAGTCTGAGTGCAGAACTTGCTTCAAGACCTTTCAGGCTTAGACTCTGTCTCTGTGATCTTGTCTTTGTGCTAATGCTCTGATTTGTACTCAAGACTGCAAGAAGTATTTTTCCACTGTTCTTCACCAACCACCTTCAGGAAGCAAGCTAACAATTTTTTCTCCTCCTCTCTCCTCAGATTCACACTAGTTGCTTGAACCTCTTAAACATTTGGCAGTTTTCATTGTTTTTCTCTTCGGTAAGAAAGTACTGGCAATGCCAGTGCAGATCTTGTTGTTAAACTGACAGATGAAAAGGTATTTGCTCTGGTGCTTAGGCATGCAGATGCAGGGTACTTCCTGACAATAGTAAAGAAAAAAGATAAACACTGCGGCAAAAAAGAAAAAAAAAAGAAACAGTGGGCTATTACACTGCAGTAACCTGGTGCAACAAGGAAGGAATGAATGGGTGGGGGACAATGCAGCAGAAGAGGGCTGATGGTTAGGAAGAATGGGAGGTGACAGGACACAGAGAAAAACGTCAGATATATTAGAGCCTAGGCAGCTTTCACCCGGCGCAGCAGAGTTAAGAAATGCCTTTCTATGATTATTAGAAATTTATATACAACCCAGAAAAAGCATATTGTTTAAAGGAATACTCAAAGTATACAATCTGATATTGTTACAATCGAAGTGTCTGTTGGGTTGGTAGTAAGGCCACATGCCAAACATCTCTGCATGCACCACTAAGTGGGAAATGCTAATGATGGTGCACAACAGAGTGGGATGGCCGCTGCAGGAACAGAGGCATGATACAAATGACAGAATATCCACAAGCAAATTTGGTACATCCACAAGGAATGCCTTATTGTTAGCTCTGTGGGGTCAAAATACAGGCAGACCAAGCCTTTCTGTTTCAATGTCACAACAGAATGAGGTTATTAAAATCAAGGTGGATTTAATGGTTTTACGGGTTCCTATCAGCTGACCGAAGACGCAGGTTAGCGAATGCGACTTGGTCGAGCTGTAAACACCGAAATGGCAAAATATCGAAGCGGCATGTAAGCAAATTCTTTCCCTGGGAAAGAATTCACTTGGCCGCTTCGGTAGTTTGCCGTTTTCGACACTGTAGTGAGGTCTCAGAGTTCGTATATTTAAGTAGGGGGGAGTGGGGGGCAAAGCCCCCCACTTAATATCATGTATTAAAGTGTTTTCTTTGTTGGAACAGCGATTTTTTCCTTGGAAAAAAATTGCTGTTCTGACAGTTCGGTTTTGTAAGCTTTCGCTTACATGGGGTCGATTAATCACTGTTTGCTAACCTAAGCATTCAGTGATCTAATATAGACCCGGTTTTACACATTCTCTTTTGGATAGGTCTAACCCTAGAAGCACAAACATGAGTCTGCAAAAGATGTTTGGGAAATTAGTCAAGGACAAGAGGTTGGTGGATGTCTGGCAACTATTGTACCCCAAGATCCTAAATTTCACATATTCCACTGTCTCTGCATTAACAAGAGAGGACTCCAAAGTTGTAATCTTTCCAACACCTCTCCAGGACAGAAGACTGCTATTCCTGTACTTCTCTGTAACTCTACAAGTATAAGCAAAGAATAACAAAGAATCATTTGTTTTCCATGGGCCAGTAAAGCAACATAAGAAGTCCAAATAACCAAAATTTAAACCTTGATCAGATCTCCAATCTACATCAATGGCTTTAGTCATTTGGAAGCCACATCTAAATCTTCTTAAGTAGAAAAAGAAATCACAGCAATCCATGAAGAATGTGCAAGTTAGTGACACTCGTTCAAAAAAGAAGTTATGTCTTACTATAATGTTCCATGTTTGTTGTCGATCTTCACCAATCCTTGACAGTGGGTTCAGTTCCAAACCTCAGAAGCGACTCGACCATATCTTCCAGTTCGCTCTCTAAAAACTCTGGAGCCAGGCACTATCCATAATGCTCCTCTCTCAAATTACCTCAGATCGAGTTTTCTCAAGAAAGTAGCACACAGACATGAAGAAAAAAGAAGTTATGTCTTACCATAATGTTCCATCTGTATTGTTGATCCTCATTCAGTCATTACACATCGGTATCGATTTCGAGCTCGGAACTGAACCGGCCATTTTCCAAGCTTGCGTCAGCTTCAAACTGTCGAGCTAAACTCTTACCCACTATCCCCCTCCTTACCCACAATCCCCCTCTCCCTGTTACCTCAGATTGAGTTTGCAAGTCAAAGAAGGTAGAGGCTACCTCTGGTCAAATAACCTAAGAGAACTGGATGGTGAGACCCACTAGAAACCACAGGAGGGGGAAGGAGGGAGGGTCGTAATGACTGAATGAAGATCAACAATACAGATGGAATGTTATGGTAAGACATAACTTCTTTATCTGATATTGTTAATCCTCGTTCATTCCTTATGCATGGGACAGAGTCCCCAGCTACCTCTATTCCTGGGAGGCTCTCATGGAAGGACATTCCTGAGCACCATAGAACCGAAAGATGCTCTTCCCCTGGAGGCCAAATCCAATTTGTAATGATTGATGAAGGTATGAGGCATAGCCCAAGTTGCAACTGCACAGATGTCATGTAAAGAAGCTCTGGCATGGAAGGCAGCAGAAGTTGCCACTGACCTTGTTGAATGAGCTTTCATGGTAGTAGGCAATGAGATATTGCTTTGTGTATAAATAAAGGTCACACAGTCCTTCAACCATCTAGCTAATGTGACCTTAGCAACTGCAGATCCTAATCTAGGTCCAGAAAAGGCCAAAAATAACTGGCCAGATTTACGAAAGGGTTTAGTCCTGTTTAAGTAAAAACGGATTTGCCTGTGTATATCTAGAATATGTAGGCAATACTCTCCTCTGTTGGGATGATTGGGAAAGAAAACTGGCAATTCAATGGCTTGATTAATGGACATTTCAGAGATTACTTTAGGCAGAAATTATGGATTAGTTCTCAGAGACACTCTATCTCTATGAAAAATCAAGTATGCACTCTTGATACATAAAGCTTGAAGTTCAGAAGTACGTCTGGCAGAAGTAATCGTGACCAAAAACAAGGTTTTCCATGACAAATACTTGAGGTCGCAAGAAAAGGCTGGTTCGAAAGGTGATATTTGTCAGAGCTTGTAGAACTAATGATAAATCCCGTGGTTGAATAGGTTCTGTAAAAGGTGGCTTCAGATGATTCACACCTTTTATGAAGGTCTTGCACAATTTATGGGACATAAGAGAGGAATCTTGGACGCCCTCATGAAAATTAGAAATTGCAGCCAAATGAACTCTAATGGTAGAGGCCGATAGACCCGATTGAAACAGGTCGGCCAGATAGTCTAGTATTATCGACACTGGTGCTGAAAAGTGGTCTACTTGTTTATCTTTCAGCCAACAGGTTAAATCTTTTCCACTTGCTCAGATGAGTAATTCTAGTGGAAGACTTATGAGAAGCAATGAGAATATCACGTACTGGTAAAGAAAGATCATTCTGCCTGGCAATCAAGGGAAATGGAGTAGCCAAGCCGTGAGCTTCAGGCTGTTCAAGTTGGGATGAATCAGGTTCTGTTGGTGTGAGATCAACTCCGGGGTTGGATGGAGAATCCATGGTCGATCTAGTAGAGAAGGCCAAAGGAAGGGGAACCAAATCTGTCGAGGCCAATATGGTGCTATGAGGATCACCTTGCTCTTCAACCGATGGGCTTTCTTCAGAAACTGGGGAATGAGGGGAAAGGGTGGAAATGCGTAAAGAAGACTCGAGAGCCAATCGTGGACTAGAGCGTCCCTGGGTGACTGTCTCGGAGGGGGAATCAGGGTGAAGTAGTTGCTGCATTTGTAGTTGGTTGGGGAAGCAAAGAGGTCGCAGCAAGGACAGCCCCAGCGGTGGAGGATCGCCGCTATCAAGGGATTCAGGGACCACTCATGAAGTTGAAGAATGCACCTGCTGAGTCTGTCTGCTATCACGTTGGAACTCCCGGGAATGTGCGTTGCTAGAAGAAAACGGTTGGTAGCCATCGCCCATTGCCACGTCCTCATGGCCTCTTGACAAAGGGGGTAAGATTTGGTTCCACCTTGCTTGTTGATGTACCAGACCACAGCCATGTTTTCTGATTGAATCGCAATTGTCCCAGACAGCAGCAGGGGATGGAATGCTTGCAACGCCAGAAGCACCGCCCTCAGCTCTAGAATATTTATATGCAGATGGGCCTTCAGTTTGGACCAAGTGCCTTAGATTGTCTGTCCCTGACATAGCCCCCCCCCCGCCACCCCATCAGGGAGGCGTCAGTGGTCACTGTGGCTTTGGGTTGCTGGGGGGAGAAGGGGCGAGACCATTGTGAGAGATTGTGTGTCATCCACCAATTTAAATCCTGTTTTCACCTATGGGTTACTCGAATCATGGCTGAAAGAGGATGCTGAAAAGGATACCACTGGGTGAGCAGTAGCTATTGTAGAAGCCTCATTTCAAACCTGGCCAGGGGAACAATGGTGATGGAGGCTGCCATGGAACCCAACAGCTGTAGAACAAAGTGAGCTGTGGATTTTTCCTTTGAAAGGATTGGAATTAGTTGTTGCTTTATCCTTAGAATTCTGTGCTCTGGAATAGCAGCTCTGCAGTTTTTTTGTGTCCAAGATAACCCCTATGAATTTTGTCAACTGAGATGGGGTGAGATTGGATTTCTGCCAGTTTATGGTTATGCCGAGCCTTTGAGCAGTGAGGAGAGAGTATGCCAGGGCTTTTTCCAGTAGATGTCTGGTGGGGGCGGAAATGAGCCAGTCATCTAGGTATGGAAATACCTGGAATCCTTGAAGTCGCAAATGAGCTGTGACAACTGCCATGCACTTTGTGAACACTGTGGGGGCATTAGAGAGTCTGAAAGGCAGTACTCTGAACTAGTAGTGACTGGCTCCTGCACGGAAGCGCAGAAATCTTCTTGATGGCCTGTCCACCTTTATGTGGTAGTATGCATCTTGAAGATCTATAGAGCACATCCAATCGTCTTTTTCCAAAAGCGGGAGGATAGACTGTATTGTAACTATCCGGAATTTTTGTACTCTCACAAACTTGTTCAATACACTGAGATCCAAAATTGGTCTCCAGTCCCCGGTTTTCTTTGGCACCAAAAATAGTCTTGAGTAGAATCCGGATCCTATCTGGCCTGGAGGGACTATTTGGATGACTCTCTTTCTTAGCAGCTTTTCTATCTCTAGAGCTGCTTCTTCTCTTTGACTGGGTGGAATGTCGGGAAGATTTTTTGAAGGGACGGGACAAAGATCGAAGGGGATATGATAACCTCTGGTTATAATCCTTTGTACCCTGGTATCGGTGGTGATGGTTAGCCAGGCAGAAGAGTACAAGGAGAAACGTCCCCCAACCACCTCCAGAGGAAAGGAGTTGGGCCGCTCTTCAGGAGCGCTGGTAGGATTGACCAGGGAAAGAATCCCTGGAACCCTGGTTACGCGGACCCCCTCTGCCCAGAAAGGAGCATCTTCCCTGGGAGTTTCCCCCTCTGCCTCTGGGGGGAGAACTCGGCTTGTGTGTCATGAAAAGGACCCTGAGATTTCTTGAACCATATCTTCCCACTCTTTTGGTTTCGGGAGAAAGCATGTTGAGGGGAAGAATAACGGACACCTACGGCAGAAAGGGTCTTACCGTCCTGTCCACATTTGGCCAGTGTGCTTTTACCTTTGGGCCCAAACAATGAGGAGGCCCCAATGGGGGCATTAAGAAAGGAAGACTTAAAGGGTTCCGCAAAGTTGCACAAGCGCATCCAGCTGCTCTAGCTGCCTCTTTTATAGTTTCATAGTACAGTACTAGGCTATCTGCCCTGGGGCATTTGTAAGCCTAGCCATAGTGATGTGGCTTTTGCCACCCCATGAAATGGTACAAAAATGTACAGAATAAATCTAGAATACTGTGCCTCTGTCTAGTAGTGACACAATGAAGGTCCCCTTATATAATAGAATTAGTTTACTGTGCCCCTGTCTAGCAGTGACACAGATGTGACCCCTGGGGTAAACTTACGATCTCCCATCCACTCATCAAGATTTCTCTTGAAGAGAGTCAGTGAGGGGCTCTGCCTAATACGAACTGGGATCCTGTTCTAAACCATGGGAAGCCTCTGGGTTATGAATCTATCCCTCCAGCATGTCCTATTCATACTTGTGCCGAGGTTTAAGTCTTTAGCTCTCGTGGTCCTGATGGATTTGGATTTTTTGAGGTGGAGCATGTCCATCAGATCCTGATTGGACATGGCCTTGTCGCCAGGCAGAGGCAGAGATCACCTCTGAGCAGGCGGTATGCTACTGAATAGAGCTGAAGTTTCTTTAGTCTGGCAGAATAAGACATATGTTGGAGACCCCTGATCCTTTTGGTGAGGTACTTTTGTGGTCTCTCCAGCTGTTGCAAATGCCGGGTGAGGTACATACCAAATGGGGCATTGTACTCAATCATGGGTCTGATGAGGGAGGAATATAGGGGTACAATGACATCCTTGGATCTGGATATGAATCCCTTCATGATGAGGTGTGCAAGGTAGAATGTTTTTCTAACCACTTTGGCAATGTGGGTGTCAAATGAGAGGTCGCTGTCTACTTGAGTCCCTAGGTCTCTGATTACTTTTTCCGTACTCAGTGGGTTGCTGTCTATGTGATAATTTGTGGGTACTTTGTTTTTTCCAAAAGGGATGACTATACATTTTTTGGCATTTAGTTTAAGGCCGTGACTACGGCACCAGTTGTCCGTTTCAGTGAGGCCTTTTTGTAGGATGTGTGTGCTTGCTGGTGTATCGACTATGGCGCCTAGTTTGCAGTCATCTGAGAACTTTGTCAGCCACAGCCCTCCCATGTTTGCTTTAACATCTTGATGCGTGAGATATCAGTCGCATAGAGGAGTTAGATATAGATTCAATAGTGGTCAGTTGAGAGGCCACTTTGTCAAAGACCTCATCAGACACGGCACCAGCCAAGGTTTCAGAGAGCTCAGAAACCAGATCCCTTTGAAGCTTGGTAAAAAGTGCCATATAATTCTGGGACCTGATAGCAAAGGTCGCTGAAGCAAAGGTGTGCTTCCCTATCCTGCCCAGGGCCCGGGACTCTCTGTTAGGCGGATGGACAGTCTGGCTTTCTTCTTCTGCCAGATCCTTTTTTGTTGCGGCCGTCACCACCAAAGCATCCACAGGAAGACCTTTGGACCAATGGGGATCTGAAGCAGGAGGGGACAAGATCTTATCTGGCCTCCGGGGAATAGCTTCGATGGTATCAGGAGCCTTCCAAGCATGCTGCACAATGAGCCGGACAAGTTCATCGGCAGGTGGAGTAACCCAGGAGGTAGGGGGCTGAGCACGCAAGGCCTGCAGCAACACAGATTCCTCAGAGGTCTGATTAGAGGACTGCCAGTCACCTCTCTGTTTCAGGATTTCGAGGATATCACCAAAGGATACCTCAGAGGGTGACCAAGGGGATCCTTTCCCCTCATCGAAATCTGTGTCTTTGGTGAGGGACTCCTCTGTGGAGTCCATGTGCTTCCTCTTACACAAATGTTTCCGGTGGACCTCCTCAGTGTGAGAAGCTGGAGAAGACAGCAGAAAAGGGGATTCCTGAGGGAATATGTCATGCGGCCCTTGCACCCGGTGTCCACTAGATGCGACTTGTGAAACCAGTGTATCAGAGGAGGGTGGCGGTATAGACAGTCCGGTATCGCCAGCAGCAGCAAAAGCCTTCTCCATCAGTTGGAAGGCTGGTCCACCCGAAGAGGAGTGTATATCTAGGACAGGGGCCACCCCTCCCCTAAGTGGCTCAGCCTGCCGACCCAGAGTCCCTGGATGGCTGTGGAGTAGCAAGCTATGCATGTCACAGCTGAAATCCTGGGTTGTAGCAAAACTTTCCTGCCACGAAGGCAACTGCGGTTCCTTAGTGAGATCCATAAAGGGAACCACAGAAGGGGAAGACTGTGCTATATCCATGGACTTCAAAGGCAATGAAGGAGGAGAATAAGAAGGGGTCTTTGGAGATGGGTGATCACTTCCCAAGGAAGGATAGTTCCTGAGGGGTGGGATACCTCTGGCCAAGAGTACCTGGTCTGCAAGACACAACACATCATGTTCGGAAAGGCTTCTAGTGGACCTCACGGAGACTGAGGCAGAAACAGGCCTGTTCACAGAAGAGGCAGACTCAGTGCCCATCTCATCTGATCGCACCAAGGACAACGGTGCCGAGAGAGACTGGACTACTGTTGTCTGCACCGAAGAAGTCATCGGTGCTGAGGTCATTGTCTGCACTGACACAGGGATCGGTGCCAAAGTGGTTGTCGGTGCAGAAGTTGGAACCGACAAAACTGGAGTCAACAATAAAGTCGTCGGTTCCGAGGAAGATCTCGGAGCCGACGAGGTCAAGGTCTGCGCCGACTGAACGGTCGGTGCCGATACAGTGGTAATGGTCTGAAGCGAGGAGCCCCTCGGTGCCGATATATAGAAGGCTGCAGGAGAAGATAGGGCCAAAATCACTAATGGAGCCGAAGGTCTCGGTGCTGAAAGCACTGAGACTGAGAGAGCTCCGGAGCCGAAACTTTAGCCTTTTTAGGTTTTGGTTGGCAGGAGTCCCCACCCGGGGACAAGGCAAAGATTTAGCCTTAGTAGGAACATCCAAGGTTTTCTTATGGGCTCTAGGAGGGGTTGAGACCTCCGACCCAGAAATAGCCTCTGAAAAGGGAGATTTTAGAAGTCCCTTCAGTATCAGCTTGTTTTTCCTTTCCAACAAGGTTCTATTAGAAACGTTCTCACAAATAATACAGGGTGGGTCAACAGACAAATGGGAAGCTACCAAACAATAAACACACAAAGAGTGTGCATCAGAAGTAGGCAGTTTGTGTCCACAATCAGAACACTGCTTAGACCCCGGACTACCTTTCTTATCTGCCATGACAGCAAATTAATTAATAGAAAAGGTACTAACAATGGTACAAGAGAGTACCCAAAGGTATGAGAGAAAAGGGAAAAAGATTACCAACAATGGTAAAGAGAGAATACCTCGTGATAAAAGTGGTTAAAGAAAAAGCAGAAAAACCTGAGGAAATTATGAACGCTAGATGCGATAGGGTAAGAGACAATAAAATATGAACTTTTCTGACAGAAAAGTATTCTGTAAATCTATTAAACAACAATTGACTGTACTTAGCTCAAGAGAAGTAGCTTGACATGACTGAATGGCAATGCGGCAAATGAAATCTGAGGTAACAGGGAGAGGGGGATTGTGGGTAAGACTTTAGCTCGAGAGTTTGAAGCTGACGCGAGCTTGGAAAATGGCCGGTTCGGTTTCTGAGCTTGGAACAGATACCCATGCGTAAGGAATGAATGAGGAATAAAAATATCAGATTTATGGTTAAATGATAACAAAGCAAGGCCAGATACGAGTCCTTAATAAGAAACTAGCTAAAGACTAATTCGGTCTACTAAGAATCTCAGGATGGGGAAGGAGGGTGGAGATGTCAAGGACTGGTGAAGATCGACAACACAGATGAAACATTATGGTACGACATAACTTCTTTATCTACTTCTTTATCTGATGTTGTCAATCTTCACTCAATCCTTGACAGTGGGACAGAATCTCCAGCTACTTTAGCCTTGGGAGGTCTCATGGATGAATATTCCTAAGTACCACAGAGCCAAAGGATGCTTGTCCCCTTGAGACCTGATCCAATTTGCAAGGAGTGATAAAGGTATGAAGAAAAGATAATGTGGCTGCTGCACAGATGTCGTCCAAAGATGCTCTGGCATGAAAAACTGCAGATGTTGTCACTGCTCTTGTTGAATGGGCTTGAACTGGTTTTGGAAGTTAGAGTCCTTTAGAATGATAAATGAATGTGATGCAGTCTCTAAGCCATTTAGCCAAGGTAACCTTAGAAACTGGATTACCCATACGGAGTGAAGAGAATGCCACAAATAATTGATTTGATTTCCTAAAATCCTTAGTCCTGTGAAGACAAAAACATAGTTGCCTGTGCATGTCAAGTAAATGAAGGGCATATACCCATTTATTAGAAAAAATAGGGGAAAAATGGCAGTTGTAGCCACTGATTAATGTTGGTTTTGGAGACAATCTTTGGTAAGAAAGATGGATTTCTTTGAAGTGCAACTCTACCTTTGTGAAATATTACGTAGGGCAGTTTGCAAGATAGGGCCTGAAGCTCAGATACTCTTCTGGTAGAAGTGATAGCCACCAAAAATAAAGTCTTCCAAGACAAATATTTTAAGTCGCAAGTTGCTGATGGTTCAAAAGGGGTCATAGTAAGGGCCTGAACAACAACAGTTAGATCCCAAGAGGGAGCAGGTTCTTTAAAAGGAGGTCTTCGCATTAGGAGTCCTTTTAAGAATGCTTTACAAAGTTTGTGTGACATTAGAGAAGTACCATTCAGTCTTGTATGAAAGTTCGAAATCGCTGCTAGATGAACTTTAATTGTAAATGTAGAAGAACCAGATTGGTAAATAGCTAAAAAATCCAAAACTTCATGAATAGGACTGGTATAAGGGTCCAGTTCTTTGTGCAGTGCCCAGTTAGCAAATTTTTCCCATTGCTTTGATATAGTTTCCTAGTAGAAGGTATGTGATTAGCAATGATAATTCGATGGACAGGAGAAGAGAGAAAAGGATGCCTGGCAATCATGGGAATTGGAGAATTCATGCAGTGAGCTTGAGATGTTAGAGATTCGGATGAACCATGCCCTCTGGGTGAGTTAGCAGATCTGCAGCTGGGTCCAGAATTCATGGTTTCTGTATTAAATGAGGTCAAATGAAGGAAAACCAAACCTGTCCAGGCCAGAAGGGGGCAATGAGGATTACTGAATTTTCCATCCTTTTGGCTTTCTTTAGTAACAGTGAAATGAGTGGTGTTGGGGAAAAAGCATATAGCAGACCGGGAGGCCAATCATGGAGAAGAGTGTCTCTGGGTGATTCCCCCAGAGGGGGGCGGAATAGGGGAAAGTAACTTCTGCACTTGTTTAGGGGAGAGGAAAAAGGTTGCCCCCAGTAGTGACAAATCTTGTTCATCACAAAAGGATTGAGAGACCCCTCATGAGGCAAGACAATTGTTCTGCTCCATTTGTCTGCTATTACTTTGGAGATCCCCGGAATGTGTGTTGCTGTCAATAAGTTGTTGGAAGAAATCGCCCACTGCCAAACTCTGAGCGCTTCTTGACACAGCGGGTAAGATTTGGTTCCCCCTTGTTTGTTTATATACCAGACTACCAATATGTTGTCTGTCTGAATCGCTACTGTCCCAAGAGGAAGGGCATCTTGGAATGCTTGCAACGCTGATAGCACTGCCTTCATCTCTAGAACACTGATGTGCAAGTTGGCCTCTAATTGGGACCACGTGCTTGGACTGTTCTTCCCAGATAATACCCCTCCCCCATCTGGGAAGCATCCGCGGTCACTATGACTTGGGGCTGTGGAAGTATGAATGGCTGACCCAAGAGCATCTGGCTGGAGTGTAGCCACCACATAAGGTCCTGTTTGCGGTGACTAGTAATCAAAATTAGATGAGACATTGGTTGGTGCATCAAGGACCATTGGGAAGCTAGTAACCATTCCAAGATTCGCCTGTGATACCTCGCCAGGGGAGCAAGAGTGATTGACGCTGCCATGCAGCCTAATGCTTGAAGAACTAGCTTTGCCAGGAACTTGTTGCTCCACAGAATTTGTCTGACTTCAGATCTCATGCATTGTAGTCTTTCTGGAGGAAGAGTCGCAATCCCTAAAACAGTGTATAAATGAGCTCCGATGAAATCTAGTTGTTGAGAAGGCCGAAGTCTGGCCTTTCAAAATTTATTGTTATGCCTAGAGATGTACAAAGATGTATTGTGTAATCTCTTGTCCATTCTAAGTGACGCACGGTGGTAGTGGTGAGGAGCCAGTCATCGAAATATGGAAATACTCAAAATCCTTGCAGCCTTAGATGAGCTGCTACCACTGCCATGCATTTGGTGAACACCCTGGGGGCTGTGGTGAAAGCAAAGGGCAGTGTGCTGAATTGGAAATGACTGGCTCCTAGTGGAAACGCAGAAACCTCCTGGAGCTCTTTTCCATTTTTATGTGGTAATAAGCATCTTGGAGGTCTACAGAGCACATCCAGTTGTCTTTTTCCAAAAATGGAAGTATCAATTGAACCAAGACCATCTGAAACTGGGTTTGCTGAACTTCCATGTTGAACTGGCTGAGATCCAAGATGGGTTTCCAGTCCCCTGTTTTCTTGGGCACTAAAAAGAACCTTGAGTAAAATCCATATCCTGTTTGGTCTGGTGGGACTTTTTGGAAAACTCTTTTGTTTAGCAGTTTTTGAATTTCTAATGCTGCTGCTTCCCTATGACTGGGTGGTACATCCGGGAGTTTTGTCTGGGGTTTTGGGGGTAATGAAAAAGAAATTCTGTAGCCTCTGGATATTATTCCATGCATCCATCTGTCCGTAGTTAAAATTTGCCCGGCAGATTGGTGCAGAGAAAGTCGCCCCCCGACTGCCTCCAGAGAAGTGCAATCGGGCCCCTAATCAGGGGTGCTGGTAGGAGGTACCAGAGAAAGATTATCTGAATCATTGATTTTGCAGCCCATTTCTGCCTCTGGGGTGATGTCTTCCATTACTATCCCCTCTGCCCCAGGGAAAGTTCTTGCCTCATGAATCTTGGTAAGGCCTTTTGGATTTTTTAAACCATTGTCTCCCACTTTTCTGGTTCCAACAGTACAGTCTTTGAGGAGTGGAGACACATACGCCTATGGCAAAAAGGGTTGTGCCATCCTTTTCATATCTGGCTAAAGTGTCTTTTACCTTGGGACCAAAAAGGGTAGATCCATCAAATGAAGCATTGACGAATGATACATTAAATGGCTCTGAAAAGCCACACAAGTGCATCCAGGAGTGCCTTCTGATGGCTATGCCTGAACTCGCTGCCCTAGTCGTCCCTTCAGCTGTATCAGCAATGAGCCTCATGGACATGTTACAGATTGGATCAAGGGTTGCAAGCTGAGAGGTAACTTTGTCACAAACCCCTTCAGCCACTGCTCCTGAGAGGGTATCTGAAAGCTCTTTGATCAGATCCCTCTGCAATCTGGTAAAATGTGCCATATAATTCAAGGAACTGAGAGCGAAGGTTATTAAAGAAAAAACCCACTTCCCAAATCTATCCATTGTCTTAGACTACTTGTTAGGAGGATGGACAGTCGAACTTTCCTCAGCAAGTTCCTTTTTGGTGGCAGCTGCTATCACCATGGCATCAATGGGAATCCCTTTGGACCAGTGTGGTTCATCTTTAGGGGCTGATAAGATACAATCAGCTTTCTTAGGTATTGGCTCTATGGCATTGGGCATCTTCCACACCCGCTGAGCAATCAACTTAATGAGATCGTCAGCAGGTGGAGAGATCCAAAAAGTAGACGGCTGGGCAAGAAAAGCCTCCAGGTATACTGATTCCTCTGAGGAAGGTTGAATGGAGGACTAGCCACCCCTCTATTTCAGGATTTCTACGAAATCCCTGAAGGAAACATTATCAGGGGGTGACCTGAGGGAACCTTCCCCTCAACAAAATCAGTATCATCAGTGAAGAACTCCTCCTGGGAGTCCAGGTGCTTCGCTTGCACTTCTTCTTCAGAGGGACTTCTTCAGGGGAATGATCAGAGGAAGTATCCTAAGAAGAGGCCACTAATGTGGGTGTCACTTGGAACTTTTGTGTCCTCTCTCCTGGGGATGGGACTGATGGTAGCTCAGGCCGAGGGGATGCATACATTTGTCCCGACAGGGATGGCAAAGACTAAGAGTTCCCAATGGACAAAGCCTTCCCCATGATCCATAAGCCCCCCCCCCCATAGAGGGATGGGAGCACAGAAACAAAATAGACTCCTTTGGAACTGAGATACCAACTACACACCAACTGCAGAAACGTTTTGCTTTTGAAATATCGCACTAGCAATCAAAATAAAACAAAAACAGTAAAGCAGCACTCTGTTTAGTCACCAGTCACAAGATAAAGCTTTTGGGTAACACATTTCATCAGTATGTTAATACCATCTTAATCACAGTATAAATAATCATTTTACCAGGAACACATGACACAACCAGACAAAAGAAAGTTAGTTTCAATCAATTAACTAACCTTATAAAACTTAAAGACATATTATTATAAAAACATTTCCATCAAACATTTCATTATTTCTTTATTGACATTTTTTCATGTTTGTGTAAGACTATCAATAATATTGCTTTTGTTTAGCTACTAATATAGGCTTTAAACTAACTAGATTATTCAAACCCGGACATCTATCTGCTTCTAGCATAGTTACCCATTTGTATTCAGCTATATCCAACCTATTAATAATATCCCCACCTCTCATATTTGTGTGTAATACCTGCAGCACTTTAAACTTAAATTTATGTGTTGGTCCCTTGTCCTTAAAATGCTTAGCCAATGCATTGGTCATCATCATTTTTCTCACCTCTGACTTGTGCTCAATTATACGGTCCTTCAGACGCCTGGAGCACTTACCTACATAAAAACAAACACATACCATGCAAGTAGCCAAGTATATTATTAATTCAGTGTTACAGGCTGCATAACATTTCTCTTATACATTTCCTTGCTTATAGGATGTTTATAATACATCAAATACAATTATAGCATGGCATAGTCCCATTTTTATTCCTAGCTATCATTTCCTTATTATTCAGTCTAAAGTCTTTATAACATAATTCCCTCTTCAAGTTCAAACAATTCCTGTGTGCAAATCTTGGCTTCTCACCTATAATAGGTGTCAATTCTGGCATTGATAATGATATTCACCAGTTTTTATATATTACATTTTCTATTTCTTTACTTAAATTGTTTTGGGTAGTAATATATCTTGGCTGGTCTTTACTCTCTTCATTACCTATATATGTTTGTGAAATATCACTAAATACAGGAGGTGCTAATTTGTCCCTTTCTTCTACTGTTACCCCTATATTAGTGTACATCAAAGCCTCATTATATCCCCTTCCCTTAAATTCCTCAGCCAATATTTCCATTTGTTCCTTACATTTTACTACGTTTGTATTTAATCTATTTATACTCAATAACTGACTTTTCACTATTCCACGAAACACATGCTTAGAATGCATGCTCATGGCCTGAGTGTACCTATTAACTTGTACATCCTTTCTATACACAGTTGTTTCCAATTTTATCCCTTCTCTATACAATAATACATCCAGATAACTTATCTGTTGTTCAGAGTAACTCATTTTAAATTCTAGAAATGCTGTACTGTTATTTAAATATTGGACAAATTTTAACAGACTGTCAACATCTCCATCCCATACTATAAAACAATCATCCACAAGACGCTGGTAAAACTGTACATTTTGTTTATATGGGTTCCTTCCACCATATATATATATTCCTGTTCCCATTGATTCAAAACAATGTTTGCATAGGTGTTGGCCATGGGAGTCCCCATGGCCACACCTGAAACTTGTAGATATATGTGACCATTAAACAAGAAAACATTGTTTGTTAGAACCATCTCTATCATACTGCATATAGTTTCTATGCTAGTTCAATTCATTCTTGTCTTTGCACATATGAATTCACATAATGCATCTATACCATGCTCATTCGGTATTACTGTAAATAGTGAATTTATGTCAAGAGTTACTAATAAGTATGTGTCATTGGTTTTTCTATACTTATACCATTCATAAAGTTTCTTCAAAAAATCGTTAGTGTCTTTGATGTAACTAGAGCATAATGTTAAGTACTGTTTTAAAACATTCTGCACATATACAGACAATGGTTCGGTAATCCAACCCCTGCTTTATACAATTGGCCTCATAGGAGGTTCAATAAGGGAATTATGCAGCTTAGGTATACCATATATAATAGGGGTAAACAGGGCAAGTGACCGTCAGATAGTTGAATAATTCTATGGAAATATTCCCTTGTAGCTGTAAGTCATACACAAACATGTTATGATATTATCTTCCTAATAGGTTGAAGAAAAAAAAAATCCAACATTAAGAAACTTCTTTACTAAACAAGAAAGCTTTCGGGTCTACACCCTTCCTCAATGTGAATACAAAACATATGAAATAACTCAATTTAAATAGGAGCAAATCACATCATGTGACTACAGCCAGCTCATCACATGAGTGCCATTTAAAACAACAGTCGCCTATGACTTTTGTTTAACAGTGAACTTTATTTACAATTGACAGGGGTGGCAATGGGTACATCTGTCGCAAATACTTATGCTAATCTTGTACTCCATCAGTGGGACAGTAAATATGTACGTAGTGATATGCATGTTTTTAACAAAGAAGTTTGCTTGTATCAGCGTTTTGTGGATGATTGTTTTATTATTTGGAAAGGCACAAGCGAAGAATTAAATAGCTATGTTGACTATCTGAATGGTACAACCAAATTTTTAAGATTTAAAGCAGAATCTTCCAGGAGTAATATCACATTCCTGGATGTTTGTATAATGGTAAAAGAAGGTAATATACAGACAAGTATACAATAATCATTTTAATCGGAGTTGCTGGCAACTGAGACTTGTCTGCATATATCAACTGGACACAAGCTGATTTAAGTATACTTTTCTCTGCACTTATTTAAGATTTGAGTCAGTAAATATTGTGTGTCTTTGATTCAGTAAATATTGTGTGCCTCTGTCTCTCTGCAGTTAGTTTCAGACCCCCTCCTCTCTGTTTCCTGTTGTGGTGTTAATCTTGGTGGCTTTGGAATTGCCCGCCCCTGCTGTAAATCTGTTTCTGCGCACACTTCCTGGACCTATCTCATTTGCTCACTCAACTGAGTACAGTGAGATCATATTTTGATTTCAGATACTCCTACCAGTCCCAACTCCTCTGCGGTGTACAGAGAGAGCACTTGGGAAGGACATTCCCCTATAGTATCTTAATCTGCTCATTTTCCTCCCGCTCCAAAAAAAATAAATAAAATTTGCAATTCTCTGTTTTACTGTATTTGTGTTTCTTCCTACTTTATTACCTTACTTTGCTTTTGCCTCTTCTTAAAAGTACTCAATTGAATTTATTCTGCTGCCTTTATTACTGCTTGTTAGTAGCCTGATTAAATTGTAACTGTTATTCTAAGGCCCTTGGTTTAAGCACTTGGGTTTCAAACCAGTTGTTTTACATTAAGAAGGTTTGTGGTCTGCACTGTTGTGGCAGGACAGGTAGCATACGTCCTTCTAAGTTGGGAACTGCTGATTGAAGGCTCAGTGTCTGTTATTCTAAAAGTGTATTAGTTCCCATGTTAAGCACTTGGGCTTCAGGCCAGTTATTTTACATTAAGAAGGTTTGTGGTCTGCACTCTTGTGGGAAGAGAGGCTACATTCTGCCCTTCTGAGCTGGGAATTTCTGGGTAAAGGCTTATTGCAAATGCTTACTTGAACTGTTTCTTTCTGAAATCGGTATGCCTTGTTTGCTGTAGCATAGACTAGATTCAGGCCAGCTGGATCTAGCTTTGTTTGTATAACTTGTGCACTGATTCAGGCCGTCTTTTTTTGGAGAAGGTTTCTCTGTACCCTAGTGGCAGGACTGTGCAGTTAGAACTTGTCTGATTGAAGACTGCTGGTACAGGGCTCAGTTTTGAGCTTTTTAACTGGTTAATTGAGTAAAGTGTAGTTTTGATTGTATCTGCTCTATTTTTCTGAAAAAAAATATTTATATATATACTTGTTTCCCACCTTTCTGAACTAGTATAGTCCAGTTTTCAGGTCACTGCTGAATCCAGGGCTGTGTTACAAGTTTCTGTGTTGCCCATGCCTTACTTAGATAGAAGGAAGTTTCTCTGTTCACCTGTGAGAGAGGGGAGCTTTGAGCAGCCTATCTTGTCCCTGGAGGAGTGGTTTCAGCCCAGACGTTAGTAGTTTATTGGCCATTTTGGGCTAATTTCTCTCTTTTTCACTTCCCTGCTATAAAAACTGCATTTGTGCAGTTTTTGCGCTTGTATTCCGCTCAGCAAGTGCCTTCCAGGTGTTCTGCAGAGTCTACAACAGCAGAGAGACAAAAGAGAGTTTGGAGTGATTAAGTATCATTTTTCTGCTTTTTTCTGTTTTAACTAATTCCGCCTAAAATGCCAGTTTTTTTTTTTTGCGTTTCTGTGATTTAAAAAGTTTGTTATTGCTACATATTGTACGTACTTGCTGCCTGCACTTGAATTAAGTCATTTTTGTGTTTAAATAATCTGTTTAACTGTTGTAGGCTACACACTAAAGTGTGATAGCCTTTTCTGTGCATTTAAAGTGTTGTTTTGATTGTATCTACTCTATTTTCTGAAAAAAATATATATACTTGTTACCCGCCTTTCTGAACTAGTATAGTCCAGTTTTCAGGTTATTGCTGAATCCAGGGCTGTATTACAAGTTTCTGTGTTGCCCATACCTTACTTGGATAGAAGGAAGTTTCTCTGTTCACCTGTGAGAGAGGGGAGCTTTGAGCAGCCTATCTGTCCCTGGAGGAGTGGTTTCAGCCCAAAAGTTAGTAGTTTATTGGCCATTTTGGGCCAATTTCTCTCTCTTTCACTTCCCTGGTATAAAAAATGCATTTGCGCAGTTTTTGCTCTTGTATTCCGCTCAGCAAGTGCCTTCCACATGTTCTGCAGAGTCTACAGCAGCAAAGAGACAAAATAGTGACTTTGGAGTGATTATCATTTTTCTGCTTTTCTTGCTGTCTTAACAAATTCCGCCTAAAACGCCAGTTTTTTAGAGAATCTGTGACTTAAAAAGTTTGTTATTGCTACATATTGTACTTATTTGCTGCCTGCACTTGAATTAAGTCATTTTTGTGTTTAAATAATCTGTTTAACTGTTGTAGGCTACACACTAAAGTGCAAAAGCCTTTTCTGTGCATTTAAAGTGTTGTTTTGATTGTATCTACTCTATTTTCTGAAAAAAATATATATACTTGTTACCCGCCTTTCTGAACTAGTATAGTCCAGTTTTCAAGTTATTGCTGAATCCAGGGCTGAGTTACAAGTTTCTGTGTTGCTTATACCTTACTTGGATAGAAGGAAGTTTCTCTGTTCACCTGTGAGAGAGGGTAGCTTTGAGCAGCCTATCTGTCCCTGGAGGAGTGGTTTCAGCCCAGAAGTTAGTAGTTTATTGGCCATTTTGGGCTAATTTTGATTGTATCTGCTCTATTTTCTGGAAAAAAATATATATACTTCTTCATGCCTTTCTGAACTAGTATAGTCCAGTTTTCAAGTTATTGCTGAATCCATGGCTGTGTTACAAGTTTCTATGTTGCCCATACCTTACTTGGATAGAAGGAAGTTTCTCTGTTCACCTGTGAGAGAGGGTAGCTTTGAGCAGCCTATCTGTCCCTGGAGGAGTGGTTTCAGCCCAGAAGTTAGTAGTTTATTGGCCATTTTGGGCTAATTTCTATCTCTTTCACTTCCCTGCTATAAAAACCACATTTGTGCGGTTTTGCGCAATGGGCAGCACCGTTTAGCTGGAGTTAAACTATTCTCGGCTCCACAAAGTGTACTCTTCAATTTTTCCCTTGGAACTAGACAAACCTTCAACTTTAGCACTCAAACCATTCATGTCATAGTCAGGCACTTGCTTAAAACTCATAGCAAGCACTAATTAAACCTAGCACTAGGCCCCCCATACTGTCCAGAAGGACAAGGCTCTCTATTCGTCCCCACCAGCCAATCAGAAAAACAGCTTACTCTACCTATTCAGGCATGTCCAAAGGGCAGTTTCCGGTGTACTCTCCAGTCCAACTGGTGAATCTGGGAATTTTGAGGCAATGTTACAACTGCCTCATGTACACAGACAACCCCTTCCTCCTACCACCAAACAGTAATATATGCGAGAGGTGCAATTATACAGACAAACTGGAGGCAAAGCTCTCTCAACCCAAGACTGGAACTGACAGTCAAGAAGAGAAGGGTAACACTTGCAACACACCACCAGTCTCACATAGACCTAATAAACCAACACCGGTAAATAACACACATGAATACATGAAAGCATATTTGGAGGCTCTAAATAAAAATCTGCAAAAGCAACAGAAACCTCCAAAGCAGACATCCAAGCAACCTCCACACCCCATCACCAACCATGAAACACATACTTCACATAATCAGTGTGCCAAGCAATCACAGCCCTTACCACAAAATAACATACCCAACACACTAGTAATAGGCGACTCTATAGTCAGGCACACTGATGTCCCACTAACTAGGATGGACAAGGAGGAGGTTACAGTTAGCTGCCTGTCGGGTGCCAGGATCTGCCACATAACACAAGCACTCAGGTCATTCCAGAACAAGTACAAATACAACTCTGTCATTGTCCATGTTGGTGTGAATGACCTGAGACGTACCTCCCTGGACTACATGAAAAGAGACATGGAAGAGCTCTCTGATCATGTAGCCCAGGCCAGTACGACCCTGACCCTGAGTAGCATCCTGGCCTCACCAAGAATGATGCCACAGTATAAAGAAAAATTATCAATTTCAACAATTGGCTAAGTTTCTGGTGTCATTCAAAGGGGATCCAGTATCTGTCCACCTGGGATGACATGCTCGACAAGCCACGTTGCTTTGCAAGTGATGGCTTGCACCCGTCACCCTTAGGCTTTCGAATACTGGCCAAGGCTCTAGCCGCCCCCCTACTGCCTTTTTTAGGCAAGGCTCAAAAGACAAACCCACCACCACCAATAGCACAAGTAACCAAAAACTGAGGGTAATGCTACTCAACGCCAGAAGTCTAAACCTCAAAATGCACGCACTCGAGGCACTCCTCAGTATGGAGAACATCGACATCTGTGCAGTAACAGAAACCTGGTTTAAGGCTCCTGTGAGCACCCCAGCATTACTAGGCTACAACTCATACCATACCTTTTGGCCACAAAACCAAGACTGAAACACAAAAGGCGGGGGTGTATCCATATTCATCAAGGACACCCACACCTCCAGGTTAGTGGCACAGCACAATGCATCAGAGATCATCCATGTGCAACTAACAACGGGCAAAACTGCAAGGCAAACTGTAGCTTTCTACAGATCACCCACCATGGCCCAGCACCCCCATTCCGCATTTCTGGAGACACTGGCAAATAAGAAGGTCCTACCAAACACCCTAATACTGGGTGATTTCAATTACCCAAACATAAACTGGGAGAACTACTCAAGTACTAACTCCCTTGCCCAACGCTTCCTAGAATTTATAAACTCGAACGCCCTGGATCAACTGGTCAACACCCCCACCAGAGGGAACAGCATATTGGACCTGGTCATCACCAACATGGGCAACCAGTGTTCCACACTGGAGGTCAACCCCTCGCTGGTTAGATCAGACCATAGACTAATCACTCTGGATATCCACATTCCGCCCCCACCCCCAATCAAGGAAACCACAATGAAAACCTTTTCAAAAAGCAAACTTCACATTACTTAAGACCGAGGTGGAAAGGTTCACAGCCCCCATGCTAAAGGACAATGCTGTCCAAGCTGCTGAAACCTTTACAAAGGCACTCTATGAGCATCTGCAGGAATGCATGGATCGCGATATCCCAAGTAAGACTAAGACTCACTCCTCCAAGAAAAGGAAACCAGTCTGGTGGACCCCTGCCATAAACAAGCTATACAACAGAAGGAGGAAACTAGTACAGAAAAGAGTAAAATCCCAAGAAGGAAAGACATCCCTGATCAGTACCAGCAAGAAACTATGATCCCTCATTAAATCATCCAAGGATAGTTTCGAAAGAAAATTTTACAATGACTCCAAAGATAACCACAAAGTGTTCTTTAGCTATGTCAAGAACCTAAGTGGAAACTCTCAGATCTGCTCTGAGTTAGTGCAGAATGGCACAAAATACACTGATATTGCTAACATTCTGGCAGACAGGTTTAGTGCAAACATCACCCCCCTCTCACCCCCTAAAGGGTCCATAACCATACCAGAAGAATGTAGAGCTCCGTCAATCACCGACACACAGGTTAAAACAGCCCTATCCAAAGCCAAAAACACAGCTTCAATGGGACCGGATGGTGTCCCAGGCTGTGTCTTACAAGAGCTCCAAAATGAACTAACCCCTCACCTAAACACACTGTTCAAACTTAGCCTCTCTACAGGCTACGTACCCACAGAGTGGCACACAGCAACAGTTATCATGCTCCACAAAGGTGGAGCCACAACGGACCCTGGGAACAATTGCCCTATAAGCCTGACTAGCCTGGTCTGCAAGGCTATGGAACGCATCATCATGGAACTCATTAACAGAGACATTGGGAACCTCCAAACTTTGGACCCTACCCACCTTGGCTTTGTTAAGGGCAGATCATGCCTCCTAAACCTGGTGGACTTCTTTGAGACGGTTACCAAGGCATTAGACGAGGGAAAGGAGGTCCACACAGCCTATCTAGACCTCGCAAAGGCTTTTGACACCATTCCCCATTCTAGTATTACAGACAAGCTCACCAGCCTGAACATAAATCCCTATGTCCCGCGGTGGGTTGCCAAATCACTCATGGATAGAACCCACATGGTGAGAGTTGCAGGCTCTACGTCCGACTCTAAACCGGTTACAAGTGGCGTCCTCGAGGGGTCAGTCCTAGGACCCCTCCTGTTCGGTATATACTTCTCAGAGGTACAGGCAAGCATAGGAGGACTATGGCTGACCAAGTTCGCAGACGAATGCAAACTAGGGGCCATAATTGATTCTCCGGCTGATCCAGACACCCTCCAGATGGGTCTCACGGAGATGGATACCTGGTGTCAAAATCATGGCCTCAAGCTAAATGCCAAAAAGTGCATAGTCATCCCCTTTGGAAAATCAAAGTACCTGCGAACTACCACATAGGTGGTAGTCCCCTAAATACAGAAAATGCAATAAGGGATCTGGGGACCCAAGTAGATAGTAATCTCTCCTTTGATAATCATATTGCCAAGGTGGTTAGAAAATCCTTCTATGTGGCCCACCTAATCACAAAAGGGTTCGCATCTAGAACAAAAGAGGTTATTGTGCCTCTCTACTCATCACTCATTAGACCCAACATAGAATACAATGCCCCATTTGGGATGTACCTTACAAGACACCTGCAACAGCTGGAAAGACCACAAAAGTACCTCACCAAGAGGATTACTGGCCTCAAACAGATGCCCTATGCAGCCCGGCTCAAGAAACTCCAGTTGTACTCGGTTGCATACCGCTTACTCAGACGTGATCTCTGCCTGACATACAAAGCCATGTCCAACCCAGAATTGATGGACATGCTCCACCTAAAAAAAAACAAATCCCTGAGAGCCACACACTCTAGAGATATAAACCTCACCACAACGATAAATAGGACATGCTGGAGGGATAGATTCCTGTCCCTGAGACTCTCCATGCTTTGGAACAGGATTCCAATATACATCAGACAGAGCCCCTTACCAACAGTCTTCAAGAGAAACCTTGAAGGGTGGATGGGAAACAGAAAATTTACCCCGGGGATCACTGCAGTGGCTCTGCTGGACAGTGGCGCAGGGAACTAATGGCTCTGCTGGACAGAGGCACAGGGAACTAATCTAAGGGGGTGGCGAAAGCCAACACATTCTGGCTAGGCTTATAAATGCCCTTCGGCAGATAGCCTAGTACTTACCTATGAACCTATGCTATGAGGTACATAGATAGACATAGTATGCATGCCCACCATGTATTTAATGGAATAATGAGGGCACAATTCAGTAGAGCTAGTAGGTTAAACACAGAGGAGCATGTACTTCTTGAACAGCTGGAAGACATGAAATTAGATTTCTTGGATAGTGGGTATGAAGAAGGACAAATTATGCAGATTAGTGAAGAAGTAAAAAGTAATAGGGCCACATCATTGAGACCAATCTTTACTATTAATCAACATCAGATAAGTCCATCTAGAAGACCTGCCCTTGATAAGAATAAGGTCAGATATGTTACAACATATAATCTGAGGACACAAGCGGTTAAAAAGGTCATTGAGAAAACTGGATGATTCTGATGGCTTCACCTGAACTTAGAAATATTTTAGATGAGAAACCATTTTTTTCTTATAGAAACATGAGAAATTTAAAAAGTAAATTATGTTATAAGGATTTTAAACCCCTACTTAAAAGACGTCAATATATGAGATCAGGTACTTTTAGTTGTATGGGATGCACTTGTAGTAATATTTATGTGAAGGATAGTGACTTTTTTATACACCCCTTGACAGGTAAAAAGTATATATTTAAAGTGACAGCAAATTTTAACAGTTTGAACGTGGTCTACCTGGCAACCTGTGGTCAATGCCCGTCCTTTTATGTAGGCAAGACCACAAGGAAACTTAAGGAACGTATTATAGAACACAAATCAGACATTAGGAGAGTGAATGATAGGAATGCACTGTTTAGACATTCTATGTATACAAATACTGACCATATTTTTAAGGTTAGGGTCATTGAAATGGTGGACAAAGACATTGGGGGGTGATATAAATAATTTACTGCAAGCAAACTCCACCCCCCCCAACACAACCCAAATGACACATAGCCCAGAAACTCAGTGCGCCACTCAACCACAGTCCATAAGGCATAACAACATACCCAACACTCTAGTCATAGGTGACTCTATAGTCAGGCACACTGATGTTCCACTCACTAGACTAAACAAGGAAAAAGTTACTGTCTGCTGCCTGTCAGGTGCCAGGATCCGCCACATAATGCATGCACTCAGGATCACTCCACAATAACTACAAATATGACACTGTCATTGTCCATGTTGGTGTGAATGACCTGAGACGTACCTCCCTGGACTACATGAAAAGAGACATGGAGGAGCTCTCCGATCTTGTATCCCAGGCAGGTATGACCCTAACCCTGAGTAGCATCCTTCCATCACCCACAATGATACCACAGTACAAGGACAAAATGATTGACTTCAACAATTGGCTAAGCTTCTGGTGTCGTTCTAAGGGGTTCCAGTATTTGTCTGCCTGGGACGACATGATCGACAGACCACGATGCTTTGCCAGAGATGGCCTGCACCTGTCGTCCTTAGGATTCCGGATACTGGCTAAGGCTCTTGCCACCCCTATAGTGCCTTTTTTAGGCAAGGTTCAAAGGACAAATTCACCACTGTAACAGGCACAAATAAGCAAAATTTGAGTGTAATGCTACTCAATGCTAGAAGTCTAAACCTCAAAATGCACTCACTTGAGGCACTCCTTAAAATGGAGAACACTGACATCTGTGCAGTGACAGAGACCTGGTTCAAAGCTCCAGAGAGCACCCCTGCATTACCAGGTTACAATTCATACCACACCTTTCGGCCACCTAACCCAGAACGAAGCACTAAAGGTGGAGGCGTGTCCATATTCATTAAGGGTATCCACACCTCCAGCCTAGTTGCACAGCATAATGCATCTGAGATTATCCAAGTGCAACTAACTCTGGGCAAGACCGCAATCCAAATTGTAGCTTGCTACAGACCCCCCACCATGCCCCAGGATTCACACTCCTCATTTCTTGATACACTGGAAAGTATTAGGGTACAACCCAACACCCTAATAATGGGCGATTTCAACTACCCCACCATTAACTGGGAGAACTACTCATGTACCAACTCTTTTGCTCAACGTTTTCAAGAATTCATAAATTCCAACGCCTTGGATCAACTCATTCACACCTCCACCAGGGGCAGCAATATCCTAGACCTACACGAACTACAGAATGAACTGGCACCCTACCTAAGTACCATGTTCAATCATAGCCTCACCTCAGGCTTTGCACCCACTGAATGGCGCACCGTGAAGGTTATCCCACTCCACAAAGGGGGAGCCACAACGGACCCCGGGAACTACCGCCCGATTAGCCTGACGAGCCTGGTCTGCAAGGCCATGGAACGTATCATCGTGGAACTCATAAACAAAGACATTGGTAATCTCCAAACTCTGGACCCTACCCAGTTTGGATTTGTAAAAGGCAGATCATGTCTCCTAAACCTGATTGACTTCTTTGAAGCAGTCACCAAAGCCATAGATGAGGGTAAAATGGTTCACACAGCTTATCTAGATCTCACCAAGGCTTTCGACACCATCCCCCACCCTGGAATTATAGATAAGCTCACTAAACTAGGTATAAATCCCTATGTCACAAGATGGGTTGCCAACTGGCTCACGGACAGAACCCACACTGTGAAAGTAGTGGATTCGAAATCCCACATCAGACCAGTGACAAGTGGAGTACCACAGGGTTCAGTCCTGGGTCCTCTCCTGTTTGGTATCTACTTCTCTGAAGTGCAGGCCAACACAGAAGGTTTTATTAACAAAGTTTGCAGATGACTGCAAACTAGGAGCCATAATCGAAACTCCTAACGATGTGGACAAACTACAAAAGGGCCTCACTGAGACAGACACCTGGTGTCAAAGCCATGGCCTGAAGCTCAATGCCAAAAAGTGCATTGTCATCCCCTTTGGTAAAAACTCTGTATCCATGAACTACCACATAGCTGGTAGTCTACTTAATGCCGAAAATGTGATAAGAGACCTTGGGACACAGGTGGACAGTAGTTTCTCCTTTGATAATCACATCGCCACAGTGGTCAGGAAATCCTTCTAAGTGACTCATCTCATCACAAAAGGATTCTCATCCAGAAAAAAAGAGGTCATTGTTCCCCTCTACTCATCACTCATTAAGCCCATTATAGAGTACAACGCCCCTTTTGGTATGTACCTCACAAGACATCTACAACAACTGGAAAGACCACAGAAATACCTCACAAAGAGGATTACTGGCCTCAAACAAATGCCCTATGCAAACCGTCTCAAAAAACTACAGTTTTACTCCATCGAATATCGCCTACTCAGGGGCGATCTCTGCCTAACATACAAAGCTATGTCGAACCCAGAGCTGTTGGACATGCTCCACTTAAAGAAATCCCAATCCCTCCGAGCTACACGCTCTAGGGACCTAAACCTTGTCACCACAATAAACAGAACATGCTGGAGGGATAGATTCCTGTCCCAGAGACTTCCCATACTATGGAAAAGACTACCTATCTATGTCAAACAGAGCTCCTCATTAGCACTCTTCAAGAAAAATCTTGATGATTGGATGGGAAATGGGAAATTCTCCCCGGGGATCACTTCTGTGGCTCTGCTCGACAGGGACAGAGGAAAATAATTTTCTTGGGTGGCGAAAGCCAGGGTACATTTTTTGGCTAGGCTTGTATGGGCCCTAGGGCCGACAGCCTAGTACCTACCTATGAATCTATGAACAAGGAATATAGCTGGATATTGAGATTAGGAGCTGATTTAAACCTGGCCTTAATACTGCTGTGACCATCAAACCTGTGTTGGTTACACTGCAACAAAGTAAACTTTGAGTTTTATGTGATTTATATAGATATATGTAATATATGTATATATATATATATATATATATATATATATATATATATACACACACACACACACACACACACACACATACATACATATATATATATATATATATATATATATATATATATATATGTGTGTGTGTATGTAAGTTTTTTTATATGTTATAGGTGACTGTTGTTTTAAATGGCACTCGTGATGAGCTGGCTGTAGTCACATGATGTGATTTGCTCCTATTTAAATTGAGTTATTTCATATGTTTTGTATTCACATTGAGGAAGGGTGTAGATCCAAAAGCTTTGTTGTTTTAATAAAGAAGTTTCTTAACGTTGGATTTTTTTTTTCTTCAGCCTATTGGAATATTATTCCAGTTTTGCAGCAATTATCTTGGTCTGCCCATTATCTTCCTAATGTGAGTGAAATTGACTTCTTTAAAAGTCCTAACATCATTTAAAAAACATTCATAGCTGCTATATATATATATATATATATATATATATATATATATATATATATATATATATATATATGGGTCTACCTGAAAACACAGACACGCTACAACACTGACAACAAAATCACCGACACCACAAAACCGTAAGTTCAGAAACACTAAACGTCACATACCCGACAAACCACAATCCCGACACTCAACAAACAAAACAAATCCCCTGTCCAAAAAGCACACACACAACACAAGTACACCAAAAACCTTACAAACCTACAGTGAACCTTACATACACAACTATCTATGCACTAACCTTAACCCAAACCCTAACCCTAAGGTCCATCACTATCTCACACTCACCTAACCCGCATCCTAACCCTAACTCACTTAACCCACCCCTATCCCTAACGTCTATCACTATCGCACACTCACCTGACCCGCGTCCTAACCCTAACTCACTTAACCCGCCCATAACCCTACAGACCGTTGCTATCGCACACTTACCTTACCCACACCCTGACCCTAACATCCATCCCTATCGCACACTTACCTTTACATGTCGGTGTTCTCAGCATCGGGATTCTCAGCTGTCGGTCTTCTCTGTTGTCAATCTTCCTGTATCGGTGTTCTCGTCGTCGGCGTTTCGAGATTACAGCATTGTATGATATATATATATATATATATATATATATATATAGAGCAGCTATGAATGTTTTTTTAAATGATGTTAGGACTTTTAAAGAAGTCAATTTCACTGGCATTAGGAAGATAACATCAAAGGTTAACATGTTTGTGTATGACTTACAGCTACAAGGGAATATTTCCATAGAATTATTCAACTATCTAACGGTCACTTGCCCTGTTACCCCTATTATATATGGTATACCTAAGCTGCATAAATCCCTTACTGAACATCCTATGAGGCCAATTGTATCAAGTAGGGGTTGGACTACTGAACCATTGTCTATACATGTGCAGAATGTTTTAAAACAGTACTTACCATTATGCTCTAGTTACATCAAAGACACTAATGATTTTTTGAAGAAACTTCATGAATGGTATAAGTATAGAAAAACCAATGACACATACTTATTAGTAATTCAACATAAATTCACTATTTACAGTAATACCTAATGAGCATGGTATAGATGCAGTATGTGAATTCCTATGTGCAAAGACAAGAATGAATGGAACTAGCATAGAAACTATATGCAGTATGATAGAGATAGTTCTAACAAATAATGTTTTCTTGTTTAATGGTCATGTATATTTACAAGTTTCAGGTGTGGCCATGGGGACTCCCATGGTCAACACCTATGCAAACATTGTTTTGAATCAATGGGAACAGGAATATATATATATATATATATATATATATATATATATATATATATATATATATATATATATATATATAGTGGAAGGAACCCATGCAAACAAAATGTACAGTTTTACCAGCGTTTTGTGGATGATTGTTTTTTAGTATAGGATGGAGATGTTGACAGTCTGTTAAAATTTGTCCAATATCTGAATAACATTACAGCATTTCTAGAATTTAAAATGAGTTACTTTGAACAACAGATAAGTTATCTGGCTGCATTACTGTATAGAGAAAGGAAAAAAGTTGGAAACAACTGTGTATAGAAAGGATGTACAAGTTAATAGGTACACTCATGCCATGAGCATGCATTCTAAAGTATGTGTTTCGTGGAATACTGAAGTCAATTATTGAGAATAAGTAGATTAAATACAAACTTAGTAAAATGTAAGGAACAAATGGAAATATTGGCTGAGGAATTTAAGGAAAGGGGATATAATGAGGCTTTGATATACACTAATATACGAGTAATATTAGAAGAAAGGGACAAATTAGCACCTCCTGTATTTAGTGATATTCCACAAACATATATAGGTAATGAAGAGAGCAAAGACCAGCTAAGATATATTACTACCCAAAACAATTTAAGTAAAGAAATAGAAAATGTAATATATAAAAACTGGTGAATATCATTATCAATGCCAGAATTGACACCTATTATAGGTGAGAAGCCAAGATTTGCACACAGGAATTGTTTGAACTTGAAGAGGGAATTATGTTATAAAGACTTTAGACTGAATAATAAGGAAATGATAGCTAGGAATAAAAATGGGACTATGCCATGCTATAATTGTAGTTGCTGTAAAGATATATGCAGTGAGTTAGAGTATAAACATCCTATAAGCAAGGAAATTTATAAGATGGAATGTTATGCAACCTGTAACACTGAATTAATAATATACTTAGCTACTTGCATCATATGTACATGTTTCTATGTAGGTAAGTACTCCAGGCGTTTGAAAGACCATATAATTGAGCACAAGTCAGAGGTGAGAAAAATGGTGATGACAAGTGCATTGGCTAAGCATTTTAAGGACAAGGGACCAACACATAAATTTAAGTTTAAAGTGCTGCAGGTATTACACACAAATATGAGAGGTGGGGATATTATTAATAGGTTGAATATAGCTGAATACAAATGGATAACTATGCTAGAAGCAGACAGGCATCCGAGTTTGAATAATCATGTTAGTTTAATGCCTATATTAGTAGCTGAACAAAATCAATATAAATGATAGTCTTACACAAACATGAAAAAATGTCAATAAGGAAATGTTAATTAAATGTTTTATGAAAATGTTTTTAAAATAATATGTCTTTAAGTTTTATAAGGTTAGTTAATTGATTGAAACTAACTTTTTATTGGCTGGTTGTGTCATGTGTTCCTGGTAAAATGATTATTTATACTGTGATTAAGATGGTATTAACATACTGATGAAGGGTGTTACCCGAAAGCTTTATCTTGTGACTGGTGAATAAACAGAGTGATGCTTTACTGTCCTTTGGAACTGAGGTCATACCCCGCAACGAGGGGGCAGCCTCTGGAGCTAAAGCTTGGTTCGAAACTACAAAGGTCGGACATGGATATTTTAGAAGGTAAAGAAAGCGATCCATGTACCTTGGACCCGACTACAGAGTCTCAATCCCAGGAGACTTCTGGTGTCAAATGTTCGGAGGAACTCAAGACAGCTCTTGGAACCAGAAAAGAGGATGCTACCAGACCCAAGACAGTTGACGCCAGGAAAGTTGGAACCTTGGGCTCCAAGGACTCAGCAAGAGTTGGAGGAGGAGGAGGGCATGGAAGGGTCATAGATTGGTTGGTTATGCCACCAGCGTGGCTAGGAACTGAGGACAATGCCCTTGCCGTCAGAAGCTGATCCACCAGTCTCAAAATATCGGCATCAGACAGACTATTAGTAGACTGAATCAAAACAGAGGAAGGAGACTTAGGGGATCTCACTTCCAAAAAGGGGCTTGGTAGCATGTCTTTGAAGGGGGTCAATAGCAGGCGAGTAAGTCGTTTTTGGGAATGGGAATAGAGGCAGTCCTGAATGTTTCAACACTGAAGAAACAGTGGGTGCCGAAGAAGTAGCTGTCGTCTCCAATCTAGATTTAGCTTTGGAACCAGATAAACCTTCCAGTGCCGAGGAGCTCCTCGGTACTGAAGTTGATTTAGGTTATTTTCTTGATGGTTCCAAAGAACTTGGAACCGAAGAAGGCCTTTTCTTTGAAGTAGAAGAAGAGGAGGATGAAGATGTGCTAGCTTCAGTCTTGGACTCAGAAATGGTCTCGTCAAATCCAGATTTAAGGATTCCTTTCAAAATGAACATGTTCTTTCTCTCAGTTAAAGTACGAGTTGAAAACCCGTAACAGACTGAACAGTCTTCTTGGAGATGAATCTTCCCCAGAAAATATAAACACAAGGTATGCCGGTCAGAGTTGGGGATTTTACTCTGACACCTTTTAAAACCAGACATGCCCTTAGAAGACTTAGGAGAAAGTTGTTTTTCAGCCATAATGAAGAATGTAACAATAAACTTTCACACACTCACATAACAAGGAAGAAATACTTAGGGAAGATAAGGAGATTTTTTTTTAAGTAGACAGAGAAAGAGGAAATACCAATAATGGTACTTAGAAATACCTAAAAAGGTTAGAATGTACTAACAATGGTACTTAAAAGGTCTACCAATGGTAGATAGAAGAGAGAAAAATCTCAGTAACACAGTAACGCCCACTATGAGAGGAACGGGTAGATAGGAGAGAGACTAACAAGAGGTAAAGTAACTAAATATAAGAAAAGAGAGTTTTAATATAGAAAAAGCTTACTATAATAGCAAAGGCTTGAGAGCAAGATAAACGCATCTGGTCAGCGAAGCTAAGGTAATTTCAGAGAGGAACATTATGAGTAGTGCCTGGCTCGAGAGTTTGGAGAGCGCAAGATGGGAAGATATGGCCAAGTCTGTTCTGAAGTTTGGAACCAAACCCACCGTCAAGGACTGAGTAAAGACTGACAACATCAGATGGATGACTAAGAAACAATCAAACAAATAAGAGCCAACGTTAGCTTTAATTTTTTTCTTGATACATTCAGAAAAGGACATTTTGGTGTTGTGGGACATTTTGAGACAGTTTCATCTCTTTTCAGGATATAAAATAAATGAAGACAAAATAGAGGCTATAGCAATAAACTTAGAGCCCATAAATGAATTGGAATAGCAGTACCAATATTTATGGAGACATGATAGGTATATGTACCAATATTTATGGAGACACGATAGGTATATGGATTAAAAAAAAGGATTCTATTATGACAGATAAGGAAATATGGGAAGCAGAGCCATAGCTGGCTCTTCTAGTGCCTAGTGCTGCTCCCTGATATAGTGCGCTTCAACTACAAGTTGAGAAGCAAACAAAAAAGTCTGTTCTCTGATCTGGTTATTTCTCATCTATTCCCTATGGTCCGTCACAAGTCAAATGTGCTCCTCAACTTGAATATTAAAAAAAGAAAGAAAAGAAAAATTCTTTCTACTTTTGAAACTTGTAGCAAGCTGCTCGGTACAAGTTAGACCACACACAATGTGCTGAACCAGACACTTCAGTCCTGACCACAAAACCAGTATTTATGCAGTAGCATTCAGTAATGTCAATATGGAAATAACTGTACTACCAATCTACAGATTGCACCACCTGATACCTTGTGTCTAGGGTGGCTGTCTCCCTAGCCTCACCTTAGCTATGCTATGACACTAAATAAAAGATAATACAAAACCTGAAAAGCACGAATCTTTTGATTATGGATAGTGAAAGTAAGATACAAGCAGTGAAATGTTTTAGCCTCTTTAGTTTTATATACAGGTGAGGCATTTTTATCAACTCTAGAGGAGATGTTGTGGACCATAATTAATGAAGGATTTGAAGAAATTTATTTAGGAGGGGAAGAGGGCAAGAGTTAAATGGGACAACTTGATTCTCACTGCAAAACAAGGTGGTTTAGGATTACCTGATTTGAACAGATATTTTAGCACTATGCAATTAAAGCTCATATAAAATGTAAAACACAAGCAGAAGGTTATAAACCAAAGTGGAAAGGGCTGATGACAGCACAGGTGTTTGTGTGTGGGGGGGGGGGGGGGGGATTCAAGAAGTAAAGAGACAATAGGATTTTAGGATTTAAGGAGAACAATGACAAACATATAAAACATTACATTTAGAAATTACTCTAAGAACTAAGCCAACAAGAAAATAAAAAAAAAACAGATTTTTGTCAATAGGAATGATTGCAAGCAAGGGTTTAAAAAATAGGCAAGGATGCAGGAATATATTAGAGAAAATTAGCAAAGGAATCAAAATACTGATGAGACTAAGCAGAAGTCTGGCCTACAGGTTAGAGACTGCCTTACCTACCAGGGACTGACAACAGAATATAGTCAAACAGGAAGTGATAGAGGAGTGCTAAATGAAAGAATATCTCTGGTAAAGTTTTTCAGTGAGCCTAGTACAGAAGCTGTTATTAAAAAAATAATTAGTATGGCATATAAAATAAATCATGATAGCTATAAGAATCAATCAAAGCAGCTCAAGAAAGATTGGGAAGACAGAATGGAAAGACAGTTTACAAAGGACATCTGTACGGCTTCCAAGTATGCAACAAACTCCAGGAATGTTTACATTTTTTTAGTGGATGTGTTTGCACAGATACTTTTATACCTCAAAGAGATTTCAGAGAATTTTTGTCTCTGGTAGATAGAATTTCTCCTCAGGTTAAAAGCAAATGCTGGAGATGAAATAGGAAAGACAGGAAACTGAGGACTTGTTTTTGTGGAATATAATGACCTGGCATATTTTAAAAGTTAACCAGAAAGTACGTAGTCAGAAATGTTGGAGGAGCAAATGGTTGCAATTAAGGAAATGACTCTTTTGAGCTGGGATATAGGATCTGAATTGCCCACACAGTAAGTCATTAATAAATGTAATACTATTTGTCTGCCAAAAAAGCAATTACTAGAAAATGGTAATCAAAATCTAAACCAACTGTACCTGAAGTACTGGATATTATAAAAAAAGATAAAAGAACTGGAGATGGGATCTCTGGAAAAGGAAAGATGCAAATGAAACAGAAATAAATGGAATTTGTGGGGACAATGCATGTAGAATGAAATTCAACAGAAGGAATGGGGTTTAAAGGAAGGCAGGAACTGAGCAATTTATACAATATTGGAGTGAATGGTAATTGTTAAAAAGAAAACATATGTATGATTTATTTTCTGTTAATGTATGTGTACCTATATCACTGTATAAATGTAAAGATTTAATAAAGGTGTTAAAAAATCAATCAAAAAGAGTCAGTCAGAAGTACTAAGGACATGAGTGAGTTTTCATTTTTTGACAGATGGTTTTGTCCCAAACTTTATATTAATATTCAGTCAACAAAACAATAGTAAAAGACTTTTGGGAAAAAAGCAGGAGAATAATGAACTTTTAGTGTTGACAATGGTTGACAAGTACTGTGTCAGTCAAACTAAAAGGAATCTAACTATGTAGTGAAAATTACTTCCTTTCTTTGATTCTAGAAGAAATACACCTGAAGTCGAAAAAGACCCAAACATAAGTTACTTGCCAACACATAAGCAACAAGTACTACATCACTCCATGTACTCAAAATGTATGTTTTTCCTGTTATTGAAAACAAAACAGCAAATGGGAATTATTATGTGATAGCATAGGAAGGTTCAAGGATACTGTCAAGCGATACTTCACACAGCCAGTGGTTTGCAGATAGAAAAACCCATCTACTGAGACTAATAATCAAAATGCAGTACAGGCAAGTTTGAGAGATGAAGGGTAGGATGATGATTATGAATGAAATGGTCATCATTATAATGTCCGCAACACAGATGTGCAAGTTCTAAAATTCATAAGTACAAAGCAAATTCCAGTTAATAATGAGACTCAAAAATGCTTCCCATATCCACAGCACAGCATAAAACACTGGGACTATAAATGCAGAGCTGTTAGGTTTACTATCTCAGTCCTAAGATGGACTGTTGTGTGGAGTACGCATACCCTCCGTGTGTGTGTGTGAGATGATATACTGACATTCTATCCAGGAATAGTTTCTCTACCTTGCAACTACTGAGTGTTGGAATAAAATCTTGCTCAGCTGTACCAGACAAAACAGTTATCGGAGAATGAAAGAACAAATGAAAAAAATAACTAAACAAATGAAAATTTATCTCTTTTGTATGATCATAGCAGGTGACACAATGTGACCTGAACGAGTCACAAATAAAGATCATAATCCCAAATATACACAATATTAATGTCAATGTCACAAAATGACAAAATAGTTAGTTCCAATGTTCCAAAGCAACACCTTTTATAGCCAAGCATAATGTAAACATGGTGTTTTATTTTAATGTATTTTTGCAGGGAGACAACCCAACCCTTTGTGCCACCCACTTTTGCTACATTATCACAACTAGTTGCCACCTCAGTGATAAATTTTAATTTAAGTTTTGGAGTGCCTAATCAATCTGCATCCCCATAACCACACCACTTTATTATATAACAAGTCCAACGTTATAGGATCTTAGAAAGTTTACCCTTCCCAAAGTATTGCACATTAAGACCTCCCAACTTTCCCTGTTTTGAATAAACATTTTTACTTTCAGGCCTGACTTATCCCTACACAGAATGTTCCTATTTTTGGAAGTATGTCCTTATTTTCAAGACTGACTTACACCTTCACTCAGTTTTCTAATTCTCCCTTATCACGTGTGATTTTTGAAGCTGTCTAGTAACATAAAACCACACTACATGATCAATATACTAGTGGCACTAATAATTTCAGTGTAAAACATTTAAAGAAAGAGGACACATTTTACATCTCCCCTTTTCTAAAGCAAACATAATCCTTGTGTGGTACCATTTTGCAATATGGTTCATTAAAGTCTACAGATTTTACACTGCCTCTTTGATAAACTGCTTATACCTTCCATTATTTTTGTCACTCTGTTTTTTAAACTTGCACTTCTGAGAAGTATGCCACATTCCTACTGGTGGAAGCAGAAAAAAGTTATGTCCTATTTGTTATTCAAATGTTATGCTAATTAAATATCCAGAGTTTTAGCTGGATGTATCTATTTTTCAAGAGCCTTTGTTTCTTTTTTCAGTGTTGGCAGGTTGAGAGATATACTCATGTCTGATTGGTAGTAATAAAGCAGTAAGGGTGTGGAGGTGCAGCTCTATTTTATATGAGGAAGTATAGAGGCCTGCCCCTGCAAAATGATATGTTACTCTTTTTCTTTAGTTGCACTTATGTTTTCAAAATCAAACCAAGACACAAACTCACAAATAGTAAACGCTCTGCACACCCCTCGCAGTCCAAATGGTAAAAAAGCAAAAATCAGGTAGAGTGAAACACAGCTGGAAAGTTTTAAAACACATCCAAATGCAGCAATTTCATCCAGTGCAAGTCTTTTATTGAAACAAACAGATAAATTTGGTACCGGACTTATCTGTTTGCTTCAATAAAAGACTTGTACTGGATGGAATTGCTGCCTTTGGATGTGTTTTAAAACTTACCAGCTGTGTTTCGCTCTGATACCTGATTTTTGGTGTTTTATGTTTTTAAAATGTTCACTTCTGGCAATCATTTGTTTTGGTAATGTAAATATCTTGGATTGTATTTTTAAAGACTTTTAATTCATTCTAGGTTCACTATAGTGACTTGCCATTACCCCTGTTACAGAAGAATACACTTAAAAGAGTACCCATTTAGAAACACTTTTAAAAAGCATTACACTGTTTTAAATGTCTACAAAAAAAATAATGAATCTATAACAATCTCTCTTTCTTAACAAAACATGCTGACTAACTCTAAGCAACTATACAGATCCACACTTGCTTTTGTACAGCTACTCAGAATACTACAGACCCCTCTTTCATATCATACTAGATTAAAACAAAATTTAATAAATGAAAGCAACATGTACATGTTCTGAGACTACACGTACCAGTTCTTCCTGAATAATTCGTTTCATCTGGATTCTAAAAGATGTTCTTTTAGGTATTACTTGTGATAGCTTCTTCTTCTGCATCTTTTCCTGTGAAAGGAAACAATGTATATTGATGATACCTACTGTATAAACAGACTTTTGTCAGTACTAGACTTCAAGCAATATAGAAAAAAATGCCATATAGCTGTGTGTAAGATATTTACTGTAATAGTACATCTTTCTAGACAGGTTATACGTACATTATTCATAAAATGTGGGTTAGCTGATGTTTGGTGTCACATTTTCTTGAGAAGAATTTCTTCCCAACAGCAGCATTTGTCTTTTAAGAAACCAGGGCTGGTCTCATAACCTGCTTAGACACTATTCTTTCTCTTCAGTTATTTGAGCCTTAACTGCACCCAAGGACAGATGTTTGTGGCAAACTGATAGTTGTATTAATGTGAACTACAGAACTTATCAGTGCAAAGAACAATACATTCAAGATTTTGTGCATAACCTTGTAATATGCAAAGATAACCGTTGAAAGAGTTAAAACAAATTAAAACATTATGCTAAGGTTAGAGGTAAATGTGTCTTGAGTTAAAACAAATGAAAAACATTATGCTAAGGTAAGAGGTAAATGTGGCTCAACAATTAACAGTTCATAGGTTCATAGGTTCATACTAGGCTATCTGCCCGAGGGCATTTACAAGCCTAGCCCATAGTTTTGTGGCTTACGCCACCCCTTTAGTATGGGGAACTATACCCATTATTTTGCTGTGCCTCTGTTGAGCAGTGACACTGAGGTAATCCCTGGGGTATATCTGCGATCTCCCATCCATTGGTCAAGATTTCTCTTGAACAAGGCCAGCGAGGTGCTCTGCCTCACATATACCGGGATTTTATTCCACAGCATAGGGAGTCTTTGGGTGATGAATCTATCCCTCCAGCACGTCCTATTAATAGCCGTGTCGAGGTTTAAGTCTCCGCCTTGTGGCTCTGACGGATCTAGATTTTTGAGGTGAAGCATATTCATCAAATCTGGGTTTGACATGGCCTTGTATGTTAGGCAAAGGTCACCTCTGAGCAAGTGGTAGCGACTGAATAGAGCTGGAGTTCTTTCAGTCGGGCAGCATAGGACAGATGTTTGAGACCCTTTATCCTTTTGGTGAGGAACTTTTGTGGCCTCTCCAGCTGCTGCAAGTGTTGGGTCAGATACATTCCGAATGGGGCATTGTACTCAATCATTGGTCTGATGAGTGATGAGTATAGGGAGACTATGACCTCCCTTGATCTAGATGAGAATCCCTTCATGATAAGGTGGGCAATGTAGAAGGTCTTCCTAACTACTTTAGCTACATGGGTGTCGAATGACAGACTACTATCAACCTGGGTCCCCAGGTCCCTGATAACTTCTTCTGTGCTCAGTGGATTGCCACCTATTTGGTAGCTAGGGGTAACCTTGTTTTTCCGAAGGGTATGACTATGCATTTTTGGCATTTAACTTTAGGCCATGGCTCTGGCACCAGTTATCCGCTTCTGTGAGACCCTTCTGAAGGATATCTGTGTCAGATGTGTTTTCTACTATGGCGCCCAGTTTGCAGTCATCTGCAAACTTTGTCAGCTATAACCCTCCTGTGTTTGCTTGTACTTCAGAAAAGTAGATGCCAAACAAGAGTGGGCCCAGGACTGAGCCCTGTGGTACACCACTTGTGACAGGCTTTGAGTCTGACATGGCGCCAGCAACTCTGACCCTGTGGGTTCTGTCACTCAGCCAGTTTGCAACCCATCTTGTGATGTATGGGTTAACATTTAAGCTGATGAGTTTTTCAATGATACCCGAGTGGGGTATTGTATCAAGGCCTTTGCCAGATCGAGGTAGGCTGTATGGACTGCCTTTCCTCATCAATGGCTTTGGTGACTGTTTCAAAAAGTCAACCAAGTTTAGAAGGCATGATCTGCCTTTGACAAAGCCAAACTGGGATGGATCCAAAGTCTGCAAATTCCTATGTCTTTATTTATGAGGTCCATTATGATCCTCTCCATGGCTTTGCAGATAAGGCTTGTCAAGCTAATGGGCCGGTAATTTCCAGGGTCGGTGGAGGCACCGCCTTTGTGAAGTGGGACCACAGTTGCAGTGCGCCACTCCTGGTGCGTATCCAGAGGTAAGACTATGATTAAACAGCTGTCCTAGCTGTGGGTTTAATTCCTCGTTGAGTTCGTGGAGCACACAGCCGGGGACACCATCAGGTCCCATGGATGCTGTGTTTTTTGCTTTGGAGAGTGCAGTTCTCACTTGGGCGTTGGAGATGTTTGGGGGGCTGCAATCGCTCGGGACAGAGATCTCTTTTGGGGAGGGGAGAAGTTTGCACTGAACCTGTCAGCCAGTATGTTGGCAATGTCTGTAGGATCAGTAATCTTCACATCATTTTGAACTAGTTCTGAGCATATCTGGGAGTTTCCTCCCAGGTTTCTAACATAGCTAAAGAAGGCCTTATGATTGTCTTTTGAGTCTTTAGCTATTTTTCTCTCAAAATTTGCTTTGGATGATTTTATGAGAGCTCTTAGTTTTTTACTTATAGTGATCAAGGGTGTCTTACCTTTTAAGGATTTTGCTCTATCTTGTAGTAGCTTCCTCCTTTTGTTGTAGAGTTTGTTTATGGCTGGGGTCCACCAGACTGGACGCTTGCCTTTGGTACAAAGAGTCTTTGTTTTGCTTGGGATTGCCTTATCCATGCAGTCCTGCAGGTGCTGGTAGAAGGCATTTGTAAGTGATTCAGCTGCTTGAGTACTGTTTTCCGCCGGCTCGGGGGCCTTAAAGGAGACCACACTAGTCTTTAGAAGTGTGAAGTTGGCTTTCGAGAAGTTCTTTACTGTTGTCTTTTTTATTTCAGGTGGGGGTGGGATGAGGACCTCCAGCGAGATAAGTTTGTGATCTGATCTCACCAGTGAAGATAGGAGGAGATGAGATAAAAACAGTGATGTACAATCAATCTGCAGGAAAGTCTCTAGGAACAGATGGTACTCCTGTGGAGGTGTGGAAGTTTGGAGGAAAGTAAATGACAAAGATCTGGAAGGTTTTAACAGAATTTTTAGAGGAGGAGAAGCATCAACATCTTGAAAGAAAGCTGTGGTGGCTGTAATACTAAAGACGTTAAAAACCCACCAGACACATTTAAATTTTAAACCATGAATATAAAGTGTTTACAACTGTACTAACTAAAAGAATGGCAAGGATGTTGCCAAAATTGACAGATGTAGATCAATGTGATTTTGTAGAGAGGAGGCAAACATCTGACAACATTAATGTACCAATGATGATCCAGATAGAAGCGGAATGTAAGAAATTACTGCTATTGCTATTGTCAGTGAGTCTTGATGCAGAAAAATAATTCAACAGAGTAAGGTGGGATTTTATGAGTAGGACAATGGAAGTATTTGCATTCCCTGATACAATAATAAGGTTAATTAGAAGGATATATGAAGGATATGAGGCAAGAATTTAAGTGGGAGTGTTCCTCTTTGATAAGTTGTGCCTGAACAGAGGAACCAAGCAGGGGTGTCCTCTTTCCCCTTTGTTATCTGCTTTACATTTACAGCCACTGGTAAAGAAAAATACGGGACTCTGAGACTCAAGGATATAATTGTATGGTAATCAGGAAAAGTTAGCTTTATTTGTGATGACATTATTTTGTACCTGATAAATACAATAAAGGACATCTCAGTGTTGTGGAGCATTTTGAGACGATTTCAAGTCTTTTTGGGATACAAAATTCTTGAAGACAAAACAAAGGCTATAACAGTAAATTATGTACCCACAGATGAAGTAGTTGAGCAATAGCCATATTTTTGGAGACACGATCAGATGAAGTATTTAGGACTAAGGATTAAAAAGGCTTCTGTTATGGCAGCTAAGAATATGTGGGAAGAGACTAAAACGATAATGTAAAAAATGAAAAACTAGACATTCTTTTTACAGATATGGATAGTAAGATACAGGTAGTGAAACAAATTTTATTATTTTTTTTATTTTACATTTGTTGACGGGGATAGTCCAACTGGATGCATGTCCATTTTCAGCGGAGATCCGGGGAGAAAAGCTCCAAGGGTAAGCAGATACAGCATTACATAATACCAGCATTACATATTACAAACAGACTATTTACAGAAATTACATAAGTAAGCAAGTTAAACAAGTTCCACAGGTTACAGTTAATCCTGAGCACAAACAAGTCAGGATTAAATTAAATTACACAGTAAACTGGTTAACAGATTTTTACACATTCTAGAGAGAGTTAGCCAGGCTTGATACATTGACATAGCCAGTTAAGTGACAAATGTTGTTTGTGTCTAGTTTTAAATTGACCTAAGGTGGAAAGTAAGGTAATATCAGCTGGAAGAGAGTTCCAGGATCTACTTACAGAGTTTCCAAAGAGAGAATCACCGGCTGTGTTATTAATTTTGCTAGTCTGAATTAATAGTTTGTTAGAGGATTGAAGCGGTCTAGGATTGTTATAGGGGGTGATAATATTTTTAAGTGCAGGAGTATTGTCCGGATTATAGAGGATTTTATAGGCCATAATCAGTTGGTTATACTGGATTAGGCTGGGTAGTTCAAGCCACCCAAGCTGATTTAGATTGATGCAATGATGTGTCCTAAAAGGCAGCCCAGTGGCAAACCTGGCAATGTGGTTGTAGCAAATTGAGAGTTTGTTAAGGACAGTCTTGTTTAAATTCGAGAGTAGAGGGGATGCATACAGAAGGGTTGAAAGAAGGTGAGAGCGAGCTATGGCAATTTTAGCTGGAGGGGTTAGGAAGGCTTTTATTCTGTAAAGTGACCCTAGTTTTTTATTGATGGTTTTGATAGTTTGGTTAACATGTAGGTCAAATTTTAGATTACTGTCTATGATGACACCTAATAATTTTGTAGATGGGTCAGGGGAGATTATTGTGCCATCATTTGATTTTATGGTAAAGGTGAAAGCGGTAGACCTACGTGTTGGTGAAAATAACAGCATTTTAGTTTTTTTGGGATTTAGGATCAGACGATATTCAGAAAGCCAGTTTTCTATTGTATTAAAGGTGGTCTGGGTAGCTGACCATAACTCTACTGGAGATGTGGCTGAGCAAATCAGAGTAGAGTCATCAGCAAATTGGATACAGCTGACTTTTGGGATGACAGTATAAAGGTCGTTAATGAAGATGGAGAAGAGCAAGGGCCCTAGTATAGAGCCTTGTGGTACTCCAAGGGTGTTAGGTAGAAGGTTAGAGAGTTTGTTCTGCCAGAGGACAGCCTGCTGTCGACCATTCAGGTAGGATTGAAACCATTGGAGGGCTCCAGTATTTAGACAGAATGTTTGCAGGGTATGGATTAAAAGTTGGTGATCAACCATATCGAATGCCTTGGAAAGATCCAAAAAGAGGGCTGAGGATATATAATTATTGTTGCGATTATGGTTTATGGTGTTAGTAAAGGCTAGGAGGGCTGAAATAGTGCTGTGATGAGGACGGAAGCCATGCTGAGTGTCTGCCATAAGGCGATTTTGGATTAGGTGGTGCATGAGTTGTCTATGAAAACATTTTTCCATAATCTTTGCAAGTGGAGAGAGTATAGCTACTGGCCTATAATTGGAGAATTCAGTAGAGCTGCCTCCTTTGTGAAGTGGGATTACATAGGATATTTTCCAGGTGGTGGGAATTTTAGCTTCTACTATGGTTCGATTGATTAGTATTATGACGGGGTAAGCAATAGCATCAGCTGATTTTTGTAGGTAATCGGCAGGGAGTTGATCAGCAGAAAGTGTAGTGGGTTTTAATTTTTTGATCAAGGTACGGATAAGTGAAGTGGCGACTGGCTGGAAGCTGAACGCGAGTAGGTTTCTAGGGGTGCTACTTTCAGGACCAGGGGAGCTAGGAGGTACATGGTTAGCTAGGGCTTGAATTGTCTCAGTAAAGAATTGGTTAAAACTATCAGAAACATCTTCAGGGGTTTTATCAATAGTAGTAGCAGGGATTGGGGTTGAAGTTTGTCCAGGATGTAGTAGATTATTTAAACCTGCCCAAACCTTCTGAGGCTTATTTTGATTTACTGTCTGTAAATTACAGTAGTATTGTTTTTTGTCTTGTAAAATTTATTTTTTGGTTTCGTTCCTGGATTGCCTGTATTTAATGTGATCTTGAGGGTCTTTAGAAGAACGCCATAAAGCCCGTGCTTTGTTTCTAAGGGTAATTTTGAGTTTAGACTCTACAGAAAGCCATGGTGCAGTTTTTGCCTTGGTTCTCTTTGAACGAACAGGTGCATGCAAATCAAGGATCTCAAGGAATTTGTTGTTAAAGTATGCTACTGCTTCCTCTAAGGGGAGGTGTTTTAGAATAGACCAATTACATGAGTTTAGTTCTTGTTGGAATTTGGCAGGGTCAAAGTTTTTATTGTTTCTAACCTTTCTGAGTAAGGGTTGTTGGGAATTAATGGTTTTGTGCTTAATTACATATGTGAGAAGGTGATCGCTTAGGCCATTAAGGAGGGTACCAGAGGTGTACAGTTGGGGGTGACTGTTTATGAGTACCCAGTCAAGTACACTTTCTTCTTGGTTGGGTTTACCTATCCTGGTAGGGGTGGATATGATTTGTGTAAATGCATGCAGGTTAATATGGGTGGTTGGGGATTCTGAGGAACAGGTGCCCCAGTCTATGTTAAAGTCTCCAAGTAGTAGGGTTTCTTGGGGGTAGTGACATGATAGCCAGTGCAGGATATCTTCAAATGTAGATATATTGTTACCTGGGGGAATGTACATACAGATGATATTAATGCATTTATTTTTATTAAGTTGCAATTTGGTGGCAAGAATCTCAGAGTTATTAATCTGAGGAGGTTGTATTACATCTATGGTGACATTCAACTCAGATTTATAGAGTACAGCTACCCCACCCCCCTTCCTCGAAGCACGATCCAGCCTGTGTATGTTGTACTCAGGTGGTAACACTTCATTGTCTTTAGTGTTAGGTTTTAACCAGGTTTCAGATAAACAGAGAATCTCAGGGGAGTGGACATCCAGAAGTGCATGCAATTCATGTACCTTGTTATTAATGCTTCTAATATTGAGATGACAGACTAGGAGAGAATTAGTTGGCCTATTAATTGTAGGTTTGTAGCTTAGATTGCAAGTAGAGGGGGTATGTGTATCTGAAGTGAGTGGGCCAGGGTTGGGATGAATATCACCACCAAGTATTAGGTTGAGTCTATACTTGGTGATGAACTTCAGGAATTTGTTTATTAGTTTGTGGTAGTGTTTGGATCTAGAGCTAATGTGCCTGGGTTGAGATGCTGATAGACTGAACAAGATGTTGGATAGGATCTGGTACTGTAAGTATGGTTAAAGGTGGAAGGATTTACAGCTGGGGTGATAGTATGGCCTTTTGGGACCTGAAATCCCGTGAGAAAATGTTTTAGGCCCTTTAGTTAGACAAACAGGTTAGACATATTTTTACTAATTATTGTCTACAGCTTCTGGTTAATAAAGAGTGAAGGAATTTATCTGGGAGGGAAGAGGGCAAGTGTTAAGTGGGATACGTTGCTTCTTCCAATAAAACAAGGTGGTTTAGGATTACCAGTGGCAGTGACTAACATTGAGCAGCTTCCCTGCCCCCCGTAGAGGTGGTTACTGACTTGAAACTGTAGTTTTATTTTCCCTTTTGGGTCTATTCCTGCTTCTTTGCAGCCCCTGCTATCAAGCACGCTTTAACGTGCTTTAGCGCGATTTAGCGCGGAGTTGCCAGTAGAGCAGCATCGGGCAGCGCCGGTTAAACAAGGTTAAACTCTTTCTGGCTCCAGAAAGTCTGTTCTTCAATTTTTCCCTTAGAACTGCTCTGTTAGGAACCTAAACAGTTTACACCTACACTAAAAAGTGCAGCACTTGTTCCAAATAGCTTTTTCTTCTCAAAAAGCTCAGCACTTGTCTTATAAGCATATCCCTGGTCTTATAAGCATTCTCTTTGCAGGTCAAGCACTCCTATATTATACAAATCTCTTACTAGCAAAACCCCCCAGGAGTGCCCACTTCCCTGCTAAGCCCACTACTTTTCTGTCTCATACCAACTCATAATTCTTTCTAGCATGTCGAAGGGTCAGATGCTGGCATCCTCTCCTGCCCATTTGGTGAATCTGGGAATTCTGAGACAATGTTACAATTGCCTCATGTACACGGACAACCATCTCCTCCTCCCATGTAACACTAACACTTGTGAGAGATGCAGCTATTTAGCCAGACTGGAGGCTGAGCTCTCTCAACTCAGGACTGGCAAGACCAGGCAGGAGGAGAAGGCAACTACACACACCACAATACCAGTCTCACATAACTCAACCACACCACTGAATCAAACACATAAACACACTAAGACATACTCGGAGGCTCTGAGTAAAATTTACCTAAACAGCAGAGGCCTCCAAAGCAGACACCCAAGCAACTGCAAACTCAATACACCACACAAACAACACATAAACAACAAAATCAGTGTGCAAAGCAGTCACTGCCCTTAAGGCCAAATACAACACCAAACATACTTGTCATAGGTGACTCCATAGTCAGACACACTGACATCCCGCCACCAGACTGAGTAAGGAGAAGGTCACAGTAAGCTGCCTGTCGGGCTAGAATCCGCCACATAACACAAGCACTCAGGTCTCTCAACAGCAGGTACAAGTACGACTCAGTCATTGTCCACGCTGGTGTCAACGACCTGAGACGCACTCCTTGGACTACATGAAAAGAGACATTGAGGAGCTCTCTGATTATGTAGCCCAGGCAGGTATGACCCTGACCTTGAGCAGTATCCCACCTTCACCTAGAATGATGCCACAATACAGTGATAAGATGATCAGCTTTAATAATTGGCTTAAATTCTGGTGTCATTCAAAGGGGATCCAATGTCTGTCTGCCTGGGATGACATGCTGGACAAGCCACGCTGCTTCGCAAGGGATGGCTTGCACCTGTCACCCCTAGGCTTCCGGATATTGGCAAAGGCTCTTGCCACCCCATAGTGCCTTTTTAGGCAAGGCTCAAATTCTAAACCTACCACCCTAGAACACAAAAAGTAAAAACTAAGGGTAATGCTGCTCAATGCCAGAAGTCTCAATCTCAAGATGCACGCACTCGAGGCCCTTCTCAGTATGGAGAACATCGATGTCTGTGCTGTGACAGAAACCTGGTTCAAGGCTCCTGAGAGCACCCCAGCACTAGCAGGTTTCACCTCATATCATGCGTCCCGGCCCCAAAATCCGGACAACACCAAGAAAGGAGGGGCGGTGTCCATATTCATAAAGGACACCCACACCTCAAGGTTGGTGGCAACGCACGATGCATCGGAGACCATCCAGGTGCAATTAACCATAGGCAAGACTGCTCTGCAATTTGTAGCATGTTACAGGCCACCCTCTCAAACTCAGGAACCTCACATGGCCTTCCTGAAAACATTGGAGGGATAAATGTATCTCCAAACACCATCATACTAGGTGACTTCAACTACCCTAATATAGACTGGGAACACTACTCAAGCCCAAACACTCTAGCCCAAAGGTTCCTGGAGTTCATAAACTCAAATGCCATGGAACAACTAGTCACCATCCCCACAAGAGGAGAAAACATACTTGATCTCATCATCACGAACATGGGATCACAATGTTCAACACCGAAGTATACCCTCACTGGTGAGATCAGATCATAAACTAATCTCGCTGGAGGTCCTCATCCCGCCCCACCTGAAACAAAAAGACCACAGTGAAAAACTTCTCAAAAGCCGACTTCACACTTCTAAAAACTAGTGTGGTCTCCTTTAAGGCCCCTGAGCCAGTGGTAAACATTACTCAAACCGCTGAATCACTTACAAATGCCTTCTACCAGCACCTACAGGACTGCATGGATCAGGCAATCCCAAACAAAACTAAGACTCTTTGTACCAAAGGCAAGCGTCCAGTCTGGTGGACCCCAGCCATAAACAAGCTCTACAACAAAAGGAGGAAGCTACTACAAGATAGAGCAAAATCCTTGAAAGGTAAGACACCTTTGATCATTATAAGTAAAAAACTAAGAGCTCTCATAAAATCATCCAAGGCATTCAAAAGACAATCATAAGGCCTTCTTTAGTTATGTTAGAAACCTAGGAGGAAACTCCCAGATAAGCTCAGAATTAGTTCAAAATGATGTGAAGATTACTGAACCTACACACATTGCCAACATACTGGCTGACAGGTTCAGTGCAAACTTCTTCCCCCCCTCCCCCCCAAAAGGAGAGATATCTATACCAGAGGATTGTAGCCCCCCAAACATCTCCAACGCCCAGGTGAGAACTGCTCTCTCCAAAGCAAAAAACACAGCATCCATGGGACCGGATGGTGTCCCCGGCTGTGTGCTCCATGAACTCAATGAGGAATTAAACCCGCAGTTAGGACAGCTGTTTAATCTTAGCCTCACCTCAGGATACGTACCCAAGGAGTGGCGCACGGCGACTGTGGTCCCACTTCACAAGGGCGGTGCCTCCACCGACCCTGGAAATTACCGTCCCATTAGCTTGACAAGCCTTATCTGCAAAGCCATGGAGAGGATCATAATGGAACTCATAAATAAAGACATAGGGAACTTGCAGACTTTGGATCCATCCCAGTTTGGCTTTGTCAAAGGCAGATCATGCCTTCTAAACTTGGTTGACTTTTTCGAAACAGTCACCAAAGCCATTGATGAGGGAAAGGCAGTCCATACAGCCTACCTCGATCTGGCAAAGGCCTTCGACACAATACCCCACTCAGGTATCATCAAAAAACTCATCAGCTTGAATGTAAACCCATACATCACAAGATGGGTTGCAAACTGGCTAAGTGACAGAACCCACAGGGTCAGAGTTGCTGGAGCCATGTCAGACTCAAAGCCTGTCACAAGTGGTGTCCCACAGGGCTCAGTCCTGGGTCCACTCTTGTTCGGCATCTACTTTTCTGAAGTACAAGCAAACACAGGAGGGTTATGGCTGACAAAGTTTGCAGATGACTGCAAACTGGGCCATAGTCGAAAACACATCTGACACAGATATCCTTCAGAAGGGCCTCTCAGAAAAGGATAACTGGTGCCAGAGCCATGGCCTAAAGTTAAATGCCAAGAAATGCATAGTCATACCCTTCGGGAAAAACAAGGTTACCCCTAGCTACCATATAGGTGGCAATCCACTGAGCACAGAAGAAGTCATCAGGGATCTGGGGACCCAGGTTGACAGTAGCCTTCGCTTGACACTCATGTTGCTAAAGTAGTTAGGAAAACCTTCTACATTGCCCACCTGATCATGAAGGGATTCACATCTAGATCAAGGGAGGTCATCGCCTGTACTCATCACTCATTAGACCTATGATTGAGTACAATGCCCCATTCGAATGTATCTGACCAGACACCTGCAGCAGCTGGAAAGGCCCCAAAAGTTCCTCACCAAAAGGATAAAGGGTCTCAAAATATGTCTTATGCTGCCCGACTGAAAGAACTCCAGCTCTATTCAGTCTCATACCGCTTGCTCAGAGGTGACCTGTGCCTGACATATAAGGCCATGTCAAACCCTGATTTGATGAATATGCTTCACCTCAAAAAATCTAGATCCCTCAGAACCACAAGGGCGGGAGACTTAAACCTTGACACGGTTATTAATAGAACATGCTGGAGGGACAGATTCATCACCCAGAGACTCCCTATGCTGTGGAACAAAATCCCGGTACATGTGAGGCAGAGCACCTCGCTGGCCTTGTTCAAGAGGAATCTTGACCAATGGATGGGGGATCGCAGATATACCCCAGGGATTACTTCAGTGTCACTGCTTGACAGAGGCACAGCAAAATAATAGGCAAAGTTTTATTCAAACTAAAGGGGTGGCGAAAGCCAAATAACTATGGGCTAGGCTTATAAATGCCCTTGGGCAGATAGCCTAGTATGAACCTATGAACCTGATTTGAAGGGATATTTTATAGATAGCTACACAGTTAAGGCTTATATGCATAAAAGAGGGAGAAGATTATAATTCAAAGTGGAAAGGGATGATGATGATGATGAAGTAGGGGGGAAAATTCAAGAAATAAGGAGAAAGTAGGATTTTGTATGCAGATCCTTAAGAAGAATAACAGCCATACAGAATATTATATTCATAAAGTAGCAGAAAGTATTCTAACAATTAAGCCAATACAAGAATGGAGAAAGGAAATTTTGCAAATAGGGATGACTGCAAGTAGGGGTACACAAAATGGGCAAGAGCAGCTGGAATATACTGGAGAGCCTTGGCAAAGGAACCAAATAACTTGACAGTGAAAGGTACCAGAATGGGATGAGGCCAAGAAGGCATTTGGACCACAGGTTAGAGGCTGCCAGAGTCTCTACCAGAGATTGCTATCAGAACATAAGCAAAGAGCAGGGGACAAGGGAATCCTAAGTGAGTTTTTACTTGAATCTAGAAATGAAGCTGCTGTTAAAAAAAAAGTACAATTAGTAGGGTATACACAATAGTGTACAATAACTTTAACAATCAATCAGAGGAGGTTAGAAAAGATCATGAAAAGAGACTGGACAAGCAATTTATAAGGGAACAATGGGCGAACATATTTATGGCTACCAAGTATGCAACAAAGTCCAGAAGGTTTGGGATGTTTGCTTGGAAGTGTTTGTATAGAAATTTTTATACCTTAAACAGACTTCTAAGAATTTTTCCTCAGGTAGATGGCAGATGTTGGAGGTTTGACAGGGAAGAAAGTGGTAACTGGGAAAGTAGAGTTGTGTACACTTACCGTAAATGTAGATGTTCAAGTGTATTCACTGTTGCAGTCATCACATTTGGGTGATCCTCGCCAGGGTAGCCCTCGGACAGCCCAAATACCAGAGACTTAGTATTTCTGCGTCGGTTGCTGTCACTCGAGGACTGATGTCAAGTCATCAGTAGTATAAAGTAAGGCAGCTGATGCCATTACATCAGTTTTTGTTGCCCTAACCTGTCATGAGCCCCCAAGTAGGAGGCCAAGGTGTGGTGGAAGAAACCCCACCAGTGGAAAACAAATACCAATAAGTCCCTTGAAAGAAAAGGAGAACAACAAGTTAAAAAGGTAATAAAAGCAGAAGGAGAAGAAAAGGGGATGGAGGGGGGGACTAGGACTGCAACAGTGAATACACTCGAACAGCTACATTTATAGTACGTGTACACAACTGTACTATGTTCTTCATGTTTCACTGTTGCAGTCATCACATTTGGGTTGATTCCCAAAGCTGAGAAAAAGGGTGGAGGCAGTCAATGAAACTAGGGGCTGGCTAGGATGCCCTGCAAGACTGAAGAGGCAAAGCCTGCCCTGGATTTGGAGAAGAGAGGCAGGTGGTAATGCTTTGTAAAAGTGTGAAGAGATGTCCAGGTGGCAGCCTCCAGGGATATCCCTGGAGGGGACTTCTCTGAGGAAAGCCACAGAGGTGGAGGCTGCTCTGGTGGAGTGTGTCCTGACCCCCTTGGGGGGAGGTTTTCTACACTGTTTGTAGCAGAAATGGATGCAGTGTGCTATCCATTTGGAAATGGTTTGTTTAGAGATGGCTTTGCCTTCTGCCCCTATAGCAAGCTAACCAGCAATTGATCAGACTTTCTGAAGGATTTGGTCCTGTCTAGACAGAATCTGAGCTGATCTGTGCACATCTAGAGAGCGAAGAATCCTTTCCCCCCTTGTTCTGGGGATTAGGAAAGGGGGGGGGGGCAAATGAATGGATTGGTTGAGAGCCACATTGGACACCAACTTGAGCAAGAAGGATAGGTTAGTTTTAAGGGATAACCTGTCTGCATGAAAGATGATGAAGGGTTCCCACAGCCATGAGTGCTTGCAGCTCAGAGACTCTTCTGGCTGAAGTGATGGCCAGAAGGAATGCTGTATTCCAGGAGAGAATTTTTAGCTCTGCAGAAGAAGCTGGTTTGAAAGGGGTCAGGGTGAGCTTTTCCAATACAAAGTTAACATCCCAAGCTGGTGTTGGTGCCCTTCTGGGTGGCCTCAAGTTGCCAGCCCCTCTTAGGAACTGCTTGATCAAAAGGTGTGAGTAAAGGGGGCTGCTCAGTGGGAAAATGAGCAGAAATAGCAGAGGCATGAATTTTTATAGAGAAAGAGAGGCCACTGTGTAGTATGGTCAGCTAAGTAATCCAGGATGAGTGGGAGGGAGGGCTGTGCCATATTGCCTCACTTAGCCTGGATCCATGTGCAGAACCTTTCCCATTTATCAGCATAAGACTTTCTGGTGCTAGGGCGTCTGGCCTCATGGATACCATCCAGAACCTGTTTACTGAGGTTGGCAGATTGGTACGGAGTTAGGGAATAAGCCAAGCTGCCAAACTGAGAGTCTGCAATTGGGGATGCAAGAACTCCCCTTTCCTCTGGGTCAGGAGGTTTAGAATGTGAGGAAGACGCCATGGGGTTAGCGAGGACAGGCTTCGCAACGAGGGGTACCTGTGCTGGCGGGTCCAGTCTGGAGCTATGAGAATGGTCCTTTGTATTTCTCCCTTATTTTGAGCAGTACCCTGGGGATGAGAGGTAGGGGTGGAAAGAAATAGACCGATAGATTGATCCAGGGGAAGGACAAGGCATCCACTTTCCAAGCCATGCATTGATGCTCCCTGAATGCAGAATTTGCTGAGCTGATGGCTGGTGTGGAAGGCAAAGAGGTCGACCTTCGGGGCTCCCTATTTCTGAGTTATTAGGGTGAAGGTACTTCTGTTGAGTTGCCACTCGTGTGGGTCCAGAAGATTTCTGCTTAATTGGTCTGCCAGAGAGTTGAGAGAGCCTGGTAGTAATTGTGCTAACAGGTGTAGTTGCATGGCAGAGGCTGTGTGCCAAAGGGTCATGGCCAGCCTGCATAGAGGGTAGGAGTGAGTCTCTCCCTGCTTGTTGATGTACCACATCACAGTGGTGTTGTCTGTTTTGATCAGGAGAGCACAAGGAGAGAGAAGGGGCTTGAAAGCTACCAAGGCGTGCTGCACAGCCATCATCTCTTTTTTATTGATGTGTAGAGGGATTTCCTTTGGGCTCCATTGGCCCTGTATACACAGGTGTGCACCCCAAGTGTAGATTGATGCGTCTGTGGTAAGGGTCTGGGTGGCAGGGGGTGGAAAGAAAGGCATTCCCTTGCTGTGGGAGCATGCTGTTGCCCACCATGGAAAATCTCTTCTGAGGCAAGGAATTATAGGTAAGAGATTTTTCAGGTCTTGAGATTGTTGGCACCAAAGGCTCTTTAGATACCACTGAAGTTTCCTTATATATATGCAGTCTGGCATATGGAATGAGTAGTATGCAAGATGCCATGAACCCCAGAGCTTTCAGGATCTTCCTTGCAGTTAGCTGGGGCCTTGTGGTGAGTTGTGAGAAGTAGTCTGTCAGGAAAATTTGTTTCTCTGGAGTAAGGTATGTCATCTGGGAAGTTGTGTCCAGACTTGCACCCAGGATGATTATCCTTTGGTTGGGTACCTGTTTGGATTTCTTTTTGTTGATTGTGTACCCTAGGGAGGTTAGTAGGGTCTTTACAAAGGCCAGATGCTTGAGCAGCTTCTCCTGATTGTCTGCCTAAATAAGGCAGTCATCTAAGAATGGGTAAATCTGAATATTTCTTTGTCTGCAAAAGGCAATGGCCGGAGCCAGACATTTTGTGAAAACTCTGGCAGCAGGAGATAAGCCAAAGGGAAGCACAGAGAACTGAAAGTGTTGAGATCCTGCCCTGAAGCAGAGATATTTCCTGCATGATTCCCTGATAGGAATGTGGTGGTAGGCCTCTTCTAGATCTAGGGTGGCTAGCCAAGCGTCCTTGCGGAGTATGGGTAGCAGCTGCTGGAGGGAGAGCATTTTGAATTTTGGGATCACCAAGAAGGTGTTTAGAATGGATAGATTGAGGATGGGGCGCCAGGTGCCCTCTTTTCTGGGCACCAGAAAAAAGTCTGGAGAAGAAACCTTGGCCTATCTGTTCTGCTGGAACATGCTCTACTATCCTCATAGAGAGCAGGGAAAGGATTTGCTTTTGAGACTCTGCCCACTGATTTGGTGGTAGATCTGGGAACCCTTTTGGGGTTGGAAGGAAAAGTTGTATCCCTGAGACACAATTTTCAGAACCCAGTGGTCCTTGGTAATGGTGGCCCAGGTGCTTGAGTGAAAGGATAGTTTCCCTCCTAGGGGGTAAGTGAATGTGGGCAGAGGGAGGGGGTGGAGGAGATGATTCATTGTGAGTTTTTACCATAAAGGGGTGGCTTAGAACTTCCTGGTTTTGAAGTGGAGGTAGTCCACTGCTTAGATCTCTGCATTCCCTGGGGCTGCTGTGGGGGTGGGGGCCTGCTTCCACGGGGCCTAGGCTGGGCCGGTTTACTTGGAGCAGGAAAGGACCAGTGTTTGAAGGGACAATGCCTGCTGAACCTAGGGGGGCTGGACCTGCAAGAAATCCTTAACTGTTTGCATAGATTTTACTTTTTCTTCCATCTTTTTTAAGACCTCTTCTGCCTTAGTGCCAAATAAGTTATATTTGTGCAAGGGGGCATCCAACAATTAAGATTTGACATGATCTGGCAGGGGCTGTTCCTTAAGCCATGCATGCCTTCTAATGACATATCCAGTGAATGCTGCCCTGCAAGAAGCTTCTAGGGTGTCAAAACCACAGTGCAAGGTGTGTTTAGTTACTTGACTTGCAGAATGCATTAACTCTTGTAAATCTTTAGATTCTGCCCAAGCAAGAAAGGAAGACATTTTTTGTTTAAGGAGTTCCAAGGTATGTTGCTAAAATTTCAGCATATGGAAATGACAATTTAGTGCCCTGATAGCAAGAGTAGCTGAGGTGAATACTTTCTTACCCCATCTGTCCAATGCTCGGGAATCCCTGTCTGAGGGTGTGGGATTATTAGTAGAGGTTGCTTTAATTCCTTTTGGCCCTTGAGAAATTACCTCAGGGTCAGCTGTAGGATTTTTAAAAAGATATTTGTGAGAGTCAGGAACTCTATAGTACCTGTCTGGTTTTCTGGGAGCAGAAGGAAGGGAGTCAGGAGTCAAGCTGGATTAGTGGAAAACATCCTCCACAACATCCAGGACAGGGGGATGGCCAAAGGTCTGTGTTGTGGAAGATCTAGGAATTCTTTGAGTTTCTGTTTAGACTGAGGGTAGTCCTGACTCTCCCATTGGAAATGCTCCCTTAAGGTATGGAGGTCTTCCCCAAAGGAAAAATCATCTGGGGGAGAGGCTGAAGGAATGGAATCCCCTGCATAAGAATCCTCATAAGTGGAAAGGGGTTGCATGTCTTCATATTCCTCTGACTCTTGTTCAGACAAAACTACAGGGGACAGATCTCTTTTCTTTTTGGAGGGGGTAGCTTGGCTTCCCCTGATCACCATGATAGGGTCTTCCACCAGTTTAAGCATTTGAGACTGAGCCAAGGTAGCAAGCACCTGAGAGTAGAACGTTGGTTTCTTGGGTGTGGTTCATACCCAGTAGTTTTAGAAAGAACAGTAGCCACGAAAGAAGATGTCAGTTTGTGTCAAGATTCGGTAGTGTGAAGGACTTCCTCAGAAGCTGGTGCCTGCTGAGCGGCTCCAGACCCATCCAAAGTTGAGACGACCACAGGATCCTTAGTCGAAGAACAGTTTTGCAGCATACTGGACTCCGAAAGGGTCTCAGTAGTGGCCTGCGAATCAACAGAAGTGGGCATCAGGGGCTGCAAAAGCACCTCACTGAGGACTGGAGAACTGACGACTAGCTTAACAGAAGCGTCGTTGGTAGGTTTGGACCCGTGTGGTCTGTCTCTGTCTTTATCTTTACATTTTTTCAGAAGATCTGCTGTCGGATGGCTTATCCAAACCATATCAGAATTCGAGGACTGTAAGCGAAAATATCTGGCTACAATAAGGGCCTGACGATGGATAGTTCTGGCGTTGAACAAAGCACAGAAGTGACAATGAGGGACATCGTGGTTTGGGCCTAAAGACGTGATGCAGTAAGAGTGGAAGTCTCGGTGTGGTATTTGTTTTCCACAGGCGAGACAATTATTAACTTTTTCTGACATGGGTTAGTGCAAGAAAAAAGGATCTCCAATGGGGTACTGAGCTTTAGAAGACTTCAACTTCAGGTAGTGGCCAACCAGCACTCGTGTGAACTGCTTCTGCTTCAGTCTCCATGGCAAGAAAGACTGGTGTAATGGCGTAGGCTGCCTTACTTTATACTACTGGTGACCTAACATCAGTCCTCAAGCGACAAAAACCAAAGCAGAAATACTAAGTCTCTGGTATTCGGGCCGGCTGAGGGCTACTCTGGCAGGGATAACCCTAATGTGATGGCTGCAACAGTGAAACACGAAGAACATCATTTATTTTGGAACTGTAATTTATTTTATTTTTATTTTACATTTGTTGACTGGGCTAGTCTAACTGGATATATGTCCATTTTCAGTAGATGCCCGGGGAGAAAAGCTCCACTACAGCATTATATAAATTGACACAAATAAGTGAGTATAAGACATAAGAGGATAATATTTAAAAATGAATTAAACATAGAAACCTATAAGTAGATTTATACAACCTAAGAGGAAACAAAATGACATGAATATGCAAGTACATATAGGTTACATATACCAGGATTTACATGTGAAAAGCTTAGACAACATTAGAGAGAAAGAAACATATACACATGTATAAGTTGATCATATTAGAACACATTTTTTTTTGCATCAGAGATGAATGTTATGGTCATGTGAAGGTGGTGGTTAAGAGGAGGAAATATCAGTCAGGATTAGTACACGGGCATAGCCATTGTGAAGTTAGGAAGGTTCTTAGCTGCTTCTTGAAAAGTGGTGTGCATGTCAGGGATGTTAGTTTATTAGGAAGCTTGTCCAAGAGTTTCCAATGGTATTAGTAAATAGACAGTCTCCAGATTTGTTGTTAGATTTAAGGGTGGTTACTAGTAACTTATTAGCTGAGCATAGGGTTGTCAGATTTTTATATGGGCTAATAAGGCTAGAGAGTATGGTAGTATTTGTAGGATGATACAAGATCTTATGGGTGACAGTTGTTGAAGAAGAAGTTGGTTTTGCAGTTCCAACCATCCTAACTTTTTCAGATTTTGGCAATGCTGGGTCCGGAATGGGGAACCAGTAGCAAATCTGGCAATGTTATTATAAGAGGTGGCCAGCTTATTTAGAATATATTTGGATAGATTAGTGTAAATTGGGGAGGCATAGAGAAGGGTGGAAATTAGGTGTGTTTGGGCGATCATAGTCCTGGCAGAAGGTGTAAGGAAGGTTTTTAGCCTATAAAGGAAACCAAGTTTTCTATTAATTGATTTAATGGTTAGGTTTATGTGAGAGTCAAAACTAAGATTGTGATCGATTGTTATGCCTAAAAGTTTAGTTGTATCAGGTACTATTACAGTGCCATTATTTGATACTACTGACAAATTGATACGGGGAGACTTTTGGGTGGGAGGGAATAGTAGAAGTTTGTTTTTTTTAGGGTTTAGGAGGAGACAGCGTTTGTAGAACCAGTTTTCAACTAAGGTAAATACTTTCTGGGTGCTAGACTGCAGTTCAGCACGAGATGCTGCAGCACAGATTAATGTAGAGTCATCGGCATATTGTATGCAGGTGGTTTGAGGAAGGGATGTTTTCAGATCATTAATGAAAATGGAAAAGAGGAGGGTTCCCAGAATAGAGCCTTGTAAGACTCCCAGGGAGATAGGGAGCTGGGTAGATAGGTTATTGTCCCAGAGGACTGCTTGTTGTCTGTTTTCTAGATAGGACTTAAACCATTTGATTGTCTGAGTGTCTACTGAAAGTGATTTAAGTGTGTCTAACATTAGGTGGTGATTCACCATGTCAAAGGCTTTGGAGACGTCTAAAAAGAGAGCTGAGGAGAGCACATTGTTATTACGATTTTTATTAATACAGTCTGAAAAGGATAGGAACGCGGTTGCGGTACTATGAAATGGCCTGAAGCCATGCTGGCAGTCAGCTAATAGATTATTTTGTAGGAGATGATCAAGTAGTTGCCGATGAATGCATCTTTCCATGGTTTTTGCTAAAGGAGAAAGTAGAGCTATGGGACGGAAGTTGGAGAGGTCATTTGAGTTACCTCCCTTATGTAATGGGATAATATGTGAGACTTTCCAGAGATGGGATAGAACCTTCTGTAATGGTTCTATTTATTAAGATGGAGATAGGGTAAGCAAGTACACCAGCTGCAATTTGCAGAAATTCAGCTGGATGGAGGTCAGTTGAAGGTGTACATGGTTTTAGTTTATGAAGTAGGGTATGGATGAGAGCTGTTGGAACAGGCAGCAGTTGTAAGGCAGGAGGTATACTGGTTAGAGAGCATGTCTTAGAGATGCTGGCAGGAGATAAGGTATTTACTAAGGATTGGACTGTTTCAGAGAAAAATTTGTTAAACGTATTTGCAATTTGGCTGGGAGAATTCTGAGTCAAATTAGATGGGGTAGGAGTTTTTTCTCAGCTGTCTAAAGGTTTCATGATGAGTTGGGTTTTTAGTATTTCTCCATTTGGACCAGATTCTATTTCTCTGAATCATTTTTTGCCTTGTTTCTTTTGTGAGCCAAGGTGCAGGTTTGTTCCTAGTCCTGACCATGCAAGAGGGGGCATGGTGTTCTAGGATTTGTAAGAATTTAGTGTTAAAGTAACAGACTGCTTCGTCAAGAGGTAGTTATTTTAGGGGTGACCAACTGCAAGCTTTGAGCTCTGCTTGGAAGCTAGCTGGTTTGACGTTTTTTTTTTGTTTTGGGTAGATTCTAAAGATTGTTTGGTTGGATATAAGGGTCTTTTGTCTAGCTAGAAAGGTAAGGGAATGGTCACTAATATCATCAGGAAGTATACCTGTTTTATAAGAGAGGGGATTGCTGTTAACTAATAACCATTCTAAGGCGGCTTTGCTTATTGCTAGGTTTATGGGTTCCGGTAGGGGAGGTGATAGTTTGATTGAAGCCATAAAGGTTTATGTGAGTAGTTGGCTTGACAGAGGTACAATTGTTCCAGTCTATGTTAAAGTCTCCAAGGAGTATGGTTTCTTGTGGGAAGGATGTGGAGAGTCAACTAAGGATATTTTCACGAGTATTAATGTTATTGCCTGGAGGGATATAGGAGCAGCTTATGTTTAATGATTTATTAGCGTTAATCTGGAGCTTAGAGATTAACATTTCAGCATTACTGGGTGAGTGAGGTTGAAAATCTAAGTGGTATGACCTGTAGTTCAGATTTATACAGTATTGCTAACCCACCACCCTTTTTATTTAGACGGTCAAATCGCAGGATGTTGTAACCTGGTGGGATTTCTGTTAGACATAGGATGTCAAAGGAGTGTAAGTCTAGGAGGGCATGAAGTTGGGTAATTTTATTATTCAGGCTACGTATATTGAGGTGGCCTATGAGAAGAGAGTTATGGGTACTAGTGAGGGTATGAGAAGTGATGGGATGAGATGAATGGGGATCAAAGATTGAGTTGTTTGGACCTGGGTTAGGTTGAATATCACCGTGTAGTAGTAGATACTGTAGAGGACTATGTGAGTGTTTCAAGAGCTCACATAAAATGGGGATAGATTTTCTAGTTTGGTGACACTTAATATGGGATAGTCTATGAAATTGTGGTAGAAGGTAGGATGATGAGGATGTAATGTTACTATGGGTTTGTGGGGCTAGAAGAGTATATGGAATTGTTTGTTGTAATGAGTGATGACATCTAGTAAAGCTTAGATATTCATAGCAAGTAAGGAAGTATGATATAACTAGAGGGGTAAGGATTAAGAAAAAGTGGAGCATGTTGGAGAGTCCTAGCCTGCCTACGATGGCCATGGCTGGGAAACTGGATGGCAGAAGCTGGAAGATATGTGTTAACAGAAAGGAGGTTAAAGGGTGGAGTTGTTAAGAGGGAGATTAGGTAGTGGGTGGCAACATGTGATAAGGAGGAATTGGGGAAGTTGTTAATGAGATGGAGTGGGCTAATTGGGTGATGTAGGATGGATGCGTGGCTTGAGAAGTATAAAGCTACATGCACTGTGGGTGGGTGGTAATTGGGGCTGGGGTAGGGGAGCTGAGTGAGCCCACAGGGCGAACGGAGCAGGTTTGAGCAAGTGAAAGAAAAGCTCACAGAAACAAACAGAGAACCATTCAAAGTACTGCTAAACTCTTAGTAGTGCCAGGTAAGAGGGGAGTACTAGTAGAAGAATTAAGTAACAAGGATAAAGGACTGCAGTAAGGAAATTAAAGGAAAGGAAAAAGGGTCCGGATAGCTTACAGATGCAATACAAGAAAAATAAAAAGTATTACAGAGTGGTCAAGTAATATTCCATAAGAAATAAAGGTAAGGAGTATTTGGAAGCGTATAGAAGCCTAGTTAAGGGAGCCACCTAGTGGACACATGAAAGAATTACAATTAAGCTATTGGGGTAAAGCAGAGGACAGAGGACACAGCTGGTAGATCCGAATTAAGGAGGGAGCAGAATACCTATAGGATAGATAGGGGGTATGGCTGCTGAATACTAGGCACAGGTGGGAGATTTAGTACAAAAATATTAATCTACAAGAAATGTTTTATTTATTCCTAATAGAAAATAACAATTCAACTTCACAGCCTAGATGCGAGGTCAAACATACTTTCTCGGATTCTTAGGATGGAGGGAAGATTGAGTATAGGACAGCAACTTCCTTTAGGATGTAGTTGAGATGGTTGACTTTAATATTGGGGGTCCTTGGAGGGCAGGCAGGTCAATACACAAGTCTTACAGCAGGGTAGGAGGTTACAAACTAGGTAGGTTAGGGAGAAGAGAAAAAAGTAGCAGATTAACATAAAAGGACAGTATTAATTATAGCATTAGGCATATAACAGTTTAGGCTGAGAGGCAAAATTTAACATTAATAAAAAAACACCTTACACATGCACTCCTACTAAAAACCCACAATTACACAGTGGATTTGTACTCTAAATAAGACAGAACACAAGGTAGATTCTAAATACAAATCAATTGCAAACCATGTAGGGTGAATCGCAACACATTGTTTTAGCATACACTAATAATGTTTTTATTATAAGCATTGTAATGAGTTGGTAGATTTTAAAAATTCCTTACAGATTACTCTGTCAAAAATATTGGGAGAGCAAATGGGTTCAATTAAGGAAAAGATTATTTTGTGCTAGGACACTGGATCTAAATTGCCTAGACCTAGTAAAGCCTTGTTGAATTTAATTGTAGTGGCTGTCGAAAAGCAATTACTATAAAATATAAATCAAAGTCTAAACCAACTGTATTTAAAGTATTGAATATTGTAGCAAGATGAAAGTACCATTAAATGGGATCTTTACAAAAGGGAAGGTGCAAATTGCATAGCAAAAATTGAAATTGTGGGAGCAATACATGCAGAATAATGTTCACCGGGAGGCAAGAGGTTTAAGGGAAGGCAGGAATTGAGCAATTTATGTGATGTTGGATTGATGACAGTTATAAAAAAAGAACATATGTGATGTATAATATCTGTAATTGGAAACATGTTAATACAGTTTGTTTTCTTTTACATTAACATATGTTTGCCTGTGTCTTAAGTGATAATTTAATAAAGGTGTTAAAACAAAAAAAAATACTTAATGAATAACAAAGGTAGTACAAATCCAACTGTGCAGGTAACCAATGCTTTTTTACCAACTAATCTAGAATCAAAAATATGAGGAAAGAATGTTAGATCCTTCAAAAGTGCTACAAATTTGGACCTGAAAATATAACTTTTGCATAAAATTTTTCAAGCAAGCAGTATCTTGACAAATAAACAAAAATCCATACTGAAATACAAATGTCAATTATTTTCCTGTGTATAACTGAAGTTTAAACATACAATCTTATAAGTATGTAGTTAAATAATTCTCTGGAAAAGAGAATCCATTTTTAGTCTCCCTCCATGTGGAACAGTTAAATATGGATATGAAGAAATCAAAACATTTATGCCTGGCTCTGTGGAAGTACATGGATAAAACCTTGAGTACAGTCCAGACAGTCACATGTTCAACTAGCAGCAATGTAGAACTGAGTGACTAGTTCCAGCTCAGAGGTTGGCTGCTTCAACACATATGAGTGCAGGCTTGCAGGTGACAAAGTTGCAGTTATTAACCAGGGATATGGGCTTGGTGTACCAATCTGGCAACAGCAGCCTCCATCAGCATTTTGATGGGAGCCCTCACACTCAGTGGAGAGCAGACTAGGCTCTACCGTAAGGCGGGTGCACAAATCAGCCAACAGAGTAGGGATAGGACCTAAAAATAGAAACAGCCTCATTACTTGCATCATTCAATGTAAATGAGGGCAAAACCAACCTCCATGGCTACTTTGATGATGATCTCCTCTAGGCAGCTTTCACCTTCAGGCCAGGGACTCCCTGCATGGCAGAGGAACCAATGGGCTCAAGATCAATGGAAGGGATTAGAAGGTCAGCAGGCACAGAAGAACAAAGCACGTACGTACATTACATCTGTAAAACTTCATCTTCAAGTCTAAAATGTAGTGAAACAACACATTCCAGTGGTGTTCCTGTCTGCCATGTAACCCTTAATACATATAACATCAAAATAGTTACAGAAAACATATCTGCCAAAATATACATATGTAAAAATCTCACTATAGAGATAGAGGGTGGCTCTACTCTAAGAGAGACCTATACTCAAAGATCTATAAAAAATCTTCAACAGAACTGCACTATTTTCTTTAGGAAGGGTTACTGTAACAGTGAATCATAACATTAAGGTAGCTTCTTAAGTAGTGCAATGATGCTGAGGGACATGTAATTGTTTAAAACTGGCATTTTATATAGGCAGTGGTGGTTAGTGTTGTCGCCTCACAGCAAGAGGTTCTCCCGTTCGATTCTCGAATGGAGTGTGCATGTCCTCCCTGTGGTCAAGTGACGTATAAAGATATGCAGGAAGATGCGTGTGTGAATGGGTGTGCCTTCTTTGAAGGTTAAGCATCGGGCTGGAAACTCGGCACCATAAAAATCCACTGCCAATCATTAGTGGACTAGAGCTCCGCTGTGGCTACCCCTAACCGGGAAAAGCTGAAAGAAAGACAATTTTAGACAGCAATTTTATAAGACTGCTGGCTACAGGTATGTAAGCCCAAAACATACATCTCAGGTTAAGGACCATAGTGGCAAATATTCAAATACTAAAAAAATGGCTAGCATTATACTAGTTTATATTAATGTCCCAACTAGAGTTAAACTAAAATCAGAATAAGCAGTGTAACATGAAGCAGTCATCTGCAAACATGTAAAAACATCCAGAGTTATATGAATCCTATGGAAATTCATAAAATAGTAAGAATGAATGTATAGAAGGAAGCATTACAAAAAATGTCTAGGCTTAAACAGATCACTCTGTTTACAGTGATGAAGAACCAACATACAAAAGAATCCTCAAGTCTTGATATAAGTAACTTGCAACAACCAAGGCGTATATTTGATTAAAATTAACAAGACCCAAGCAAATAAAGAAGGCTAATCTCTGTGGTATAGCTTGCACACAACAGAAATTAAATATAATGTACTGAATGTCAAACAAAAGTATTGCAGACTATTCCAAAAAAAGTGTGAATGAAAATTGCTTTCCCACAGGTTAATGCATACAAAACACATTGTTTTGAAGAATAAATCCCATAAAATGCAAACATTATGCACAAACAATATTCCTATTAATAGGTCTCTAGAATAAACAGAAAAAGTAAGTACAAATTTGGACATTTGTAAGTAAGACATAAGAATGAGTAAGTGCTAAATGTTCTTCTGAATGATGAACCCTGAATATTGTACTCTCCAACTCTGTCCTTCATAAGTCTTCATTATTATCAGTTTGCTTTGAAACTGATAACCACAAAAACATATAGTTTGGACAAAACATAAGCACTATATATCTGCGTAAACTTCCCAGAAAGACACAGCTTGCTAAACATGTGCAGTCTCATCGACTCTTTAGGCAATAAAACTGAGCAATAAGGCAAAAAAAATATAACTTCTGAACAAACTTCCCAGGTGAATCAGAAACTATGTTGGGGAAATTATTGCTCCTTTCTACGACTTTCTTTCCTGCATCCTTTAAAATTTTCATCTCTTTTTTAATTATTTTTAAAAGTATGTGCTTCTTTTCTATTCTGAGTTTTGACTAAATTAATTAAGTGATCCAAGTCCTATATACAGATTTTATAAGTAACAAATGGAAATAAAAATTTTTATACATCTTGGTAAAGGCAATTACGGCAGAGCAGTTTTATGTGTTAATTAGACTAACAGAAGGAAGCCCCCCCCCAAAAAAAAAAATTACATTATTTGTGGTGCAGTGACCAAAATGTAAATGTTAAATGCAGAATGTGCCAATTTTGTCAAGATTAATTTCTGGCAATGCATAAGTTTATGTATGCTCTATGCGACAGTTGCAACATTATAAAAGTACCTTACAGTCTCTAAATATACAGTTTCTTCTGCTTGTACATGGCTGTAGATCACAGTGATTCTCTGTGATTTCTGATTTTGCTGTGTCAGAAATATCTGTCGATATGAAGCCCTTACTATTTATGAGCAACAATCTTCATGGCTAAGGAAGTAAAATGGTCATAGCTCCATCTGAGTTGCATTATTGGAAGTAAAATGGTCTTAGCTGCATCTGAATTACATTACACTATATATATTATTCTGAAGAGAATACTCCAATAAATAAAGTTTGTGGATCAGTCATAAAGTGAAATTCTAGCTTTAGGTATCCATATGCATTTATATATTGAAGTTGAAACCAGCTGTAGTAAAAAAAAAAAAAAAAAAAGATAAGCTAGGATGTGCACATAATTAATGAACATAAATTACACAGTTACCACAAAGACAGATCTGTGTTGTCTGCTTCCGTCCTTCCTCACGGTATGGGTCTTTCAATCAGACCTTGGATCTGACTTCAGCTACTCTAAACTTTGGATCCAAAGCTCAGGCTCCTCCCCTTACCCATAATTTCCTCTTGTCCCCAACATTACCTGAGCTCATGTTTGCCTGTAAACCCATAATAGATAAGAACCTATACATAAACAAATTCCTGAAGAGCAATACTCTGCATATATTCTGGTCTGGTGCAAGAACAGCATGTGAATGTATCCAGGAGACAGACCATACCATCGTACCCAAAACCAATATAGTCAAACCCCAAAAGATGGAAGGGGGAAGGAAGGTGGAAAGTTAAGGAAGGACAGAAGCAGATGACAGAGATCTATCATTATGGTTAAGTACATAACTTTCATATCTGATGCTGTCTACACCATCTGTTCCTCGACATATGGGACAGTGTCCCTAGCTGACAAAGTCTTGGGATGGTCTCATGGAAGGATACTCCTGAGGACAGCTGACCCAAACGCAACTCTATCACTGGACAGCAAATCCAATTTACAATGAGAAATGAAAGCATGGATAGTGGACCAAGTTGCAGCAGTGCAAATATCATTAATAGAGGCTCTTGAGAAAAAGGCAGTAGATTTAGAAACAGATCTAGCTAAATGAGCTTTCATGGCTTTGGTCAAGGTCAGGCCCTTCTCCTTGCACACAGGAGTTGCAGTCAGACAGCAATGTAGATAAATTCACTTTAGAGACTTCCTTGCCCCAGTTTAGTTTTTGAGACTGAGACAAACAGCTGAGCAGGCTTTCTAATTTTTTTGGTACTGTGGACATAAAAACAAAGCTGATGATGCAGATCTAGCAGGCACAGTATATGTACTTCCCATTGTTGGTAAAACTGGGAAAGAAAACTGGTAGATAGATGGATCGGTTTAGTGAAATCTCAGTACCTACTTTAGAAATGAGAGAAGGATTTGTCCTCAAAGATAACCTATCCTTATGGAAAACCAGGTAAGGAGGATTGAAAGACAGAGCGTATAGTTCTGACACTCTCCACGTTGAGGTGATTGCTACCAGAAACATGGTCTGCCAGGCCAGAAATCTGATGTCCACCTTGGCTGAAGGTTCAAAGGGATGTTTAGTAACAGCTTGTAGTATCACAGTAATGTCCCAAGGAGGGAGGTCGGGTCCTTAAGGAGAGGTATAAGAAGAAAAGTGCCCCTTGACAAGGTCTTGGATAATCTAAGAGAGGCAATGGACAATTGCTTTTCCTCAATATGAAAATGTGAAGTTGCATCCAGTTGCACTTTTATGATAAAGTAACTGTCCCCCTTTTTTGAAAGAAGAAAGCCAGGAATTCTAAAACAACTAAAAGAAGAGCCAAAAGCCAAAACAGAAAACCTTTTCCATTTGATTTGTGGGTTCATAGGATGACACTAGGCTATTGGCCTGGAGGCTCTTATAAGCCTAGCCAAGAATTTTGCCCATCTTCCCACAAAGGCAACACCTGTTTCTCCTGTCCAGCACAGACACAGGTGGGATCCAGGGGTGTAGTTTCTGTTTCCCATCCAGTTGTCCAGGTTCCTCTTAAAGAGGGCTAGTGAGGTACTCTGCTTGACATGCAGAGGGAATCTATTCCACAGATGGAGGAGCCTTTGGGAAACAAATCTATCCCACCAACAAGTTCTATTAACATCACAGACCAGGTTGAGGCCTTGCATGTGGGTTGCGTGAGTGGAGTTTGACTTAAGGATATGCAGCAACTCCAGCAAGGCTGGGTCTGAATTGGCGTTGTATGCCAGACACAGGTCACCTCTGAGCAGTCTGTATGAGATTGAGTAGAAGGACAGGGCTTTTAGCCCATCTGTAAAGGATAGGTGTTTTGAGACCTTGGATTCTCCTGGTCAGGAACCTCTATGTTCTCTCCAGCTGCTGCATGTGCTTGGCAAGGTACATGCCAAAGGGGGTAGTGTACTTGATAATGGGTTTGATAAGGGAGAAGTACAGGGATGTTATGACCTCCTTGTTCCTGGATGAAATACCCTTACTTATAAGGTGAGCCATGTAGAAAGCCAATGTGGTGGTCAAAAATCAGGCTGGTACCAACATGGGTGCCCATGTCGCTCACAATTGATTGCGTGCTTAGTACTTTACTATTATGATAGTTAGTGGGGACATAATTTTCCCTAAAGGGGATAGTGATGCATTTCTTGGCATTCAGTTTGAGGCCATGCTTCTGGCACCAGTCATTAGTTTGGGTAAGGCCCTTTTGGTGGATATTCACATCACTAGGGGAATTTAAGACAGTGCCCAACTTGCACTCATCTGCAAACGTGGTCAGCCACAGACCACTGGTTTTGACGTGCAACTCAGAAAAGTATATCCTAAACAGTAGAGGCCCCAAGACTGATCCTTGGGGTACACAGCTCATTACAGGTCTAGTACTAGAAGTGGCATCCCCTATTTTGACTGAGTGGGTTCTATCAGTGAGCCAGTTAGCTACCCATCTGGTAACATATGGGTTGATGCCTAGCTGGGAGAGTTTGTCTATTATGCCCGAGTGGGGAATAGTGTTGAAGGCTTTGGCTAGGTCAAGGTAGGCGGTGTGCACCATCTTCCCTTCATCCATGGCTTTGGTGACTGTTTTGAAGAAGTCGACCAAGTTTAACAGGCATGATCTCCCTTTGACAAAACCAAACTGTGTGGGGTCAAGCGTCTGGAGGTTGCCAATGTCCTTGTTTATAAGGTCCATGACAATGCGTTCCATGGTCTTGCAGATCAGACTTGTCAGCATGATGGGCCTATAATTGCCTGGGTCAGTGGACTGTCCACCTTTGTGTAGAGAATGGCAATTGCTGTCCTCCATACAGCTGGAATGAAGCCAGTGTTCAGGCTTTGGTTGAATAGGGTACCTAATGGAGCTGAGACCTCATGCCTGAGTTCATGTAGGACACAGCCAGGGATGTTGTCAGGTCCCATGGAGACAGTATTTTTTCCTTTGAGAGGGCATTAAAGACCTGCTGCTGGTGATGAGTGGAGGGGGACAGTTGCTGGGGATGTCCTGGTTTACTGATGGAGGGGAAGGGGGTGATGTTTTTACTGAACCTCTCTGCCAGCAGGTTGGATATATCTATGGCTTCTGTTTATGTGGTGTTCTTGACCACAAGTTAAGAGCAGATTTGGGTGTTACCTTTGAGATTGGGGATGTATGTGAAGAAGGCCTTGTGATTGTCCTAAGTGCATGTGGTCAACTTGGACTCGAAGTTAGCCTTACAGGATTTCACTAGTGACTTTATTTGCTTGTTCAGACAAAGGAGAGATTGCTTCTAACTTGGCACCTGCTCCTTCTTGGTCCTGGACAGCAATTCATAGGTTCATAGGTAGGTACTAGGCTATTGGCCCTAGGGCCTATATAAGCCTAGCCAAAGGTACTCTGGCTTTCGCCACCCAAGAAAATTATTTTCCTGTGCCACTGTCGAACAGAGCCACAGAAGTGATCCCCGGGGTGAATTTCCTATCTCCCATCCAATCATCAAGATTTTTCTTGAAGAGTGCTAATGAGGAGCTTTGTTTGATATAGATAGGTAGTTTGTTCCAGAGTATGGGAAGTCTCTGGGACAGGAATCTATCCCTCCAGCATGTTCTGTTTATTGTGGTGATGAGGTTTAGGTCCCTAGAGCGTGTAGCTCGTAGGGATTGGGATTTCTTTAAATGGAGCATGTCTAAAAGCTCTAGGTCTGACATAGCTTTGTATGTTAGGCAGAGATCGCCTCTGAGTAGGGGATATGCAATGGAGTAAAGCTGCAGTTTTTTGAGACGGTCTGCATAGGGCATCTCTTTGAGGCTGGTAATCCTCTTTGTGAGGTATTTCTGTGGCCTTTCCAGTTATTGTAGATGTCTTGTGAGGTAGATACCAAAAGGGGCATTGTACTCTATAATGGGTCTAATGAGTGACGAGTAGAGGGGAACAATGACCTCTTTTTTCCTGGATGAGAAACCTTTTGTGATGAGGTGTGCCACATAGAAGGATTTCCTGACTACTGTGGCGATGTGATTATCAAAGGAGAGACTACTGTCCACCTGTGTCCCATGGTCTCTTATCACACTTTCGGTGTTAAGTAGACTACCACCTATGTGGTAGTTCATGGGTACTGATTTTTTACCAAAAGGAATGACAATGCACTTTTTGGCATTGAGCTTGAGGCCATGGCTTTGGCACCAGGCATCTGTCTCAGCAAGGCCCTTTTGTAGGATGTCCACATCTTTTGGAGTTTTGATTATGGCTCCTAGTTTGCAGTCATCTGCGAACTTCATTAGCCAAAGACCTTCTGTGTTGGCCTGTACTTCAGAGAAGTAGATACCAAATAGGAGAGAACCCAGGACTGAACCCTGTGGTACTCCACTTGTCACTGGTCTGAAGCTGGATTTGGAGTCTGCTACTTAAACAGTGTGGGTTCTGTCAGTGAGCCAGTTGGCAACTCATTTTGTGACATAGGGATTTATACCTAGTTTAGTGAGTTTATCTATAATTCCAGAGTGGGGGATGGTGTCAAAAGCCTTGGCGAGATCTAGATAGGCTATGTGAACCACCTTACCCTCATCTACGGCTTTTGTGACAGCTTCAAAGAAGTCTATCAGGTTTAGGAGACATGATCTGCCTTTTACAAACCCGAACTGGGTGGGGTCCTGAGTTTGGAGATTACCAATGTCATTGATTATAAGTTCCATGATGATACGCTCCATAGCCTTGCAGACCAGGCTCGTTAGGCTAATGGGGCGGTAGTTTCCGTGGTCTGTGGTGGCTCCCCCTTTGTGGAGTGGGATAACTGTCGCTGTGCGTCATTCAGTGGGCACATAGCCTGAGGTGAGGCTATTATTGAACATGGTACTTAGGTGGGGTGCCAGTTCGTTCTGTAGTTAATGTAGAACACAGCCTGGGATGTCGTCAGGTCCCATGGATGCTGTGTTCTTGGCTTTGGATAGTGTGTTTTTTACCTGTGCAGCCGTGATTACAGGAACTTTGCATTCTTCTGGTATAGAGATGGGCCCTTTAGGGGATGACAGAGGGGTAAAGTTAGCACTGAACCTATCTGCCAGGATGTTGGCAATATCCGTTGGTTCTGTACATTTAGTGCTATTGTGCTGTAACTCAGAGCAGATCTGAGTGTTGCCATTGAGATTCTTGACATAGCTATAGAATGCTTTGTGGTTGTCTTTAGAGTCAGTGGCGATTTTGTTTTCATAACTAGCTTTGGAGGATTTTATGAGTGATCTCAGCTTCTTACTGAAGCTGACCAGGGAGTTTCTCCAATCATGGGATTTTACTTTTTTGCAACAGTTTCTTTCTTCTGTTGTAGAGTTTGTTTATGGCAGGGGACCACCAGATTGGCTTCCTTTTTTTGGAGGATAGCATCTTGGTTCTGTTAGGGATTGCACGATCCATGCACTCATGTAAGTGCTTATAAAGTGCATTTGTGTAGGATTCAGCAGTCATACCTCTACTGTCCGTCAGCATGGGTGTCGGGAAGTTTGCCACTTCTGTCTTAAGAAGCGTGAAGTTGGCTTTGGAGAATTTTTTTTACTGTGGTTTCCCTAATGGGGGTGGGGGAGGGATGTGGATGTCTAGGGTGATTAGCTTATGGTCGGATCTGACCAACGAGGAATTGACCTCTGGTGTGGAGCACCGGTTGAACATGTTGGTAATAACCAGGTCTAGGATATTGCTGCCCCTGGTGGGGGTGTGGATAAGTTGATCCATGGCATTGGAATTTATGAATTCCAGAAAACGTTGAGCACAAGAGTTGGTACATGAGTAGTTTTCCCAGTTAATGGTAGGGTAGTTGAAATCGCCCATTATTAGGGTGTTAGGTTGTACCCTAATATTTTCCAGTGTATTAAGAAATGAGGAGTGGAAATCCTGGGATATTCTTTCCTTTTTATTATAGAGTTTCTTTATTGCTGCTGTCCACCAGACAGGTTTACTCCTCCTTGAGAAAGATGACTTAGTCCTGTCAGGTATTGCTGAGTCCATACAGCTATGTAGGTGCCCATTTCGTTTTTTGGTGTAGGCTTGGACATTAGTGCTAGTTCCAACTGAAGGTACGGTGGCCATGAAGCTGCTTATTCCTGCTCTCAGGAGACTATAGTCAACTTTGGAAAAGTTTTTTGTTTGACCCTGATGTGGGGGGATGGCAGGGGAGATGATGACTTCGAAAGTGATCGTTTTATGGTCAGATCTTACTACGGAGGATGACACTGTAGGGGTGCTACAGTGGCTACTAATGTTGGTTATCACCAGGTCAAGGATATTTTCACCTATTGTGGAGGTGTCGACCAGCAGGTTCGATGCATTTCCACTGATGTCTCTGGACATTCATGTTTGGGCTAGAATAGGTCTTCCACTCTATCATTGGGTAGTTAAAGTCACCCAGGATCAGGGTAGAGTGTTGAATCATGATGGATTCAAGTAAGTCCAGATAGGTGAAGTGGGTGTCCTACGTCAATGTTGGGGGTCTGTAGCTAGCTATGATTTGAATAGGTGTTTTGTCAACAGTTAACTGCACTTGGAGTGTCTCCTGTGCGTCATACTGTTTGACCAGCCTGGAGGTGTGTCTGTCTTTGATAAACATTGAAACTCCATCTCCTTTGGCTTTGTAGCCCTCCATTTGGGGTCTGAAAGTATGGTAGGATGAGTAACCTGGTAAGGCTGAGGTGCTCTCCACAGCTTTGAACAAGATTTCAGTGACTGCACAAATGTCAGCATCCTCCAGGGTGAGGAATGCTTGCAATGAGTACAGTTTCATGCTAAGACTCCTAGCGTTTATCAGCATGACCTTTAAATTTCATTTAGAAGAATTTTTCACATTGGTAATTTTGTACTCATGACTATGCCAAAAAAGGCACTATGGGGGAGGCAAGAGCCTTTGCCAGAAGCCTGAAGCCCAAGTGAGACAGACAAAAGCCATCTTTGGCAAAGCATCGTGGTCTGTCAGTCATGTTGTCCCTGGCTGTCAGGTACTGGATCCTCTTGGAATAATACCAGAAACTAAGCCAATTGTTAAAGTCAATCATTTTCTGTTTGCATTGAGGCATCATTCTTGGTGACAGTAGGATGCTGCTTAAGGCTAGGTTCATACCTGCTTGGGGCACATATTCAGCAAGATCAATCATGTCACTCTTCATATAGTCCAGAGAGGTACATCTCAAGTCATTCACACCAACCATGGACTATGACAGAGTCATAACAGTACCTGTTGTTAAGAGACTTGAGTGCATGCATGATATGGCAGATTCTAGCACCTGACAAGCAATTTACCATGACTTTCTCCTTGTTTAGGACAAAGTACTTGCTGCATTTTGTGTTGTGTGGGGAGGCAAAGAGATCACAGCAATGTTGACCCAGTGGCTGAAAATCTGTTTGCCACCTCTGGACTGAGGGACCACTTGTGAGGTAGAAGGATAGACCTGGTCAACATGTCTACCAAATCACTTCTCGACATAAGGGATAGGATCGTGTTCCTTACTGCCTGTTGATGTACCCAGACAACCAACATGTTATCCTTCTAAAAGGACGTCACCCCTTGAGGTAGGGAGTCTTGAAAGGCCTGCATTTCTAGGAGGCCTACCTCATCTCCAGAACACTGATATGAAGGTTGGCCTCAAAGTGTACCATATGGCTTGGTTTGTCACTCGCATGTACTGCCTCCCATCCCAGCATGGAGGTATCTGTGGTCAGTGTGGCCTTGGCAGAAGGAGGGACAAATGGGTGGCCCTGGAAAATTTCTGGGGATTCAAGCCACCATCATGTGTGTGTCCTGCAAATGTCTGTTAATCATATTTAAAAACTTATGGGTTGATGTCTGACAGACCACTGTACTGAAAGTGTGCACCAGAAAACTCTCATGTGACATCTGGCTAGGGGAATGAAGGTAACTGAGGCAGTCATAGATCCCAGAAGCTGAAGAATCAGTTTCACTAGTGGCATTTTGCAGGAAAGGATATGAAGGGCTTAATTGTGTATTGTGGTCAGTCTGTCCTCTAAGAGTCTCGCAATCTGGCGTATCGTATTTAGGTAAGAAACTATAAACTTTATTGTCTGGACCAGAGGAAACTTGGACTTGTCTAAGTATACTGTAATACCCAGTTCAGAGCAAAGAAGGCACAAGGAGTCTCTGGCATGGATGAGGAGATTTTTGGTAGGAGGAGAAATGAGCCAGTCATCTAGGTGTGGGAACATTCAGAACTCTTGCAGCCTGAGGTAAGCTATGACCAGTGCCATGCCCTTGGTGAACACCCAGTGGGCTGTGATGAGACCAAAGCACAGAGCCCTGAATTAAAAATGACTGGCTCCCATACGGAAACAGAGAAACCTTCTGGATTGCCTGTCCATCATAATGTGGTATCATGCATCCTGAAGGTCTGTTGAGCACATCCAATTATCCTTCCTCAACAAGGGAGAGATTGACTGTATTATGATCATCTAGAACTTCATTTACCTGACATACTGGTTGAGATTACTGAGGTCCAATATTGGCCTAAGGTGCCTGGTCATTTTTGGCAGCAAAACGAATCTGGAGTAAATTCCAGATCATTTTGGTCTGGTGGGAATTCCTGGATGACTCGCTTATCAAACAGCTTTTTTATTTCTAGGATGCCTGCTTTTTTTTGGGGAGGGTGGAACCTTTGGAAGCTTTTCTGATTTGAGAGGGGGACAGAAAAAAGGGAATAAAATAACCTCTGGTTATAATCTTTTGCATCCATGTATCTTCAGAGATGGATATCCAGGCTTCAGGGTACAAAGTTAAGTAACCCCCAACTGCCTCCAGAGAGTGGTAGTTGGGCAGCTGCTCAGGAGCGCTGATAAGGCCTCTCGGAGAATGGGCCCAGGAAGCATTGATTTAGCAGACTCCTGCCATGGGGATAATGTCCACCATTATAATCCCCCCCTTCTGCCATGGGAAGGGTTCTATTCACAAATGTCTTTGGGGAGAAACCTTGAGATTTTCTGGAACAACAGTTTCTTCCCTCCCTTCTGGTTCCTAGAGAAAAACTTTGAGGATAGAAAACCATATTCCCATAGCAGAAAGGGTTTTCCCCTCTTGTTCACTCCTGGAGAGTCTGTTCTTGATTTTTGATCTGAAAAGAGTCGAAACATCAGAAGGGGCATTCTCAAGGACCTCTTGAAGTATTCCATGAAGTCATGCAAGTGCACTAAAGCATGTCTTCTTATGATAATGCCTACATTTGTGGCTCTCATAGTGCCTTCAGTCATGTTAGAGATCAGGCACATCAAGGCTTTGGAAACAGACTGTAGGGTGGCAAGCTGCTACTTCACAGTTTTCCTGTCCTCTGCAGAAATAGACCCTGAGAGAGATGTTTAAAGTTCCTTTGTCAAATCTCTCTAAAATCTTGGAATGTGAGCCAGGTAGCTGAGTGCTTTCAGTGCAAAGGTAGCTGAGCAGTAAACCCATTTCCCAAATCTGTCCAAAACCCTAGACTCCCTGTTAAGGGGATGGACAGAGGAGATCTCCTCAGCCAGCTCCTTTTTTGTGGCTGCCACCATTACTACAGAATCAACCACTGGGCATTTGCTCCAATGATAGTGATTTTTAGGCAACACTAAAAATTTGTATGGCTTGCATGGGATGGGTTCAGCTATGGCTGGTTCCTTCCATGCCCGCTTTGATATCAGGTCAAACAACCCATTTGTGTGGGAACAGATCACCCAAAAAGTAGCTGGATTGGACCTGACTCCTCCTGGGAGGGGGCTTTGTAGGATCATCTGCCTTTCTGTCTCAACACTATAAATATCTCACCAAATGAGACATCCCCAAGAGGTGATCTGAGGGACCCTCTCCCCTTAATCAAAGTCGATGTCTTCAGTTAACAACATTTGTGTGTAGGCCATGTGCTTCCTCTTGCATGTATGGTTCCAAAGAACCTCAGTGGTGGGATGCTCTGGAGAAAACTCAGAAGATGAATGGGAGTCCTGGACATGGGCTTAATCAAGCTCAATGGAACCGGCTGAAGTATAAGGACTTCCAATGGGGGGATGGACTGAGCCAAGAGCAAAACAGAAGTCTACTCACCAGGAAAAGAGAGTACTCTCTCGATGGCCTTGAAAGACAAAGCCAAGGGATATCCCAAATCAACAACAGAAGGAGAACAAACATCCAATCCAGGCTGGTCCCAGTATCCCACTTGGGCAGGCTCCAAAACTAGTGCTGGTGCCGAAAAATCTGGTGCTATAGTGGAAAGGAATGATGAAGCGTGGGGGGGGGGGTGTAATTCAAGAAATAAGGAAAGAATGGAATTTTGGACACAGATCCTTAAGGAGAATAACAAATGTCTTACAGAATATTATATTCATAAAGTAGCAGAAAGTATACTAAGAACTAAGTCAACAAGGAAGTGGAGAAAGGAGATTCTGCCAATAGGGATAACTGCAATTAGGGATACAGACAACAGGCAAGAGGGGGCTGGAATTTACTGGAGGAAGCTGGCAAAGGAACCAAGGTATTGGGAACAAATAATTAAACAGGGAAAGGTGAAAGAATGGGAAGAGGCTAAGAAGACATTCGGATTGCTGGCTAGTGATTGTCTTCCCTATCAGGGACTGATATCAGAGTATGGACAAAAAGAAAGGGATGAGAGAATCCTAAATGAAAGACCTACACTGGTAGAGTTTTTAAATGAATGTAAACAGAAGCTGCTGTTAAAAACAGGATAATTAGTAGGGCATATAAAATATTGCACTATAACTATAAGAATCAATCAGAAAAGGTCAGAAAAAATTGGGAAGCAAGATAAGACGTGCAATTCACAAAGAAACAATGGGAAGACATATGTATGGCTCCGAAGTATGCAACAAAATCTAGAAAATTTAGGATTTTTGTCTGGAAGTGTTTATAGACTACAAAAATAATTTCCTTGGGTACATGGAAAATCTTGAAGGTGTAATGGGGAAGAAACAGGTACCTTGGAGCATATGTTCTTGGGAGTGTAATGAGTTGGCAGACTAAAAATTCCCTACAGAGTACTCTGCCAGGGATACTGGGTGAGCAAATGAGTGTAATGAAGAAAACAATTTTCTTCTGAGCTAGGACATAGGATCTAAATTGCCTATACACAGCAAGACCTTGTTAATTTTAATTCTGGTGGCTGCCAAAAAAGCAGTTACCACTACCAGAAAATGGAAATCAAAATCTAAACCAACTACACTTGAAGTAGTGAATACCTACAAGACAGATAAAATAACAGCAGGTAGGATCTTTAGAAAAGGGTAGGAGTAAATTACATAAAAAATGGAAACTGTGGGAATACATGCAGAAAATGTTTTGGAGGCAGAATGAGGTTTAAGAGAAGGCAGGAAATGAACAATTTATGCAACGATGCTTAGGCCATATGATATCTAACAATATATGTGATATATAACATTTATAAATGTGAACTTGTTAATTTTGTTTGATTAATTTTAAATAAATTCAAGTCTGCCTATGTCACAAGTGATTATTCAATAAAGGTGTCAAAAAAATGAAAAAAATGACGTAGATTAGAGCACACTTTAACGACCTGTCACTTTGATGATATCTCACACCTGCAAAACCTTAGACAGAGCCAATTTTTAATATGTGTGTGTGTGTGTATATATATATATATATATATATATATATTTAAAAATACACACACACACACACACACACACACACACACACACACACACACACACACACACACGCGCGCTTTCCAAAGATGCACTTGTCTATGTGGGCATAACGAGTTACCCAGTCAACAAAGTAAGCAATTACATGCATCCACGAACATACATATACAACAACAGTCATTAAAATATTCTAAGATGTTACATCATACACACTCACACACCATAGGTAGAGAGACAAATTTGAAGAAGCACAGGCTGAAGTACAGCACATCATAGGATGCCAAATGACAAAGGCAGCCACGTTAATTACAACACAAATCAATTCCATTTTAGAATGTCCTATCACTCCCTCCCACCTTCTTACCTGCCACACTGAAAACTTCACATGCTAGATAACATCTTTTTAGTACATCTTACTTCCCAACTAAACTAAACTATTTTATACTTAATGTTTGTGCTACAGGTAAAGCACATATTACTAGGCTTTGTGGCTAAGATATGTGCATCGTGAATTAATCTAATCCATGGCTTTGTACAACAAGTTAAAAAGTACAGTTGTGTACACTTACCATAAATGTAGATGTTCAAGTATATTCACTGTTGCAGTCATTACATTTGGGTAATCTGCTGGCAGGTTGCCCTCAGTCGGCCTAATTAACAAAGTCTTGGGTCCTGCTTCGATTGCTGTCCGTTCTTCCATGACGTCAGATTGTCAGGGGTATAAAACATGCAGTTGACACCATTACATCAGCTTTTCTTGCCCCAGATGTCAGGTTCCCCCCAAATGGGGAGCAAAATATATATAAGTAATTAAGAACACAAAAATATACCTCCAAACAAAAGCAAATACACCAAAAAGGCTTTTAAGCATAGTAAAAGAAAGTAGAGGTATAATAAGAGAAAAACAGGGGGCTGGAGGGAGGGTAACCAGGACTGCAACAGTGAATACACTCGAACATCTACATTTATGGCAAGTGTACACAACTGTACTATGTTCTTCATGTTTCACTGTTGCAGTCATTACATTTGGGTAGATTCCCAAAGCTATGGTTGGGAGGATGGATTTATACAGCATTAGGACCAGCTATAAGGCCCTGCAAAACAGCAGTGGCAAAGCCAGCTCTGGAGTTAGAGAAAATTGGTAAGTGATAATGCTTGGTGAAAGTATGCACTGAACTCCAGGTAGCAGCTTCTAGAATATCCCTGGTAGGGACACCTCTGAGAAAGGCTGTAGAAGTAGATGCAGCCCTGGTGGAATGAGATCTGATCCTCTGGGGGATAGGTTTTCCATGGTGCTTATAGCAGAAATGAATACAATTGCTTATCCATTTAGAAATGGTTTGTTTTGAAATGGCCTTCCCCTCTGCCCCTGCAGCAAATGCTACCAGCAGTTGCTCAGATATTCTTCGAGATTTAGTCCTGTCCAAGTAGAATCTAAGTTGTCTGTGTACATCCAACGAATGCAGAATCTGCTCCCCCTTGTTCTGTGGATTGGGAAAGAAAGTTGGCAAATGAATGGACTGATTAAGAGCCACACTAGATACCACCTTGGGCATGAAGGATGAATTGGTCCTGAGTGACACCCTGTCCGCATGAAAGATGATGAAAGGCTCCACTGCCATAAGGGCCTGTAATTCAGATATCCTTCTAGCTGAAGTGATTGCTAAAAGGAAGGCTATTTTCCAGGAAATACATTTTAAGTCTGTAGTAGCAGCTGGCTCGAAAGGAGGTAGAGTGAGTTTCTCCAATACAAAATTAAGGTCCCAGGCAGGGGTTGGAGCTCTCCTGGGTGGTCTCAAGTTGTTGGCTCCTCTGAGATACTGCTTTAACAGAGGATGAGAGAAGTGGGGGGGGTTCTGTGTTGCAATGAGCTGAAATGGCTGAGGCATGGATTTTTATGGAAGAAAAAGACAGGCCCTTGTGAAGCATCTCAGTTAAGTATTGCAAAATCTGAGGTAAATTGGGCACTGCTGTGCTCATCCCTTGAGATTGATTCCAGGCACAGAATCTTTTCCATTTGTCAGCATACGATTTTCTAGTACTAGGTCTTCTCGCCTCCAAAATGACATCCATCACAGGTTTGCTGAAGGATGCTAAGGGGGAATTAGCCAAGCTGCAAGATTCAATGTTTACAGCTGAGGGTGCAGAATTTGGTTCTCCTGCTGAGACAGTAAGGAAGGTGTCTGAGGCAGGTGCCATGGAAAGATTTGTGACACACTGCGCAGGAGTGGGTACCAGTGTTGGCGAGGCCAGTCTGCAGCAATCAAAATAATTTTTGGTTTGTCCTGTTTGACTTTTAGTAGAACTTTGGAGAGCAGAGGCAGAGGGGGAAAGGCATAGACTGATACGTTTTTCCAGCTGAAGGACAGAGCATCCACTTTCCAGGCTTTTTTGTGAGGAGTTCTTGTGCAAAATTTGTCCAACTGGTAGTTCTGGGGTGAAGCAAAAAGATCTATGTCTGGGTTCCCCCATTTGCGTGTCAACATGTTGAAAATCCGTGGTTCCAGTTTCCATTCGTGTGGGTCCATGAGATTTCTGCTTAGTTCGTCTGCCAGAATATTCAGCTTTCCTGGTAGGAATTGAGCTTGTAGTTGTACTTGGTAGCTCAAGGCCGTGTTCCACAATGCCATGGCTAGTCTGCAGAGGGGGTAGGAATGTGTACCCCCCTGCTTGTTTATGTACCACATAACCGTGGTGTTGTCCGTCTTTACCAGTAGTTGTCCTGGATGAAGGCAGTCCTTGAAGGTTGTCAGTGCATTCTGTCAGCTAGCATTTCTTTTTGATTGATATGAAGGTGCATTTGATTTGGGCTCCATTTGCCCTGAATGCACTTCCCTGCCAGATGAGCCCCCCATGCATAGTCTGATGTGTCTGTAGTTAGGGCTTGGGTGGCCGGGGGTGATGAGAATGGCAGTCCCTTGTTTTGGTGGCAGGCCTCTGCCCGCCATAAGAAATCTAGGCACAGGCAAGGTATGACAGGAATCCCTGTTTCCAGGCTGTGACAATATTGACTCCATAAACTTTTTAAGTACCACTGAAGTTTCCTCATATGCAGTCTTGCATATGGAATTAGAAAAATGCAGGAGGCCATGAACCTCAAGGCTTGCAGTATTTGTCTTGCAGATAGCAGGGTTTTTGTGGCCACCTGTTTGAAGTAAGTCACCAAATGAATTTGCTTTTCTAGCATAAGAAAAGCCATCTGGGCAGTTGTATTCAAGCTTGCACCCAGGAATGTAATTTTTTGAGAGGGTACCAGTTGTGATTTATTTTCGTTTATGGTGTACCTTAGACAAGTTAGAACTCTTTTTATAAACGCCAGATGTTTTAGAAGAATGGCCTGGTTTTCTGCATGAATTAGACAATCGTCCAGGTATGGATATATTTGAATATTTCTTTGCCTGCAAAATGCAATTACTGGAGCCAGGCACTTTGTGAATACCCTGGGTGCAGTAGACAAGCCAAAGGGCAGTGCAGAGAACTGATAATGCAAGTAGCCTGCTTTGAAGCATAGGTATCTTCTGCAAGATTCCCTGATTGGGATATGCAGGTAAGTATCTTTTAAATCCAGAGTTGCCAACCAGGCATCCTTGCCTAGCATAGGAAGTAACTGGTGAAGAGTCAGCATCTTGAATTTTGGAATGTCCAGAAAGGTGTTTAGAGTAGACAGGTCCAGAATTGGACGCCATGATTTGTCTTTTCTGGGTACCAGGAAAAGTCTAGAATAGAAACCTTGTCCCTTTTTCTCTTCTGGTACTAGTTGAATAGCCCCCATGTTTAGGAGGGAAAGTCCTTGTTTCTGAGCCTCTGCTCATTGATTTAGGGGCAGATCTGGCTACCCATTTGGAGTTGGCAATGTGTGGAAATGAAATCTGTATCCCTGGGACACTACATTTAAAACCCATTTGTCCTGGGTTATAAGTTGCCAGTTTTTTGCATGAAGAGCCAGTTTTCCCCCCAAAGGGGCGGCTAAGAGGCAAGTGCTTGGTAATTTTAAAGGAAAGTCATTCAGACTGTTTGCCATAGGATGGTGTTTTGTTATTTCCAGATTTGGAAGTGGAAGCACCCCATTGCTTAGTTCTGAAAGTCCCTTGGGAATGAAACCTGGTGCTTTTGGAGTCTCTGAGTTTGGCTTGAGAGGCTCTGTAAGGAGCTGGAAAGTACCAGTTCTTAGTAGGCCAGTGCCTACTAAATCTTAGAGGTTGTACTTGTAAGAAATCTTTCACAGTTTGCATAGATTTAGCTTTTTCTTCCATCTTTTTTAGAACTTCTTCAGCCTTATTGCCAAACAGATGGTCCTGCTGTAAAGGAGCATCCAACAGTTTTGCTTTTACATGATCTGGCAGAGATTACTCCTTAAGCCAAGCATGCCTTCTAAGCACAGACCCAGTAACAGCAGCCCTGCAAGAGGCCTCTAAAGAATCAAAACCACATTGCAAAGTATGTTTTACAACTTGTTCAGCTGAATGCAATAAAGCCTGTAAATCTTTATTTTCCACACAGTCAAAAATCAACATAATTTTCTGTTTAAGCAGTCCCATGATATGCTGTTGATATTTTAGCATATGGAATTGACAGTTTAAAGCCCTGATTGCCAAGGTTGCAGACGTATAAACCTTTTTACCCCATCTATCCAGCGTCCTGGAGTCTCGATCAGAAGGGGTAGGATTTTTAGCAGTAGAAGCCTTAATGCCCTTGGGCCCCTGAGAAATGGTTTTAGGGTCCGCAAAGTACAGTTTTGTACCTACCATAAATGTAGATGTCCGATAGGAATGCATCTGCAGTCCTTACAAATGGGTTGTCCTGTCGTCAGGCAGCCCTTCGGTCGGCCGGATTCCAAAGTCTGGGTCCGGCTTCGGCTGATGTCGCACTTCACCCGACATCATCGCTGCAGTTCTTCGGGTATAAAGGCATCAGCCGACGCCATTTTCCTCAGTGTTTCTTGCCCCAGATGCCAGGTGCCCTCTTGGATGGCTAAATTTGGATAAATGCCAATGTTTCCAAATAGTAAAGAGCAAACACATAAAATAAGCATGTATGTACATATATACAAACAAATACACCATAATAGATCCCCCCCAAGCTAGCTGAAGGATGGCAAATACCCTAGGAGTACCTCAGAGGGGAAGGTGGGTGGGTAATCCTGACTGCAGATGCATTCCTATCGGACATCTACATTTATGGTAGGTACAAAACTGTACTATGTCCTTCAAGGATGCATCTGCAGTCCTTACAAATGGGTAGAATACCATAGCTAAACAAGGGAGGAGGAAAAGAGTAGAGATTATGGTGTAGCTAGGATCCCTTGCAAAACAGCAGTGGCAAAACCTGCTCGGGATCTAGAGTATAAAGGTAAATTGTAATGCTTGGCAAATGTATGCACGGAGGTCCAAGTAGCAGCCTCTATAATGTCCTTGGTAGCCACTCCTCGTAAGAAAGCTGTGGTAGTGGCTGTGGCCCTTGTGGAGTGAGGCCTGATGTTCTCTGGAGTTTTCTTTCCATGATAGGAGTAACAAAATCTAATGCAATTTCCTATCCATTTGGAGATTGTCTGTTTTGAGATTGGTTTTCCTTCCTTTCCTGTGGCATATGCTACCAGAAGCTGGTCAGTTTTTCTATTGGACTTAGTCCTGTCCAGGTAGTAGTGTAATTGTCTATGTACATCCAAGGTATGCAAGAGTCTTTCTCCCCTGTTCTGTGGGTTTGGGAAGAATGTAGGTAGGTGGATAGCCTGATTTAATGACACTCTGGATACCACCTTAGGCATAAATGTAGGATTTGTTCTCATGGACACTCTATCTTGATGGAAGATCAGGAAGGGTTGCACTGCCATTAATGCCTGTAGTTCAGAGACCCTTCTTGCTAAAGCTATTGCCAGCAGGAAAGCAGTCTTCCAGGATAAGTATTGTAATTCTGCTGTTGCTGCTGGCTCGAAAGGGGGAAGTGTCAATTTTTCTAGCACAAAGTTCAAGTCCCATGCTGGCAATGGTGGTTTCCTGGGAGGTTTTACATTTTTAATTCCGCTCAGAAACTGTCTGAGCAGAGGATGGGAGAAGACAGGAGGATCTAAGCTGTATTCTGCTGAAATAGCTGATGCATGTATCTTGATGGAAGAATAGGACAGGCCTGTATGGAAGAGCTCTGCCAAGTACTCCAGGATGTTGGCTATGTTTACCAGTGTCACATCTTCTCCCTTTGCAGTACTCCAAATGAGATATCTTTTCCATTTTGCTGCATAATTCTTTCTTGTTGAAGGTCTACGAGCCTCCAGGATTATGTCTTTAACCCTTTGGGATAAATTTGGGTTAATTGCTGTTATGTAATGTTCCAGGCAGTTAGCTGCAGAGTTTTCAGGTTTGGATGCAGGATGTTGTAGTTGTTCTGTGTTAACAGTAATGGGATAAGGGGTAGTGCCCATATTTGTTCCCGAGACAAGCTCCTCAGCAATGGGTACCAATGTTGTCTTGGCCAGTCTGGAGCTATCAGAATGATCCTTGGACGGTCCTCTTTGATCTTCAGAAGCACCTTGTGCATCAAAGGAAGTGGGAATGCGTATGCTGTCAGGTTTTTCCAACTGAAAGATAGGGAGTCCACCTTCCAAGCAAGTGGGTGGTACGTCCTTGTGCAGAATTTCTTTAGCTGGTGATTGAGTGGGGATGCAAACAAGTCTATTTGTGGTAATCCCCATTCTCTTGTGATGGCTTTGAAGATGTCCGGATGTAGCCTCCATTCGTGGGCATCTGTGGTAGTTCTGCTTAATATGTCTGCTAGAATGTTTTCTTTTCCCGGTACAAAAATTGCTTGTAACTGAATGTTGTAGCTCAGGGCCACATCCCATAGGTCCAGTGCCAGTCGGCATAGAGGATATGAATGTGTGCCTCCCTGTTTGTTGATGTACCACATAACTGTGGTGTTGTCTGTCCTTATCATCAACTGACCTTCTTGGAGAAATGGTCTGAATGACTGGATTGCTAATTTTACTGCCAGCATTTCCTTTAGATTTATGTGTAGGCGCAGCTGGTCTTGAGTCCATAAGCCTTGTATGCACTTGCCCAGCATGTGTGCCCCCCAACCGAGGTCTGAGGCATCTGTCGTGATGGTTTGGCTTGGTTGACTGTTGCAGAAGGGCAATCCTGTGTTTGATTGACAGGCCTGAGCCCACCATAGGAATTCTTGTTTCAGGCATGGGATTATTGGAATTTTGGTTTCTAGGCTGTGCTTGTGTTGGGACCACAAATTCTTTAGGTACCACTGTAGCTTTCTCATATGCAGTCTGGCATGAGGGACCAGAATTATGCAGGATGCCATGAAGCCTAGGGCTTGCAGTACTTTTCTTGCAGTTAGATGGCTCTGCTTTGTTAATGCCAAGAAGTAGAGAGGTAGTTGCTCTTTCTTTTCTGCAGTTAGGAATGCCATTTGTTTTGATGTGTCCAGCTCTGCACCCAGAAAGGTTATTCTTTGGGATGGAATCAGCCTTGACTTTTTTATATTGACTGTATATCCCAGGGCTTGCAGCAGGTAAATGACTCTTTGTAAGTCTTCTGTTAGCTTGCTTTTGTTGTCCGCTTGTATCAGGCAGTCGTCCAGGTAGGGATAAATTTGGATCCCCTGAAGTCTGCAATGAGCAATTACTGATGCCAGGCATTTCGTGAACACTCTGGGCGCAGTGGATAAGCCAAAGGGCAATGCTGAAAATTGATAATGCTCTGATCCTGCAAGAAATCTGAGGTATCTTCTGCAAATTGGTCGTATGGGGACGTGCAGGTATGCCTCCTTGAGATCTAGAGTTACTAGCCAAGACTCCTTGCCCAGCATGGGAAGAAGCTGCTGTAGGGTCAGCATTTTGAATTTTGGAACAATGAGGAATGTGTTTAAAGCGGACAGGTCTAGAATGGGTCTCCATTTGTTTTCTTTTCTTGGTACCAGGAAGAGTCTGGAGTAAAATCCCTTTCCTTGCTCCATAGCTGGTACCCTTTCCACAGCTCTCATTCTTAATAGCTGAGATATTTGCTTTAGAGCTTCTGCCCTTTGAGTAGGTGGTAGGTTTGGCATTCCTCTCTTTCCTGGTAGAGTATGGAAATGTAACCTGTAACCTTGGTCTATAGTTTGCAAAATCCATTTTTCCCTTGTGATGCAATGCCAGTTCTTTGAAAATAAGGTTAGTTTTCCGCCTAAGGGTGCTTCTAGTTGTTCCCTGGTAGGCGGTGCCACTGTCAAGTCACTGTGATTGAGTTGTTGTAGTGGTGGTGGCTGCGTCCGTACCTCGCTGGTTGTTACCTTGCCACTGGCATCCCCTGTAGGCGCCCCTGGATTGGTTTCTGCCTCTAGAACGCCTATTCCTGCCTCTCTGTGTCTTAGAGGAGTCCGGAAAGGACCAATTCTTGGAAGGCCAGTTCCTGCTAAACCTTGGAGGTTGAACCTGTAAGAAATCTTTCACTGTTTGTACAGATTTCGCCTTCTCTTCCATCTTTTTTAGTACCTGCTGAGCAGGGGAACCAAATAAATTGACCTTGTCCATGGGTGCATCCAAAAGCTTTGATTTGACATGGTCTGGTAATGCCTGTTCTTTCAACCATGCATGTCTCCTGATAACTGTGCCAGTCATGGCTGATCTAAAGGAAGCCTCCAGTGCATCATAGCCACATTTTAAAGAATGGTTACTAACCTGCTGTATGTTATGTACCATTTCCTGAACATATTTTTTATCTAAAGATTCTTCAGAGGACAGCTTTTTAGTTAACTGGTCAAGCATAAACTCTTGATATTGAATCATATGAAATTGGCAGTTCAAAGCCCTAGCTGACAAGGTAGCAGAAGTGTAAACTTTTTTACCCCATCTCTCTAAGGACCTGGATTCCCTTTCAGAGGGGAGGCTTTTTAGTAGAAGTAGCTGCTACAGCTTTAGGGCCCTGGGAGATAGTCTCTGGATCTGCAAAAGGAGCCTTGTATAAATGGTGATGAGTGTCCGGGACCCTGTAGAACCTATCGGGCTTAGCAGGAGCCGGAGGTAATGAATCAGGAGCAGTGCAGGCATCATTAAATGCATCATCTACAACAGAAAGAACTGGAGGAATAGCTAAAGGCCTATGTTGTGGCAAATGTAGAAAGGTTCTAAGCCTTTTTCTGGAGTCTGAGAAATCTTGGCCCTGCCACTGAAATTGTTCCCTCATAGCATGCAAGGTTTCCCCAAAGGAAAATTCCACAGGTGGAGAGGCTGAAGGAATGGACTCTTCAGCATCAGAGTCTTCGTAAGGAGAATAAGAAGCCTCAGGAGGGTCTGTATGTTCTGAGTCATCAGAGGAATCATCTGTGGATACTGGCTCAGGGGGCTCTGCTCTAGGCCTCTTTTCTGGAGGTGGGAGAGGTCCTGTCTGGATGAGGCTGGGATCCACGAATTAAAGAAATTAGATCCTCAGCCAAGGAAAGCATATGAGAACTAGTGCTGGGCCTGTGTGAGGGGGGTTTGGCAGGCACCGTTTTTGAAGCTTTGGCTGCTTTAGCCCTGGCAAAGGCCTTAATAGACATGGCTGCAGGAGGCCTAGCAGCTCCACGTGCAGGGGTTGAAATATCCAGGGGAATAGTGTCTGATAATTCCTGTGAAATCGCAACAGAAGGTTGGATTTCAGAAGCCGATTCTACCAGGTTAGAGGAGGCCTCGGTAGAAGGCATGGTTTCGGCTGAAGAAAGAACCGCTTGCTCGGTTTCGGCCGAAACCGAGACACTCGCAGTTTGCTTAATCGGGGTTTCGGCCAAAACCGTGGACCGCGAGTGTCGGTCCTTTTCTTTGCGTTTTTTGGTAATTTGCGTTGTCGGAGGATCCGACGGCATAATATAGGCAAAATCAGAGCCGAAAATCTGTTCAGCAAACTCCGACCGACGTCTAAGCGTCCGTCGGTTAAAAGAAGCACAGGCTAGACAAGCTGCTACGTCGTGGTCTGGGCTAAACAATGTATACAGTAGGAGTGGAAATCTTTATGAGGTATTTGTTTCCCACAAGATAAACAATTATTCACTTTCTCTGACATCGGCTGAGGCAAGAAAGAGTCCCCAACGGGGTACTTAGCTTTTTAGAAGTCTTCGAAGTAGTATTCGGTAGTAGTAATCGCTGGATCTGACCGACCGGCACTTGCGAACAGCTTCTGCTTCGGGCGCCACGCGGCAAGAAAGACTGAGGAAAATGGTGTCGGCTGATGCCTTTATACCCGAAGAACTGCAGCGATGATGTCGGGTGAAGTGCGACATCAGCCGAAGCCGGACCCAGACTTTGGAATCCGGCCGACCGAAGGGCTGCCTGACGACAGGACAACCCATTTGTAAGGACTGCAGATGCATCCTTGAAGGACATCAGGATTTTTGAAAAGGAATTTGTGGGACTCAGGAACCCTGTAGTATCTGTCTGGTTTACTAGGGGCCAGAGACAAGGAATCAGGGCCCATACTGGATTCCGAAAACACACAATCAACAAAGCCTAGTACAGGAGGTATAGCCAAAGGCCTATTCTGAGGAAGAAGAAGGAAATCCCTAAGCTTCTTTTTGGATTCAGAAAAATCCTGACTTTCTCAGTGGAAATGCTCCCTTAAGGTATGTAAAGTCTCCCCAAAAGAAAAATCCTCAGGGGGAGAAGCAGACGGAATGGAATCCTCTGCATCAGAGTCCTCATAAGTAGGAATGGACAAATCCAGGTCATTAGAAGAGTCAGAAGAAACAGAGTCCTGTTCAGAATATTCATAGTCAAGTTCAGCCCTAGGCCTTTTAGAAGGGAGAGGTTGACTACCCCTGATTAGAGTACTTAAATCTTCAGCCATTTTGATCATTTGTTTTTTAGGCATAGGGGCCTGAACTTTTGGCCTGGGTGTCGGTTATTTAGACATAGATCGAGATTTAGGCCTTAGTATTGAAAGTGGAAAACGGTTTAATATGCAAGTCTGTAGGCCTGAATACACCCTCAGAAGCCAGAGCTTGCACAGCGGCTCCGGAACCCATCCAAGGTAGAGACATCCACGGGTTCCATAGGTGAAGCATCTTGTGGCATACCGGACTCTGAATGGGTCTCAGTAGAGGCCTGCGAATCAGAAGTAGCGGGTATCAGGGGCTGCGAAAGAGCCTCACTGAGTACCGGTGAACTGGCGACTGGCTTAGGAGAAGTGTCGTCGGCAGTTTTGGACCTCAGTGGCCTGTCTCTGTCTTTTTCTTTGCGTTTTTTCGGTATTCTGGTAGTTGGATGGCTAACCGACGTCATTTCTGGATAATTAAACCGAGAACCAAAATATTTAGAAGCAAAAATGTACTGACAACGGATAGTGCTCTGATTAAATAAAGCACAAAACCGACAGCAAGGTACGTCGTGGTCAGGGCCTAGGCAAGGAATACAGTACAAATGAAAATCCTAATGAGGTATTTGCTTCCCACATGTAATACGATTATTAACTTTTACTGACATCGGTAAGGAGCAAGAAAAAGTTTCCCCAACGGGGTACTTAGCTTTTAGTTGAAGACTTCGATTCTGAAACTCGAAAACGAAAATTTCAGGAGTCGGCCAACCGGCACATGCAAACTGCTTCTGCTTCTGGCACCACGCAGCAAGAAAGACTGATGTAATGATCTCGGCTGCATGTTTTATACCCCTGGTGACCTGACGTCATGGAAGAAGGGACAGCAACCGACACAGGACCCAAGACTTTGTTAATCAGGCCGACTGAGGGCAACCTGCCAGCAGATTACCCAAATGTAATGACTGCAACAGTGAAACATGAAGAATATCATAATAACCATCAAAGCCAGCTACCATGCTGCATTTATTCTCACACTGCATGAATTCAGGAAAAACAGAATGCGTTTGTGAGGAATCGTTTTGTTCCTTCAACATGAAGTTGACTAACAGATACTTTGGTCAAATTAAAAAAATCACTCTCATCTTCAGAATCTCACTTTCTGTTCTAAATGGTTATCACTCTGACCATTCAAAGAAAATAACTTAATGTGTCTTCTCTTCTACTCCCCTTACCACCTCACTTTTCCTAGCACAAGTGTTTCAGGGAAAAAAAAAATTCCTATCCCAACTATTTTAGAAAACAGTCCCCTCTCCAATCACATCCTTATTTTCTGTAACAATGGAGGACCCAGACCACAAAAGTCATTTGCAGACTTCTACAGCTTACAGGTTCGTAAGTCAATATTAGGTTACTGATCCAGAGGGCCACTAATAGCCTAGAGAAAATAACACCTAATTGTAGGTACCTACTGACATTATTAATTTATACCTAGTTTCAACTCACTTTCAATATGGGCTTGAGGAGCCATCCGCAGCGTGCATTTACGCTTGGCCATCCATTGGTACAGATTATGTTTAAGAGAGTCAGAAAGCTACCTTGCTTTAAATCCAAAGGAAGTCTATTCCATAAAAAACAGGGATTCTCTGGGATATAAATCAATTTTTCCAGTGGGACCTACTTGTGGTTTTGTGGAAGTTAAGACCTCTTAAGTGGGTGTTGAGGGTGTTATTCATTTTTGCAGAGGTAATTTAGGACTGGACCCTTCAAGGCAAGTTTGGCTAGACTGAGGTCACCTCTCAAGAGTCTGCAGGAAACAGGAAAGAGAGAAAGCCCTTTAAGGTGGTCTTGGTAGTACAAGGAAGTCATTCTCTTAATCATTTTAGTAAGGTAAAGTACAGTCGTGTAAGTAAACTTACCATAACAGTAGATGTATAACAAACCTTTGCTGCAGTAACCTTAGTTACAAGGGTTACATCCTGCCAAGGATAAAACAACTGGCCAGCTTCCACAGCTTCAGGGAACCTTTTACTCACCAAAACTCTCAGGCAGCATAACCTGACCTAAAAGACAAGTTCAGGCACCAAGCCCTTCACATCTTTCCGGCCAACAGATATAGGGAGGCTGAGCCCTGAAAGGACAATGCTAGAAACAACAAAAAATAAATGTCCATACCATGGCATAAAAAAATACCAAAAACAGTGGGGAGGGAGAAGCTACTACTGCTATGGCAAGTTTATTACACCAGTGTCTCTCAAACTTTTCTGATCATAGCCAACTTGGATAAAGCACATAACTCAGTGGTCTACTAGTTCAAGCGACCCCTTCAGTAGCATATGTACAAGCAGCAAAATGAAACATTCACCCAAGCAACCCCTTCAGTAAAATTCAGAGGTATGTACAAGCACCAAAATGAAACATTCACCCAAGCAACCCCTTCAGTAAAATGTTGAGGTAGGCAGAAGCACCAAAATGAAACATTTGCCCAAGTGACCCCTTTAGTAACATATATACAAGCACCAAAATGAAACATTCACCCAAGTGACCCCTTCAGTAAAATGCTGACATATGTACAAGCAATATTCACCCAACTGACCCCTTCAGTAAATCGCTGAGGTATAAAAAAGCACCAAAATGAAACATTTGCCCAAGCAGCCCCTTCAGTATCATATGTACAAGTACCAAAATGAAACATTCACCCAAGTGACCCCTTCAGTAAAATGTTGAGGTATGCACACGCACCAAAACTGAACCCCCCCCCCAAAAAAAAAGCACAACAGCTTCTCATTTATTAAAAATTACCACCCAGCTGTACTGTATATAAACAGCAACACGAACACACACATACCTAATAAGCATACAGTCTCGGTGGAGCTGAAAGATTCAGTGGCTTCAAATAAATGCCTTCTGAACCTACCTGATCTGCCACTGGTGCAGCAAGTGGACTGGACAAGTATTACTGTACCAAATATAGACTTCCTGCACGTGCCACAACACAGACATAAATGGTATTTTTATAAGATTTCTCCTTTGGTTTCTGGCGCACTGTTGAATCTGTCCTAATTGTTTATCGCAGCTTGCTGAGATTAACCAATCAGCTTCAAGAAAGGTGTATGGGATTCATGGGAACAACACATCTGAGCACCAGACCAAGCCCTTTATTTCAGAAAAAAACGGACAGTGAAGAGGCCAGATCAGATCAGAAATTAATTTATTAACTTTTGAGGTCCACAAAGAAATCTCCATGGCCCACCAGTGGGCCAGGGACCGCACTTTGAGAAAGGCTGAGTTACACAATTGTGCTATGTTCATCATACTGTTCACTGCTGCTGCAGCATTAGCTATATGGTAGATTATCATAGCTTACTACATTTGGGAAGTGGAAAGAGAATAGTCCAGGATCCCCTAGAGAATGGTCCTAACAAAGCCTGACATGGACTTACACAAGGAATCAAGCTTACAGTGCTTTGTAAACTATGTACCGTGGACTAAGTAGTACCTTCCAGAATAGTTCTAGAATCCAACCCTTTCCAAAAAGCTACAGTCAAAGCCAGTGTTTTGGTAGAGTGGGCCTTGACTCTGCCTGGAATAGTTTTGTTATGGTGAGTTTAACAAAACGTAATTGCCTTAGACAATTATTTATAAACAGCCTGTTTTGATATAGGTGGTCCCTTCTTCTTGAGTTCTCAAGAAATGAATAACTGACCTGGAGATCTGAAAGATTTAGTTCTGTCAAGATAGTAACCGAATTGTCTGTAGGCATCCAAAGTATGGAGTATCCTTTCTCCTTCATTTTTAGATTCAGGAAAGAAAATGGGGAGATGGACACTTTGGTTTAAAGTAGCAGAATTTCTTGCCTCCATTAGTACCTGCTGCACATCCTCAGTAAAAGGTGCCTAAAAGAAATTAAAAACCTATCATCCAGGCAGTCAAATGAAGTTGATTGATGTTAAGGTGTATCAATCACCCATCTTCTTGCATGAGTAGATCCAGCCTGTGAGGAAGCTTGTGGTAACTGCCTCTGGCCATTTCCAAAATAAGGGACAAAGTACAGTTGTGTACACTTACCATAAATGTAGAAGTTTGAGTGTATTCACTGTTGCAGTCCTCACATATGGGTTATCCGGCTCCCGGTAGCCTCAGTCGGCCCGAATACCAGAGTCCTTGGTATATGATGTCGGCTGCCGCCGGTTGTAAAACTGATGTCAGTACATCAGGTATAAAGGGAGGCAGCTGGCACCATTTCCTCAGTTTTTCTTGCCTTAACTGTCAGGAGCCCCCAGAAGAAGGCTAACCCAGGAATGGTAGCACCCTGGACACATGTCATACAAAAGATAAAAATCTATAGTCTGTGCCTAAGGAAAAAAGGGGGAATGGAGGGTGGGAAACCAGAACTGCAACAGTGAATACACTCGAACATCTACATTTATGGTAAGTGTACACAACTGTACTATGTTCTTCGTGTTTCACTGTTGCAGTCCTCACATATGGGTTGATTCCCAAACACCAATAAGAAGACAAAGGGGGGAGGAAGAATCACAGATTAAGGGTTGGTAAGGAGGCCCTGCAAAACTGCAGAGGCAAAACCAGCCCTGGATTTAAAAAACAAAGATAGATTGTAATGCTTTGTGAAAGTATGGACAGAAAACCAAGTAGCTGCTTCTAGAATGTCCTTAGTAGGCACACCTCTCACAAAAGCTGCAGAGGTAGAGGCTGCTCTAGTAGAATGGGTCCTAATACCCTGAGGGGGAACCTTCCCATGCTGCAGGTAACAAAAGTGAATACAATGAACAATCCATTTTGAGATAGTTTGCTTTGAAATAGCTTTACCCTGGGCCCCGGGAGCAAAACTAACCAATAACTGTTCAGAATTTTGAAAGGATTTAGTCCTGTCTAAGTAAAATCTCAGCTGTCTATGCACATCAAGGGAGTGCAGAATCCTTTCCCCTTTATTTTGAGGATTGTTGAAAAATGTAGGCAGGTGAATAGACTGGTTAATGGTTAAACTGGAAACCACCTTAGGCATAAAGGAGGGATTGGTTCTCAGAGAAACCCGATCTGAGTGAAAAATATTGAAAGGTTCTACTGCCATTAAGGCTTGCAGCTCAAATAGCCTTCTAGCTGAAGTAATAGCTAAAAGGAAAGCAGTCTTTCAGGATAGAAACTTCAAATCTGCAGTGGCAGCTGGTTCAAAGGGAGGCACAGTAAGTTTTTCCAGGACAAAATTAAGATCCCAAACAGGAGTAGGAGCTCTTCTGGGAGGTCTAAGATTACTAGCTCCCCTCAGGAACTGCTTCGTCAAAGGGTGAGGAAAAAATGGGTTGCTCAAAAGAACAATGAGCCAAAATTGCTGAAGCGTGAATTTTGATTGAAGAAAAGGAAAGTCCGCCATTAAGCAATCCTGCTAGGTAGTCAAGAATTAGTGAAAGAGAAGGATGAGAAGAGTCTTCTCCTTTAGCTAGCATCCAAGAGCAAAATCTCTTCCATTTATATGCATAGGATTTTCTGGTGCTAGGCCTCCTGGCCTCGTGAAGAACTTCAACCACCTGTTGGGAAAGATTTAAAGTATTAGCCAGGCAGTTAAATGCAGAGTTTGAAGATGAGGATGAAGGAACTTTCCCCCTCCCTGAGCCAACACATCTGGTACCAGTGGAAGATGCCATAGCTTAGCCTGGGAAAGGCTGCGAAGGAGGAGATGCCAATGCTGCCTGGGCCAATCTGGAGCTATCAGAATAGCCTTTGGTTTTTGGTCCCTTATCTTTAGCAGCACTCTGGGAAGAAGAGGCAGAGGAGGGAATGCATAAACTGAGATATGTGTCCATGGGAAGGACAATGCATCCACCCTTCAAGCTTTGTTGTGAAACTCCCTGCTGCAGAAGGTTGGAAGGAGATGACTGGTGTGAGAGGAGATAAGATCCACTTGTGAGATGCCCAAATGATGAGTGATGTGATGGAAAATGTCCCTGTTCAGTTGCCACTCGTGAGGATCCAGAACATGTCTGCTCAAATGATCCACCAAGGAGTTCAGCCTCCATGGAAGATACTGGGCTATCAGATGTAAGCCCATGGATGCTATCAGATGTAAGCCCATGGATGCTACCATGGACCATAGTCTCATGCTTTGTCTGCACAAGGGGTAAGAGTGTCCCCTTGCTTGTTGATGTACCACATGGCTGTGGTATTGTCTGTCGTGATAAGCAGAGTCCCAGGGAAGAGTTGGTCCTTGAAAGCCAGCAAGGCCTGCTGCACTGCCATTAATTCTTTTAAGTTTATGTGCAGATGAATCTGCTGGGTGCTCCAAATCCCCTGTATGCCCCTGCCCTCCAGATGAGCCCCCCCATGCAACATCTGAGGCGTCTGTGGTGAGAGTCAGGCTGGCAGGCGGTGGGCGGAAAGGCAGACCCTTGTTCTTAAAACTGGCTGTTGCCCACCAGAGGAACTCCATTTGTAGACAGGGAATCAGGGGAAGAATCAAGTCTAAGTCCTGTGTGTGTGTTGACACCAAAGATTCTTGAGGTTACATTGAAGTTTTCTCATATGCAGCCTTGCATATGGGATCATCAAAATACATGAAGCCATGAACTCCAGTGCTTGCAGGAATTGCCTTGCAGAGAGCTGGGTCATGCTTGTCAAGTTCATGAAGTAAGCGGAAAGATATTCTTGCTTCTGTTGAGGGAGGAATACCATCTGGGTGGCTGTATTCAGACTCGCTCCCAGGAAAACAATCTCCCTTGAAGGCAATAACTTTGACTTCTTTTCATTGAGAATGTAACCCAAAGAGGTGAGAATGTTCTTCACGAAATCCAAATCCTTTTCTAGTTGTTCAAGGGAGTTTGCTTGAATGAGACAGTCGTCCAGGTAAGGATAAATTTGAATGATTCTCTGCCTGCAAAAAGCAATGGCTGGAGCCAGGCACTTCATAAAAACTCTGGGAGCAGTAGATAAGCCAAAGGGCAATGCAGAGAATTGAAAGTGTTGCTCCACAGCCCTGAAGCGAAGGAACTGCCTGCAACTTTCCCTTATTGGGATGTGCAGATAAGCCTCCTTGAGATCCAAAGGTACCAGCCATGAATCCTTGCCCAGCATTGGTAGCAATTGTTGAAGGGTGAGCATTCTGAATTTGGGAATCACCAGAAAAGTGTTTAGAATGGACAGATCCAGAAAAGGGCACCAGGTGCCCTCTTTTTTGGGTACCAGAAAAAGCCTTGAATAAAAACCTAGGCCTGCCTGATTTGCTGGAACTGGCTATATAGCCCCCATAGTCAGTAGAGAAGACATTTGAGTTTGTACCTCTGCCCTGAGAGTTCTGGGTATGTCTGGGTATCCTTGTAAAACAGGGAAGGTGTGAAAGTAAAACTTGTAACCTTGGGTTACTACATTGAGCACCCATTTGTCATCTGTGATGGTGGACTATACCTCTGCGAACCTGGCCAACCTCCCCCCCCCCAAAGGAAACCCAGGGTCCGCAGAGGTAGTCACAAGAAGGCCGGAGTCATTGAGAATGTTTGCTTTGGGAAGCTGGCTTAGAACTCCCCAATTTAGCAAAATAAGAATGCCACTGTTTAGCCGTTGGAAGATCTGAAACCCCTATGCCTAGAGTGACCCTGCTTGCCAGGATCAGGGAAAGACCAATTTTTGGAAGGATAATGCCTGCTACACCGAGGAGGCTGAACCTGAAGGAAATCTTTTACAACTTGCATAGATTTTGCCTTATCCTCCAACTTCTTTAGTACCTCCTCAGCCTTATTACCAAAAAGATTGTCCTTGTGCAAAGGAACATCCAGCAATTTAGATTTAACTGGTTCAGAAAGAGGCTGCTCCCTGAACCAAGCATGCCTTCTAATTATGGAACCAGTGGCTGCTGTTTTGCAGGAAGCCTCCAAAGTGTCAAAACCCACAATGAAGTGAATGCTTATTAACTAAAGTGGCAGAATTCAGTAAGTCTTGTAAGTCTTTGTTCTCCGTCATGGAAGGAATATCTCCAAGTTTAGCCTTAATTGCCTCCAAAGTATGCTGCTGATACTTAAGCATGTGAAAAAGACAATTCACGGATCTAATGGCAAGAGTTGCAGAGGTATAGACTTCTTTACCCCACCTGTCTAAGGCCCTAAATTCCTTATCAGCAGGCACAGGGTTTTTAGCAATAGTAGCCTTAAAACCCTTGGGGCCTTGAGAAATTATTTCTGGATCAGCAGTAGGGTTTTTAAAAAGGAATTGATGAGATTCAGGAACCCTGTAATATCTATCTGGTTTTCTGGGGGCAGGAGGAACAGAATTGGGAGTTAAAGAATTTTTCATGAAAACATCATCCACAACTTCCAAAACTGGAGGTATAGCCAGAGGCTTATGCTGTGGTAAATCTAGAAATTCCCTGATTCTTTTCTTAAACTGTGGAAAATCCTGACATTCCCATTTAAAATGCTCCTTAAGAGTATTCAAAGTATCCCCAAAGGAAAAATCTTCTGGAGGGGAGGCAGAAGGAATAGAGTCCTCAGCATCAGAATCCTCAAAGCCAGAAAAAAATTGAGAATTTCCTTCTTCACCAGCAGACATACTGGAAATCTCAGAATCTGAGACAAACAAAACATCAGGAGATAATTCCCTAGCCCTCTTTGTAGGGGGGGGTGGGAGCCCCTAATCAGGGAAAGAAGATCACCAGCCATCTTTACCAACTGGGACTGAGGTACAGGAGGGGAGGCCGACGCCTGCTTGTGAGTAGGTTTGCGGCTGGAAGGTTTACTTGCAATCCAGAAGGACTCGGGAGGCCTAGCACCTGCCGAAGTCTGAGTTAAGGTAGTCGGTCTGGTTCTGGTCTCATGTCGAAAATAAGTGGCGTCAGAAGCCGGTGCCTGCAAAGCGGCTCCGGACCCACCTGAGGCAGCAACAGGTGGAGGGTCTGAAGACGAAATAGCAGCCTGTGGCATGTAGGACTCCGTAAAGGTCTCGGCAGAGGCTTGCGGCTGAAAATCTGTGGACTGCAGGGGCTGCGAAAGCACTTCACTGGCTACCGCTATGCTGGCGATCAATTTCACCAGTGCGTCATCAGTAGATTTAACCCTAGGCCTGTCGTGGTCCTTGTCTTTGCATTTCCTAGGTATATCCCAAGTCGGGAGACCAGACTCCGAAATGCTTATACAAAATCTTAGCTCTACGGCGTATGGTACGCTGGTTAAAGGAAGCACAAAGATCGCAGTTAGGGACGTCGTGCTCAAGGCCCAAACAAGTTATACAATAGGAATGGAAATCACGGTGCGGAATCTGTTTTCCACAGGCAAGACAGTTATTAACTATCTGATATTCATTAAACCAAGAAAAGAGGATCCCCAATGGAGTACTTATCTGAAGGTGTCTTCAACTTGGTAGTCGGAAAGCAAAACAAAGGTAAACGGTCAACCGGCACTAGTGCAAATTGCATCTGCTTCAGGCTCCGCAGCAAGAAAGACTGAGGAAATGGCACCAGCTGCCTCCCTTTATACCTGACATACTGACATCAGTTTTACAACCGGCGGCAGCCGACATCATATACCAAGGACTCTGGTATTCGAGCTGAGTGAGGGCTACCGGGAGCCTGATAACCCATATGTGAGGACTGCAACAGTGAAACACAAAGAACATCCATGGTTGCCTGGGCCAGAAGAGAGTCACCACAAAGATTTTGGGAGATTCCTTCTGAACTTTCAGAAATACCCTGAATATTAGTGGAAAGAGTGGAAAAGGATTCAAGAACATTCCTGTCCAAGGAAAAGAAAAAAAAAAGGCATCTGTCTTCCAGGCCTCATTGCATGGAGTCTTGGAAAGGAATCTTGCCAGTTGATTGTTCAGAGAAGAGGCAAAGAAGCCTACTTGAGGAATTCCCCACAGATGGATCAAATCTTGGAAGACCCTCAATCTAGTTTCCATTCCAGGGTCTGCCCCGGTTCTGCTCAGCTTGTCTACCACACAGTTTTGCTCTGACTTGAGTGTAGGACACCTGAAGAGTGAGATTGTGCTGTGAAGCTGTATCCCAAGCTAAAACAGCTAGTCTGCAAAGGGGGTACAACCTGGTACCCCCATGTCTGTTGATGTACCACATGACTGGGGTATTGTCTGTAACAACCTGAAGAGGTCCCGGGACCAAAGATGATTCAGAAAGTTGAGTGCCTTGATCAGAGCAAGCATCTTTTTGATATTTATGTGCTTGCATCTGTCCTTAGTGTCTCACACACCCTGCGCTTTTATTCATCCTGAAACTGCTCCCCAAGCAAAGTCCAAGGAGTACATGGTGACTAACTGCTTTGGAACAAGGAGGGAGAGGGGAAGACCTGGATTTAATGATATCTGTTGTCTCTGTCATATGATTTCTCTTCTAACAAACCCCAGCACTGGAATTTCAAAAGATAAAGGGTTGCTGGGACCAAACAGCATTCAGATACCACAATATCTTTCTCATGTGGAGTCTTGCCAAGGGTATCATCAGAATCATTGAAGCCATGAAACCCCAAATACTCACATATTCCCTTGTAGTGACCAAAGTTTAGTGGAAAACCTTGGAAATAGATTTATATATACATCTATTTTTTTTTCCTGCAGAAGAAAAGCTCTTTGAACTGAGGTGTCTACTTGACATCACAAGAACACAATCCTGTGTGAAGGAGTCAAGAAAGACTTTTGAATGTTCATAGGTTCATAAGGGTTAACTAGCCTAACAACCACAAGGGCCTTTTTAAGCCAAGCCATGCATCCCAAATATCTAACAAGTTCTGATACCCTTTATAAGTGTAAGCAGGGGCCTGGGAGATGAAAGATTTACAAGCAGGGTCCTGGGAGATGAACCATTTACAGTTGCCAGTGTCCATTAGAGATATAGGTGTCAAAACCAGGGATGAATTTCCAATTGTTGCACTTGAATTGGATTAGAGTGCAACTCTGCTTCACATGGATGGGGAACCTGTTTCACAGACAAGTTAGTCTCTGAGATATATGCCTGTCTCTCCAGCAGGTCCTATTTATATTATACATAAGGTTTAAGTCTTTAGAATGTGTAATTCTGGTGCTGTTTGTTTTGTGGATATCCAGGAGGTCCATCATAGTGGGGTCTGACAATGCCCTGTATCTCAGGCATACATCTCCTCTCAAAAGCCTGTAGGAGACAGAATACAAGGATAGGGCCTTAAGGCGGTCTGCATAGAACATTTTACTTACACCATGTATTCTTTTAGTGAGGAACCTCTGTGGACGTTCAACTGTTGGATATGCCTGGTTAGGTACATACCAAAGGGGGCACTGTACTCAATGATAGGTCTGATGAATGCCGAATACAATGGAACAATGACTTCTTTGGACTTAGATGCCATACCTTTGTTTATAAGGTGTGCATCACAGAATGATTTCCTCACTACTGTAGACACGTGATGGTCAAAGCCTAGATTACTATCAATGTGTGTCCCTAAGTCCCTGACTACTGGGCCAAATCTAAAGGGTGTGTTGTCGATATGATGGTTAACAGGGGTAGATGACTTCCTGAAGGATACTATTATGCATTTCTTGGCATTTACTTTTAGTCTATGGCTCTGACACCAGTTGTTTGTTTGTGTCAGCCCCTCCTGGAGAACATTCATGTCAGTGTGAGATTCAATGACAGCTCCTAATTTGCAATCATCTGTAAATTTAGTCTTCACTTCAGAGAAGTATATGCCAAAAAGGAGCAGTCCAAGGACTGATCCTTGAAGGACTCCACTTCTGATTGGCCTCTTTGTAGAGGTGAACTCCCCAATTCTAACTTCTTGGGACCTGCCTGTGAGCCAGTTGGCTATCCACTGGGTGACATATGTTCTCTTGGAATCCCAGTTTGTGTAAGAGATCCTTCACCCAAGAGAGAGAGAGAGATTCTTAACACTGAAAAAGACTATGCAAAAATAGGCAAATCAGATTCTTGACACTGCAAAGATAAGCAGATCATCCAAATATGTTAAAATATGGATACCTTGTAGCCTGCAATGAACTACAACTGGAGCTAGACATTTTGAGAACACTCTTGGTGCAGTGGACAGTCCAAAGGGTAAGGCAGATAAAGTACAGTTGTGTACACTTACCATAAATGTAGATGTTTGAGTGTATTCACTGTTGCAGTCCTTACTGTTGGTCAGCCCATCTACCAAAGAAAAATCTTTTCGCCTCCCAGGCTGGCAGACACCCTAACCGACGTCAGCACACTCAGGTATAAAGGGAGCCAGCATGTGTCATCACTTCAGTATTTTCTTGGCCCCTTCTAGGAGGAGCCCAAAGTGTACCACAAGTGAACCAAGGTGGGGGGACCTAAACCAGGGTAGTCTGGGGTAGTGTCTCATGGCTATTTTAGTGGATTTCTTGTAGCCTACCTAGTAGGCTGAGGGGGTAGGAGGGAGGGAAAGAAGACTGCAACAGTGAATATACTCGAACATTTACATTTATGGTAAGTGTACACAACTGTACTATGTTCTTTGTGTTTCACTGCTCCAGTCCTGACTGTTGGGAAGACTTCCAAAGCTTTATTGAGGGTGGAAGGAGATCACAGAGAAGAAGGATTCCCTACAGGACTGCAGATGCAAATCCTGCTCTAGACTTAGAAAAAGGCTGCCAGGTGGTAACGCCTTGTGAAGGTATGCACAGAATACCAGGTGGCTGCCTCCAAATGTCGTTAGTGGGGACCCCCTTAAGGAAAGCTGCAGAGGTAGCTGTGGCCCTAGTTTAATGTGACCTAATCAAATCAAGGGGCTTTTTGCCATGACGGCTGTAACAGAAAGCAATGCAGTGGGATATCCACTTGGAAATTGTCTGTTTAGAAGTTGGCTTTCCTTCAAAGCTAGGGCAAAGGTTATAAACAACTGGTCTGATTTCCTTAATGATTTGTCCTGTCTAGGTAGAACCATACCATTCTGTGTACATACAAAGAGTGAAGTATTATTTCCCCTCTGTTTTGAGGATTCAGGAAGAAGGTAGGCAAATGGAAGGTCTGATTTAAAGACACACTCTTGACCATCTTAGGCATAAAAGTAGGGTTAGTTCTGAGGGAGACCCTGTCTTTGTGGAAAATAATGAAAGGTTCCACTGCCATTAGGGCCTGATAGCCAGTAGTAGGGCAGTTTTCCAAGAATCATTAGCTGCAGGCTTGAAAGGAGGCAAGGTCAATTTTTCTAGGACATAGTTGAGGGTCCATGGAGGTCTGGGTTTCCTCCTGGGAGGTCTAGTGTGAATGACACCTCTAAGAAATTGATTCAGCAGGGCATGTGAAAAGATAGGAGGAAGAGTAGGAATGTGAGCAGAGGTGGCTGAACCAAGTATTTTAATGGAGGAATAAAAGAGGCCTTTATCCACCAGACTGGCCAGGTACTCCAGGATGGTTAAAATGTTAGCTGAATTTGTCTTAAGGTGGTGCTTCTGGCACCAAATAGAGCATTTTTTCCATTTGGCTGAGTAAGATTTTCTAGTCCTAGGCCTTCTAGACTCTTTTAGAATGTTTTGCACCTGCTGACTTAAGTCGGTGCTGTTGAATTCTCCAGGCTGAAAGTGTGAAGATTGGGGAGCACAATCCTCACCTTGTTTTGGGTGAGGATGTTTACCCTCTGTGGTAACAGCCAAGGTTTCTGATTGGTGAGCTTGAGGAGGAGTGGAAACCAGTGTTGTCTGGCTGAGTCCATTGCTATCAGTATGGCCCTTGGATCCTCTTCCCTTATCTTTAGAAGAGGAAAGGGGGAAAGGCGTAAATGAAGAGGTGAGTCCATGGGAAGAAGACATTTGTTCTCCATGCAGCTGTCTGCCTCGTCTTGGTACAGATTTATTTTCAGGTGAGCGTTCTCTTTGCTGGCAAATAGGTCCAGCTTGGGACCCCCCCCCCATTTCTGAGTTATGCTGAGAAACATTTCCAGATGCAGATGCCATTCATGGGGGTCTGTCAAGTTTCTGTTAAGGTGATCTGCTACAATATTTTGTTCTCCTGGCAGATATTGTGCTATGAAATGTAGCCCTAGAAAGTGTGCAGTCTCCCTGACTTGTATGGCTAGTTTGCACAGGGCATAGGAATGCATGCCTCCCTGCCTGTTTATGTACCACATGACTGTGGTATTGTCTGTACTACCAGGACCCCTTGTATCCATTTTTCTTTGAAGGCCAGTAACCTTTTTGTGCTGCCATAAGTTATTTTCAATTTATGTGTTTCATCCAGTTGTGTATGTCCCATATCGTTTGGTTTGGAAGTGTTAGAAATGGGCCCCCAGGCTACATCAGAAGCATCTGTGGTGAGGGTTTGGCCTTGAAGTGTGAATCTGAAGGATATGCCCTGACATGGGGTGCAAGCCTGTACCCACCATGCAAACTCTTGCTTGAGGCAAGGTATCAGGTGAATTTCAGTGTCCAGGGACTGAGAGCTCTGGCACCACATGTTCTTCAGGTACCACTGAAGCATTCTCATGTGCAGCCGGGCTAAGGGCACCATGAGGATACAGGATGACATGTATCCCAGCGCTATAATTCTGTGGCTGTGGTGCACCATTTTTCCTGGATTTTTTTAAGTAGTCTGTCAAAAAGGTAACTTTGTCCAGGGGGAGGAAGGCCCACTGAAGTGAAGAGTGTAGGAGTGCCCCTAGGAAAGCTATCTGTTTGGTTGGGACAGTGATGGATTTCTTGAGGTTTAGTGTGAACCCCACTGAAGTCAGGAGGTCATGTGTGAATTTCAGGACCTTGTGGATCTTCGACAGATCTGTGGCTTGTATCAAGCAATCAACCAGGTAAGGATAAACTTGGACTGGAACCACAAAAGGAAGGCACCGTCTTCAAATGAAAAATGTATTCACTTCTCACACACTTGGACCTTTGGTCCTGCAGAAAGCAATAGCAGCAGCCAAGCACTTTGTGAAAACCCTTGGAGTGGTAGACAATCCAAAGGGCAGTGCTGAATATTGACAGTGACTGGAACTTGCTTTGAAGCGAAGAAAGCTTGTGTGTGACTTTTGTATTGGAATATGCAAACAGGCGTCTTTTAGGTCTAGTGAGACCACGACAGCCTGAGGACTTATCACTGGTAGTAATTTTGAAGGGTCAACATTTTGAATTTTGACACCCTGAGAAATTTATTTAAATTGGACAAGTCCAGCGTGGGACGCCAAGAATGTTCTTTTTGGGGACTAGGAATAGCCTTCAGTAAAACCCTTTTCCTTTTTGTTCTACTGGAACTGGCTCCACTGCCCCCTGGGTGCACAGAATTTGAATTTGTTCGAGAGCCTGTGATTTTTGATTTTGAGGTACATCTGGGTAATCTGAGTATTTTAAAGGTTCTTTGAAAGTGAGTTTGTAACCATTTGAAAGAATGTCTAGAACACACTGAACTGAAGTGATGTGAGTCCAGTTTTGATGGAAAATTGACAGCCTTCCTCTTAGTTTTGGGGTGGGGGATGGGAGGGTGAAGCAATAACAGAGAGAGTCTTAACTGTTCTCTGGCAGGGGCTTGTGTTCTATAACTCCCTTGCCTGTAAGTTTTGGAGGGCCATTGCTTTGATCTTTGCTGCTGAGGTCTTTACTTGGGGGTTCTATCCCTGTGAGACTTCCTCCTCCTAGGTTGGGTGGGAAAGGACCAATGCTTAGCAGGGATGTGCTTGCTGAACCAAAGAGGTTGTACTTGCAGAAAGTCCTTTACCATTTGCATAGACTTAGCCTTGTCCTCCATCTTTTTAAGGACAGTTTTTGTTTTAGGGTCAAAGAGGCAGTCTCTGTCAAGGGGTGCATCCAAAAGGCTAGCCTTTACATGATCAAGGAGAGATTGCGCCCTACGCCAAGCATGTCACCTAATTAATGGTCCAGTGACTGCTGCCCTGCAGGGGGCCTCCATGGCATCATACCCACAGTGCAGGGAATGTTTACTTACCAGGAAACTGGACTGGCACAGGTCTAAAAGTTCCTTGGAAAGATTTTTATCCTCTACGGCAGATATCTTTTGTTTAAGTTGATCAAGAATGGTTTGCTGGTATTTGATCATATGGAATTGACAGTTGAGGGCCCTCATAGTCAGAGTAGTGGAAGTGTATACTTTTTTTCCATACCTATCAAGGGCCCTACTCTCTTTGTCCATAGGCAAAGGGTTCCTGGAGGAACTGGCTCTAGCCCCTGTAGGCCCTAGAGTGACCACTTCTGAGACAGCAGAGGGGGTTCTTAAACAGATATCTATGAGAGTCCTGTACCCTGTAGAATCTGTCTGGTTTTCTAGGGGCAGGGGGAGGGAGTCAGGACTTAAGGAGGCATCCTGGAAAACATCCTCCACCAATTTCAAAATGGGTGGAATAGCTAAGGGTTTGTGTTCAGGGAGGTTCAAGATCTCCCTAACTCTCTTTTTGGCTTGGGGGTATTCTTGTGCCTCGGACTGAAAATTCTGCCTCATAGCATGGAGAGTCCCCCTAAAGGTGAGATCCTCCGGTGGGGAAGCAGAGTGAAGATTTTCTTCTGAATCAGATTCCTCATAGGATGTTTAAGAGGAGCCTTCCTCTGGTCCAGATTCCTCCAAGTCAGAATCTTCTTCTGATTACAATGGGTCTGGAAAAAATTCAGGAGGGGTATCCCTCTTCCTTTTTCCTGGAGTTATATCCCCTGTGATCTGTCTAGCCCTTACAATGTTAATTAAGTCTTCAGCCAATTTGATCAAATCCTGTTGGGATCCTTGTAACTGGGAGCCTGTAGGCTAGATGAAGGCCCTGCCACATTGCCTTTCTTTGGGGTGGCTTTGGCCTTAGATCTATGTGCATCTGACGCCCTGGCGCCTGACACTGTGGGTTGAAAATACACAGGCATAGGCCTTGATGTGTCACCTATTTATAAGCGCTTGTTAGAAGCTGCTGCCTGCTGAGTGGTCTTGGACCCAACTGATGAGCCAACGGTATGTGCTGTAAAAGGGATCAATGGCATGTCAGATTCCAAACAGGTCTCAAGAGATGCCTGGTTTACTGTTTCAAAGGTTTAAGACAGCTGGGAAAGCACCTCACCTTCCTGAACAATCAGAAGTCTAGTAGGACAGTCAGAGGGGAATGATTGTCATCCGAAGACTTTATCTTATGCTTCTTTTCTTTTTTTGCACTTAGGTAATTTGAGTTTGGGACAATCAGCAGATGCCATTGGACATGACTGCACAGATTCCTGTCTCAGAAATCACGCTAAAAGTTCGACCCTACATCTAATAGCTCTAGCATTAAATCTAGCACAGAAATGACAATTAGGGTGTTGTGGTCTGGACATAAACAAGCAACACAAAGCCTGTGGAAGTCTGTGTGTGGGATTTGTTTACCACAGTGGAGAGAATTAATTACTTTATCTGACATGAGTTAAGGAAAAAAGAAAGGAGTTCTCCAATGAGGTATTATCTGTCCGACAACTTTTCTTCTCTGGTGTGGACCAACTAATAAACTTGTACACTGCTTTGGGCTCCGGTGGCAAGAAAAAACTGAAGTGATGGCACAGGCAAGCTCTCTTTATACCTGAGTGTACTGACGTCGCTTAGATCGTCTGCCTGCCTTGAAGGTGAAAAGAGTTTTCTCTGGTAGTCGGGCCGGCCAAGGGCTTTCACGGCAAGAAATCCCAACAGTCAAGACTGCAACAGTGAAACATGATGAACATCTGATAATGTGATCCAGACACACAAAAACTTAAGAAACGTCTGAAGTCTGGATGTACAGAGATGTGATGATAAGAATTTTAAGTCTAGTGTTACCAAGAAACTTGAAAGAGGAAGAAGAGGTAACAGGTTGTGAAGTGACATCATTTTGAATTTGATACATAACAATAAGTTCTCCAGGTTGGATCAAACTAGTAAAACTGGTCTCCAAAAGGCAGGCTTGGAGAGAAATCAGTATTACTGAAGTGGGTCTGTAGAGTCTTCCTCCTTTAAGCCTCCACTGGTATCACTCTGGGAGACATCAATTATCTGACACTTGCAAACCTCATTATTAAACTGGGGGATGGTGCCTCCTCTTCTTTTTCTTGGAGTACTGCAGAACAGGATGAAGTTAAGGGAGACATAAGAGACCCTCTGTAGTGGCCAGTGCTTGCAGCTCTTCTGAAGGTGCAAACCCAGATCATGAGTGTAGTATACATACATAGTTAAGTATTTACACAGTCAAGTTGTCTGAATACACACAAACAAGATGACAGAATGCTTCCAACAACAGCCTTTACTGAAGGCACTCAGATACAACTACTGATAGCTCTCATTTAAAGAAACCATTGCAACATCACCATTGTAGAAGTATATATTCTCACATATGCTATATACCCTTATGCATAATTTTGCTCAATATGTTTAGCTGCTTCAATTGTTCTTCCAGGGACATTATCTGAAACATTAGCTTCATTTTCTACACATGGACCCACAACCAAACTCAGTCTGAGCCACATATTGTTAGAAAATACATGGGCCTTTGTACACAGCATTAGTTAGGCTCAGTCATTTAAACATAGGTTCTTACACTATATTGCATTCTGTACCAATATCAAGCTTAAAAGCTTCAATGTAGTTTGCTGTCTTTTTCTCCCCTTGACCCTCACGTAGCTTCCTACTAATCCCCACTAGCTTCCATACCTGCTCTACCCTAGACTCCCCAATTGCTCAATAGCCGATATCTCCACATATGCCCCTAATTCTACAGGTTCACAGGTAAGTACTAGGCTAGCTGCCCTTGTGCGCAATTTTAAGCCTAGCCAATTTCCCATTTTGTGCTTGAACTAACCTACTCCATTTGGTTAGAGATTGGCCTTACCCATCTCATAGTTGATAATTACATATTATCCCTAATTAGAATAAATGAGATCATACCACAGATAATTTGAGGGGACCCATGCATGGGATAAAGCATTTAGGAATTGTCTCTGTCTATTGGTAGTACAGGGGAAGTCCTGGGGTAAATTTTCTGTCTCCCATCGACAGATCTAAGTTACAGTTGAATATAGACAGGGATGAAATCTGTTTTATGTGGATTGGGAGTCCGTTTCAAAGCAGCAGTATCATCTGCGAGATATACCTGCCCCTACAAACCATTCTGTTGATGTTGCAGAAGACATTTAGATCCCTAAACTGAGTATTTTTGATGCCATTTGACAGGCTGTTGAGTGATCCATCTGGAGTAAATCCATCAGTAATGAGTCGAAGGATGCTTTGTCTGTCAGACACAGGTCACCTCTTAGTAGTCTGTAGGATACGGAGTACAGTGACAGGACTTTGAGTCGGTCCATGTAGGACATGCAGTTTAGGCCTTGTATCATTTAGTAAAGATTTGCTGTGGATGTTCCAGTTGCTGCATGTGTCTGGACAGATTCATGCCAAAGGGGCCATTACACTCAATAACTGGCCTAATGAGGGCTGAGTAAAGGAGGGCAATGATGTCCCTAGATCTAGATACAATCTCTTTGTTTATAAACTGTACAATATTATAATATAGAAGGACGTTCTTACAACAACAGACACATGTTGGTCAAAAATTAGGTTTCTGTCCACATACATTCCCAAATCCTGAAAAAACATGCCAATTTTTAGAGGCATATGTCAATGTGGTAGTTCCCTGGGGGGGGGTAGATGACTTCCCAAAGGATACAATAATGCATTTTTTGACACTTAGTTCCAGTTCATGATTTTGGTAACAGTTAATTATTTGAGACAAACTTTCCTGAAGGATGGCTTAGTCAATCGGGGATTCAATGACTGCTCCTAGCTTGCAGGCACCTGCAAACGCAGTCAGCCAGTGCCCTTTGGAATTGGCTTTTACTTTAGAAAAGTAGATGCCAAACAAGAGAGGCCCTAGCACAGAACCCTGGGGGTCTCCATTAGCAACTAGTCACTTTATGAAGGCAACTTCCCCTGTTTTGATTATCTGCATCCTACCTGTGAGCCAGCTGGCAATCCAGCAGATTCTATGGGAATCTATCTATGGGAAACCTAAAGGAAGTCAACCTCTACAAAGGCTCAACTATAGTCCAGACAGTGAGGGATCTGTTGAGAAGTAACACGCAAGGATCCAGAAGCCACCTTAAAGATGATATCCAGTCTGAATCTCAACCACTAGAAGTAAATAGTGCAAAGATGTCATGATATTACCATCATCTCCAGCAATCTAAGTCCATAACCTGTGAAGCATCTAGCTTTCACCAGTATGCTCACAGGCATAAGTTTTCCTCAGGCTTTCCCTCTGGATAGGAAAGCAGGCCATCAGCCACTTCATCCCAGCCCACCTAACCAGTGGCCAAAGTCTACTCCCTAACAAAGGTCACTGACAGCAGAGACAGATATTCTGTCTCTGTGCAGTCAGGTGTCTTAAATATAGCATTATTTTTTTTTAACCACATGCTTTTCTTACCAAAAATTATAATTCAGGCTGCTAATGAAATTATAATTTTGGATCTTCTCACTCTGTATTTCCAATGTATGATTTCATCCCAAAGGAGTCAAAGGAACATCCTGGCCCAAATTACCTATGGACTTTTTCGTCACAAGCCAAGGAACTGTAGCAGAAGTAGAAGCAACAATACACATTTGTACAAGTCAAAAAGGAAAGGAGGAAAAAAATAAGAATCTACATTGGCCCAACAGGAAAAAAAAAAGTGGAAAGGAGGGAGGGATGTAATACTCCAAGTGATCAGTCAGACATCTACTATAATGGTAAGTTCTTATACAACTGTATTATGTCCTTCCATGTATCACTATTGCAGTGTTACTAACTGATGGGAGACTTCCCAAGCTGTCTAAGAAGATAAGTGACAAGAAAGGTTGAGCTGAGTTATGGCCTGAAAGACCATGAAATATGGACTTACAAATCTTGCTCTTGTCTAAAGAATAATTTTTCTTGTAATTTTTAGTGAAATCATAAATAGAAGTTCAAGTAGCTGATTCAAGGATATATCTAGAATTTGTACCTTTGAAGAAAGTTACAGAAGAAGCTGCAACTCTAGTGGAATATGTTTAACTGGAGCTTGAAGTAGTTTGCCATGTAAAGAGTAACAAAAGGAAATAGCTTTAGAAATCCAGTTAAAAATAGTTTGTTTGGAAACAGGAGACCCCAAGTTCTTGTCCTGGAAAGATACAAAAAGCTGGTCAGATTTTCTGATACATTTAGTTTTATCTAAATAAAATGTGAGCTGTCTTATGTATGTCTAGGAAATGCAGGATCCTCACTCTTTTACTCTGAAGAGAGGGAATAAAGGTAGTCAAATTAATGGCCTGATTCAAAGAGATCACATTAACAACTTTAGGCATAAAGGAAGGGTTAGTTCTAATAGTAACCCTATCTTAATGGAAAACGAGAAAAGGTGAAATGGCTATTAATACTTGCAGGTCTGACACCCTTTTAGCATAAGTCAAAGTTAGTAATACCATTTTCCAAGTGTAAAATTTGAGAGATGAAGATGCAGCAGGTTTAAAAGCAGACAGGGCAAGCTTTTCTGGGACACAGTTCAATTCCACAGAGAAAGGACAGCTCTCCTTGGTTGTCTGATGTGTAGGATGACTTTCAAAATCTGTCCAACGTCAAATCGACAAGAAAGTGGTGGATCCAGTGGAAGACAGGCAGAAATGTTTGACAGATGTGCTTTGATAGAAAAGAATGCCAGTTCAGAATTGAGCCACTCACACAATTAAGCAAGAACATTAGGAATACCAAGAGGATAAGGGTTTGGATTATTTCTGTGGCACCACAAGGAAAATAATTTAAGTTTATAGGATTTCCTTCTAGTTGGTTTTCTAGCCTCCTGTAACAACTTAAGAAAGTCCTCAAGAAAAATGGCGCTTAAAACATTAAAACTCTATACCTCAAAGAATCAAATTCAAAGTCTGTAAGTTGGGGTGATTAAGAGAGATTTTGTTCAGTGTGAGCAAGTCCATCCTCTGAGATAAACTGTGATGACTTCCCCTGGCCAAGTGGAAGAGAAGGGGGAAAGAATGCTGTCTGAGCCAAAAGGGACTTGCCAACAAGATTTTTGGTTTGTTCTTCTTGATTTTGAGAAGAACTTTGTTGATAAGAGGAGGTGGAGGGTAAGCATACAAGGAACTTCCCATTGCAGGGAAAGGACATTACATCTGTTCTCCAAGCCGAAGGACATGTAGGAAGCCAGCGACCTCAACCTCATTAGCACAATCAACAGAACATGCTGGAGGGACAGGTTCATAACCCAGAGACTGCCCTTGTTCTGGAATAGACTTCCCATACATGTCAAGCAGAGCACCTCACTGGCCCTCTTCAAGAGAAATCTTGATGAGTGGATGGGAAACAGAAAGTTCACCCTGGGGATCACTCCAGTGGCTCTACTTGATAGAGGCATTGGGAACTAACGTTGGGCGGCACTTCTATGGGCTAGGCTTGTAAAGGCTCCAGGGCCATTACCCTAGTACACAGCTATAAACTTATGAACCTATGAACATGGAACGTTTGAACAGAACACACTGAGCAGACTGTTGTGTGTGAAGGCAAAAAGATCTATCTGAACAACACCCCACTGAGGGACAATGTCCAAGAAGGACTTTCTGTTTAGCATTCGCTTCAAATAGTCTGCTCTGGATCTGCATAAAACATCTGCCACTTGTTCCTTTTTGATGAAACGTATACAGTTTCAAGAAAGATTCTGTGCTGAATGGCTGTGCCTCAAGCAATAAAAGCTAATCAGCAGAGGTACTACGACATGGTGGCTCTGTACTTGTTTAAATACTAAATAACCATGATATTGTCTGTGTACATCCAAAAGGGACCTTGAGTCCAGAGATAATGTAGAGAATGAAGAGCTAAGATAAGTGACTTCATTTCTTTTGTACTTATGAGGTCCTTCCTTTCTTTTAGTGGCCAAACCCCCGAAATTCTGATGTCCTTGGAACAAAGGCCACAAGCCAGATCTGAACCATCAGTGAACAGTTCTTGGCAAGGGGAAGGAACGAGACAGGACATTCCTTGTTTGAGTGAAATTTGGCTGATTCACAACAGAAATTCCTTCTTGATGAAGGGCAAGAGAGTGGTTATTAAGGTTAATTGCTGGCAAAGATGAGTCTAAATGGACTTGTGGACTTGAGGTACCACTGAATCTTCCTCATGTGGAATTTGGCATAAGGTATCATGGGAATCATTGGTGAAATGTATCCTAAGACCCTAAAAATTGTTCTTGCTGAGATCACATTCAAGGGAAGGAGGCTTTTGAAAATAATCTGACTGAAAGAAAACATTGTCTGTAGAAAAAAGGCTGCCATTGACAGAATCTTGGTCTACTTCCTAGGAAAATCCAGTCCTAGCAGGGAGTTAAGCAAGAGCCCGAATAGAGAGATAAGTCAACAAGTAAAGGAAAGTATTATTGCTGAAATTGAATTCATCCTCATGTCTTGGTGAGTACTTTTGTGAGGTGGATCCTGTTTTTCACAAAATCTCACCAAGATCACACTGATATATAGACTGTGTTTATATAGTAAATATCATGGACAGAAGTAGGTTCAAAATTTAAAAAGATAGCTGGGTGCACAAGACCCAGGATAAAAAAGTGTCCAATCCTGCTAAGCACACTGGTGCCAGGACTGGAAAAGATGACAGTATAGAATCCTCAAAATACGGAAATATTTCTACAATGGGGCCAGGCCAGGCCAGGCCCAGGGGTAGGATGAGTGGACTGTTGACAATAAGAAAGAAATTATGTGTTGTTACTATTATGCAAAAAGCCCAAGATTTCCACAGACAAGATATACAAAACGATTAAGGCAGAAATTAGAGAAAAGAAAAATACTTCCACAAAAAAAAACCTGTCAGAAGCTTCAAATAAAAATGTGTATTCATTAATACAACAAATTTGTGAAAAACAGTATATCGATCATGAAACACTGATCTGTTTGGAAAAAGAATCATCTGAGGAAGTGCGAAAATATCAACAACAAAACCTAGAGATTTTTTAAAAGTATAAAAAAGAAACATGGACATGGGAAAGAAAGAGAGATTTGATGTGGTGCAATATTTATGCAAAGGAAAAAGCCAAATTAATCAATATAAAGAAGGCAGCCCCACAGATATTTTTAGAGAAATACAGGTAAAGGCATCCAGATATAGAAATTTCACAATACAAAAATAATACTACAAAGAGGGAATGTAGGAAAGAAGATTAGTAAAGTAGACGTTAAAAAGATAAAAAGTTATTGAGTAACTGTGAAGTCAAAGATTTGGTGTAGAAGGTCTAACACAGGTTACATCACAGCATGATGGACTGTAGTAAGTCCCCAAAGTAAGGAGAAGCAGGAAGATCAGGAGACATATGAAGAAGAAATATGGACATGGGAAAGAAAAAGAGATTTAATATGGTGTAATATTTATGCAAAGGAGAAAGCAAAACTAACCAGACAAAAAGTGCAATACCAAAGATATTTGAAGAGAAATATAGGCAAAGGAATCCGGATATGGAAAACTTTACAATAAAAAAAAAGACAGAGGAAAAGTAGAAAAGGAGATTAGTAATGGAGAAATTAAAGAAATAGAAACTGAGGTTATGGCATACCTGCGAAGGATTTAATGTACAAAATCGAATTCAGAACGCATCACAACAGGATAGTGTGATGGATATCCTAATTAAGGGGAAACCAGTGAAACAGGAAGCAACTGGTCAGGTGCCATATAAAGATATTTTGGAGCCTTCCACAGGAAACCAGTATAAACGTTCACTTGAAGCTAGACAGCAAGGGAAGGAACAGGAAACTGTGGAAACTCTGATGCAGTCAATGCTAAGAAGTGATAGACCAGTGAGTTCCCATATGACAGAGCAATGGATGGAACAGGATGAAATTGAAGAGAATGTGTCTCAGGAAGATGGTAAAGAACTTTCTATAGAATGCCCACAGGAAATAGAAAACAAAAAATGTGCCCTCAGTTTAGAAGAAAATGAGCTAAAAGAAGAGTTGCTTGATTTAATAGGCATAGATAGACATTAAGATCAATGAAAGAAATAAAATGCAGAAGGTCGATAAAACCCCAAAAGTCTGAATTTTGACAAAACAAATGAGCACAGTACTTAGGACTGTCCATAGAGATCCATCCGATATAAAAGTAAACAGGGTATATTACGGTGCAGCTAAAGTAATAACTGATAAAAGTTCTACCACAAGAACCCAGGGTAGTAAGGGAAAGGAAGGGGAGAAATCGAATACCATCATGGAAGTATAGAACAGAGAAACCTATAATTTATAGCAATTAAGACAAGAAGTGTCACTGTTTAAAAAAATATAGAAGAGGGAACAGATCAACAAAAATACTAAGAAAGATAGGCATGACAAAAGCAATGTGCAGTATTACAACAGACCAGGATCTATCATGCACTATCACAAATAAACTAAAAATCTCAGCACAGGCGGAAAAACTTAGAAGATATGGAGATAAATATAAAGGGAAAATATTAAATAAGCAATTTACTGATGACCCAAAAAGTTTTACAGAGAATTGGGAAACAAGGTAAAAGGAATTGAAAGACAGCCAAAAAAAAAAAAAGAAGAAATAGATACATTTTGGAGAAGTATCGATGAAAATGCTGTGGAATATAACAAAGATGCTAAATGGACAGAAGTAAAAGACAGAATAAGAAGTTTAAAGGTACAGGATATGAAATGGGATGAAGTAACATCCAGAGAGATTGAAACAAAGTTAAGAAAAAGCATCTAATTGGAAAACCCCAGGCCCAGATGCAGTACCTAACTTTTGGTTAAAAGTATTAACATCATTGCACAAGATTTAGCCATGAATAAGAACCATTTGTATGCGCACCCTGAACAGACATCAAGCTGGCTAACAACAAGAAAAACAATGCTCCTACTTAGGAGTGAACCTGCAAGCTTCCCTAAAAATTACAGACCAATAACTTGTCTTCCAACGATGTATAAATTATACACAGGAATTGAAGCTGACGGAGTTTATAGTCATTGAGAAGAAAACTCAACTATGGTAGCAGAACAAAAGGACAATAAAAGAAAGTCATATGGAACAAAGAATCATTTGTTGTTAAATAATGTAATAGTGGAGAACTGTAAAAAGGGGAAGAATCTAAGTATGCCATGGATAAACTATAAAAAATCATTTGATAGTATCTCACATTCATGGCTAAAAGAGTGCTTAAAAATGCATAAGATATGCCCTACACTGATCAACTGCATTACAGTAACCATGAAACAGTGGCAGGCCACTTTGCAATTAAGCCATGATAAAGGACAAATTATTACCCAGGGATAAAAAAATTCAAAGGGGGATATTCTTGTCACTGGTGTTATTCTGCCTTGCCCTTAACCCATCAAGCTGTCTACTTAACAGCTTAGGTCGTGGCTATAATTTGGGTCCTAGAAAACAACAAAGTGTAAAGACCTCTCATCTTCTCTTTGTCAATGATTTAAAACTGTATAACTTGTCAGATGAGGAACTGAAACAAAACTGCAAGTTGTCAAAACTTTTTCAGAATGTCATTTGGTCTTGATAAATGTGGAAAAGCAACCTTTAAAGCAGGAAAACTGCAGCACCAGGAAAACATCAGTTTGGGACAAGAATGTGATATAAAATAACTTAAGCAAGAGGGAGTATATAAATATCTAGGAACTGATGAAGGATCAACAATAAAACACAGACAAATGTCAATAAAACTTAGTAAAGAATACTTTAGAAGACTTAAATTAATCTTGAAAACAGCGCTGACATCTATGAACAAAATCCAACCCATAAATTAATTTGATCTTCCTATCCTAACTTACAGTTTTGTAGTGGCTGACTGGCCCCAAAATGTGTTGGATAGATTAAATAGGAAAACAAGAAGGATGCTTCATGCTCACCAAATGATTTATAAAAATCAGTGCATACAAAGATTATATATTCCCCGTTCCGAAGGAGGGATGGGCCTCCTTGAAATTGATTACATGTATAGATCTGCAATTGAGGGACTCCACACATATCTGCTGACCTCACAAGACCCACATGAAGTGAAAGTTTTGAAACATGAGGAGAATAAATCTAAGATAACTTCTTTGATTAATCTAGCAGAAGCATATCGGCATCAAGCAGGAATGGAAATCAAACCAGAAGTAGATAAAAATCAGGCAGCAACTGAATGTGCCAAAAAAATGAAAGAATATAAGGTGAAGGACCAGAGGAGAAGGCAAAAAATGTGGAAAATGCATAAATATAGTTGCAAGGATAGAAAACTTCTGGAAGAACCTCATATTGATCAGGAACGAACGCAGGAATGGTTAAGGAGAGGCAAATTCAAACCAAGAGATGAAAGTTTAATATTGGTGGCCCATGATAGGGAACTGCGTATACATTGGTTTACAAAGTCCATTGAACATGTGGGAGAAACAGACAAATATATGTTTTGTAAAACCAAACTGGAAACAGTTGCACACCTTGTTGTTGGTTGTGATATACCAATGGAGGAAGGACTGTATACTGAAAGCCATAACACTGTAGCAAGACTGTTGCACTGGAGATTGTGCAAACATTATGGTACTGAAGTGGCTGAATAACAATGGAAACATGAACCACAAAGCATCACAGAAAATGATAAAGTTTACAACACATGGGATCATCCATTATCAACAGTTCAAAAGATAGATGCTAGAAAACACAATACAGTGGTCCACGAAAAGAAGACAAAAGTAGCATTGATCATGGAAATCGCCACACCCAGTGACTCAGTGTCTTGTGTACAAACAGACACAAATTCATAAAATATCAGGAAGTGCAGGCAGAAATGAGAGCAATGTGGAAGAAAGATACACAGACCATCCCAATAGTAGTAGGAGCAATGAGTCGTATAAAAATAAACTACAATCGTATCTAAATGTTACCAATACATGTGACTCCATACGAATTGCAGGAGGAGTCAATACTAAGCACACTGCAGGTGCTGCGAAGAGCACTTCTGGATGACATCAAAGATTGAAACAATACTAATTTCATTAATTTTAATCGTACTTTGGCTTAGGAGTGGGGTACATTCCCGTCATGGTATTAGAAACCCAAAAGATTTGGAGAACTTAAAAAAGGGATAACTCAGAACATACAAGGTGAAGGATCAGATGAGAAGGCAAGAAATGTGGAAAATGCATAAACATAGTTGCAAGTATATCAAACTCTTGGAACAACCTCATGTTGATCAGGGTCGAACGCAGGAATGGTTAAGGAGAGGTGAATTTAAACCAAAAGACAAAAAGTTAATATTGGCAGCCCAAGACAGTGGACTACGTACATGTTAGTTTACAAAGTCCATTGAATATGTGGGAGAAACAGACAAATGCAGGTTTTGTAAAACAGAATTGGAAACAGTCACACATCTTGTTGCTGGTTGTGATATACTAAAGGCAGAAGAACTACATACTAAAAGGCATAACAATGTGGCAAGACTGTTGCACTGGGGATTGTGCAAACATTATAACACTGAAGTAGCTGAAAAACAATGGAAATATGAGCCACAAACAGAAATTGATGACGTTTATATCACATGGAATCACCCATTAACAACAGTTCAAAAAAATAAGAAGCAAGAAAACCAGATATAGTAGCCCATGAAAAGAAGACAAAAGTGGCACTGATCTTTAAAATTGCTAACCTCGGTGACTACAGTATATTACATATAGAGAAATACAAAGTCATAAAAAATAGGATTTGCAGGCAGAAACAAGGGCAATGTGGAAGAAGGATACCTGGACAGTTCCAATAGTAGTAGGAGCAATGGGTCTTATAAAAAAGAATTTATAATCGTACTTAGATATGTTACCACTACATTTAGCTCCATATGAAATGCAGAAGGAGTCATTACTTGGCACATTGCTGGTGCTGTGAAGAGCACTTCTGGCTAATATCAAAAACTGAACCAACACTAATTTCATGAACTTTAACCATACTTTGACTTAGAAATGAGGTCCATTCCAGTTATGGTATTAGAAACCCAAAAGACTTGGAGAAATTAGGAGCACTTCCTGGTTTTATATATATATATATATATATATATATATATGGGATCCGGACACATGCTCGACTAGTATATGTCCAAATCACAAAACATCGAACACACACATACACGAAAGCGCTTAACATCGACAAGCGCTTCCGTGTATATGTACCTGTTTCATAGATCGGATTACAGGGCGGGTAAGGGAAAATTCCCTTTTCCCCACTGTAGTGTGATCTCGGAGTGAGAATAATAAAGTAGGGGGGGTGGGGGGCGAAGCCCCCCCTGCAGAAACGTAGACTTTTTTTTTGAACTACACATAAACGGAGGTGCTTTTCGATGATGAGCGCTTTCGTGTATGTGTGTTCGAGGTTTTGTGATTTGGACATATGCTAGTTGAGCATGTGTCCTAGACCCATATATATATATATATATATATATATATATATATATATATATATATATGGGCTCCCTATCATGCTGTCACAGAAGCAGGTTGTCGAATGCATCTTTGCCGAACTGAAAAGCGCGTAAAGACAAAATAGCGAAGCGGCTTTTCAGCTAATTCTTTCCCTGGGAAAGAATTTGTTTGGCCGTTTTCGTTACTTTTCCTTTTCGGCACTGTAGTGCAATCTTGGAGTTGGTATATTTAAGTGGGGGGGGGGCTTGTAATATTTTACAGTTTTTTTTTTGTTTAGTTTTTTTTGTTTCGGAACAGCGATTTTTTTTCCCCTTGGGTTTCGACGTTGTAAGCTTTCGCATACATGGGGTCGATTATGTGTCATTCGCTCTTCTGAGCATGCAATATCATAATATAGACCCTACATACACATATATATATATATATATATACACACACACACACACACACACACACACACACACACACACACACACACACACACACACACAAAGAAATCAAACGTTTGAGCATCTCTACATCAGAAAAGTAAGAACTGTATTGCACTTGGTTAATCTCTGTCTTGTAAATAAATTATTTGGCTTTTTCTAAGTAAATATTTTGTTTCTTTAGATAAATCAGCTTTGCTAAAACTATCTAATAGGCCTCAGGATGAAAATCAGTTTCAGCGAGGGTGTCCCTTGTGCTTACACGCCTGGGTGTCTAGTTAGAACTGTTTTTTTACAGGTCTGCTTACTGACTGGATTTTTGTTGCTTCTTTAATCCTATATATGTCCCTGGAATTCACTGTGGTCATTGAGACTTGTTTGGTGTGAGAACTCTTCCAGCTTACATATTTAAACAAAGAAATCAAACTTCTATCTCTACATCAGAAATTTAAGAACTGCATTGCACTTGGATAATCTCTGCTTGTAAGTAAATTATTCGGCATTTTGAAAGTAAATATTTTGTTTCTTTAGATAAATCAACTTTGTTACAACTTGCTAATATGCCTCAGGCTCAAAGACAGCTTCAGTGAGAGTGGCTTTGCTTACAGGCTTGGGTGGCCTAGTTTTTTCCCCAATCTTCCCTCCCTTTTGCTTTTGTGATTTTAAATAGCCAGTGTCACTATTTTCCACCCCTCATTGTAATCAGACTACCAAAGTCCCTCCCTCTCTGCTTTCATTGCTATTATAAGTTGTATGAACTATTTAAGTACTTCTTCCTTCCCACAGTTTTCTATAGATCCATAATACTCAGCCAACTAGTATTGCTCTTGAATAACTTCCTTCACTATAATTTTTTTCTGGAAACTCTTCCTAGTCCAGTGATGGCAAACCTATGACACGTGTGTCAAAGGTCACACACCATGACGTTTTTGGGTGACACACCAGCATTCATCAACATCCGAGTTACCAAGGAAACTGCTTTTGCATTCGTTGCTCTTGCGAACTGCACTGAATTATTTTGTGCCAGGAGCCAGTTCAACAACACTGCTGCAGAGGATAAGGAAGTTAATAACCTCAAAGACTATTTCAGTATACTGACTCAACAGACTCTGCAAAGGGCAATGCTGACATTGTTTTTTCTTCGTGGTTACACTTTTGCAAAGGTCAAGTAGTCTGCATTTCTAAGCGTGTGCTGTTTTACATTCCTCTCAAATGTCCCTCTTAATCCCTCCTAAAACTGGTGACTTTTTACACTTAATAATGGGAATAATTATATTCATAGACTTATTTTACTTCAGAAAATGTACATTAATTCACATTCATTTTTTTCTGTCAGTGTCTTAAATTAATAGTGCTAGTAGTTTGAGATTGTCCATGTCTCCTATTTCTAGATTTGTTCTTGATTCTGTTGAGATTTATCCCTAATGTACTGAGAGCTATGCTGTTTTATTTATTTACTTATTTTTATTTATTTTTGTTTGGTGGGGTGACATGCCAGCAGAGTCAAGTTAGGCATTTCCTGAATTTCTGACACACCAAGCCAAAAAGTTTCGCCATCACTGTCCTAGTCTCATCTTATCTGCTTGACAGCTGGGAACTAGTAGATCAAACTGGAAGGTTTCTTCCACATAGACTGCTAAAGCTCAATTTACCCTTCTGAAAAGGGATGGAAACAAGATATATATATATATATATATATCCCCACATTTTATTGAATTTTCATCAGCACTTGCTGTCCGTCACCTGTACATTTATACAAGCTTTTCATGTTCACTGATTTATTGCCTATTTCCATGAAAAAGTTGTTTACCTTGCTCTTTAACTTAACTGGAGCTACAGTCTTGTAACTAGTCTCTGCAGTGAAAGTGTTCTTCAAGCAAATGCTGTGAACTTTCCCTGCAATTGTTATCCTTCTTTCAGGAGCGGCCTTAGGTCAACTGGTGCCCTAGGCAAACTGGCTCAACAGCATCTCCCACCACACCACCCGGTGCCCCCTTCCTGGTCTACCTACACCAAATAAATACTGGAAAAATGCCCCTGCTAGAGAGGCGCCCTAGGCGGCCACCTAGTTGGCCTATGCCTAAGGCCGGCTATGCCTTCTTTTAAACGTTGTTGCTCTGCATTTTAGACTACCTGGTACAACAGTTTTGTACCTATAGCAGTGAGTGTTGGACTTAAAGCAACTTCTTTACTTTTTTTTACACTATGGACTAGCTTTTAAAGTAAATACTTGCTTTTTAACAGTATATAGCAGGCCAGGAGCCTGAAGTATTCAGGCTTAGTACAGAAGTAGTAGTTTTGTGCTTCTCCTCAAAAGGTTCTGTCACCTTTAGTCTCATATCACATGAACTTTGTTAAATTGCTGTTTTAAACACGTATTTATTTGTTTACTGCATTTATCTTCATTTTACGATTGTAAGGTACATGTTTCCAGTGTCCCTCCCAACTGCTGGATTAATTGCTTGAAAATCACCATGTCTTAGCTATTGTTTAAATTGGTTTCTATAAGCTTTTCACTTTTAGCTAACTTTTGTGTATGTTCATATTAAAAAGACTTGGGATTACTCATCTAGTAGCAGTAAGGGGTAGCATGCACTGTCCAAGCTGGCAAACACACAGGAAAGTTTAAAGTGATGTTGTTTTATTGGCCAGAGGGCTACTTATCTTAAGCAGGGTCTTGTATAGACAGAGGCACTAAGAAACTGAATTTTCCATATCAGACTACCTCTAAAATTGTACCCAGTAGCTCAGTTGCACAAAGAACAACTAGTTTGTGTACTAAGAAGCAAGCACTGCCCCATGACTCTACTCTTACACAGACTAGTTTTTGCTTCTAGCTTCAGAAGCACTTAAAGTAGCACACTATTACCCCTCTTGTACCACACCACTGTAGCTCACCTAGAAAGACCTGACATCATGGATACGTATTTTTCCAATTTCTCCATCACCAGTCTGGTGGAAATAAGCATCCTGAGACAATGCAGCAATTATCTTATGCTCACTAACAACCAACTAATCCTTAGAGAAACTGATACAGTATAAGAGAGAGACACAGAGATGTAATTACACAATTTCACCTTGAGGCAAGACATTCATACACAAGCACACAAAATAACAATTAGTTGTCAGTAACCAACAACATAGACAAATATATATTCTGAGGCACTACAAAAACAATCTCTCTAAACCCCAAATACCTCCCAGACACTGGACTCACATCAATTATCCTCAGCAAAATCAAAAACACTCTCCAGAAACACCACCCAACACCATGTATACAAACACACCCCATGGAGCTTCAACTGTAAAGCCCTTGTCTCTAGTCATAAGAGACTCCATTGAGAGAAATATCGATACCTCATTCACCAAGCTGAACAAGGAGAAAATCACTGTCAAGTTGCCAATAAGGGGCCAGGATCTGCCAAGTCACTCATGCACCAAGATCACTGAACCACAAATGCCAGTATAACTCAGTCATGGTCCATGCTGGAGTAAATGAGATATATCTCCCTGGATTACATGAAGAGAGACATTATGGAGCTCTCAGACTATGTGTCCCAAGCTAATATGAGCCTAACATTAAGCAGCATTCTAGATGCCACTATACAAACAGAAGATAATTGACTTTAACAGTTGGCTTAGCTTCTGGTGTCATTCTAGGGGGGAACAATATTTGTCAACAGACCATGTTGCTTTGCCAAGGATGGCCTGCACTTGCCCCTGCTAATCTTCCAAATATTGTCTAAAGCGCTGTCCACCACATAGTGCCATTTTTAGGCAATGCTAAACTGACAAACCTTCCAACTTAGCAAAATGAATCCAAGGGAATCTGAAGGTGTTTTTGCTCAATGCTAGGAGCCTAAACAAGAAAGTTCACTCCCTCCAAGCTCTCCTCACCTTGGAGAATGCAGACGTCTGTGCAATTACTGAGACATGGTTTAAAGGGTAACCATTTGAAATGTCGGAATCTGCTACAGCAAGTTCTGATATACAAAGACTGAATGGCAGAAAGAATGGACTTGCATGTGGAGTCTGAGATGCCATTTCTCAGAATATTCCCTTTTTGCCAAGGTAAGGCAATCTCAGAGTTGGTATATATTAAGTTCAGGGGTGTGTGTGGAGGCCTGCCCCCAACACATGAAGGGTACATGGGGGGATTGAACCCCTGCAAAAAAAAGTTTAAAAGAAAAGAGCACTGTTCGAGATTTGCTCTTCTCCAGTGTTTTTAGTCTTTTTTCCCAGCTTGTCAGCACCCGGCATTTCAAGTGCAGACATTTCAATACAGAGCTGGTTTAAAGTTGTGGGTGGCACCCTGGCAATGCAGGATGCAATACTTTCCACACATTTAGATCAGCTACTGCACAGGTGAGGACTAAAAGTGGAGGTGTCTATAGCTACATCAAAAACAAACACACCTCAAAGATGGCCAAATTGAATGATGCGCTTGAGCTTCTCCATTTCCAAATTACCATAGTTAGAGTCCCAGTCCCATATTATATCCTTGCAAGCTAAAGAATAAGGAGATGGCTTGGCGTAGGCTGTGGAAACCCTTAGGAGGAGCAATCCAAGACATGAAATAACCCCTTCTCATAGTTTCATAGGCAGGTACTAAGCTAGTTGCCCTTGTGGGCCATTTTAAGCCTAGATAATTTTCCATTCAAAGGTGAGAATCAAACCCTGCACTTTCTGTCTGTGAGGGAAACACTTTAACCATTGTGCTAAACCCATTTCTTAATGACAGACAGACTCTATATGTCTGATGTTATAGATTCCCAGGTTGGGAGAGAGAGAGAAATAGTTTTTGAAACAAAGAAACCTGTGAATGACCAAGGTGAATGGGGGAAGTTGGGGCAGATAGTCATTAAGGGGTTCATTTTCAGGAAAATGTGTGGAGAAAGTACAGTTGTTTAAGAACTTAACATAACAGTTGATGTCCTACTGATCACTGTTGCAGTATTCCAAACAGATGAGTTTTCACCACTGATATCTGGCTGGGGTAACAAAGCCTAAACCTTCCCAAAAGCACACATCTGACTTATGATCTCAGCTCACGACTGTAGGGGTACATAACTGGAAGTACAAGTGTTAATCCTCAGACTATCTCCAAGCCAGCAGCCTGAAGACATCTGAGAGGAAAGCAGTCAGCTAGGAGGGGCACAGAAGCAGAAGAGAGCCCCCACCCCATTCCAAGGTCTGTCAGACAGGGTCGCAGAGAAGCAGAGAAATGGAAGAAGAAAGAATGACAAGAAGGGGGAAAGGAGGATGAGAAGGAATACTGCAGCAGTGATCAGCAGAACATCTACTGTTATGATAAGTTTTTACACAACTGTACTATGTCCTGACTGAAATCATTGCTGCTCCAAACAGATAGGTGACTCACACGGCTTAAGGAAATGGAAGGAAGGATGGCTGAGAATGGTGAGAACTGTCCAAGATGCCAGAAAGGACTGACCTGGTGAAGGCCACCCTAGACCTGGAAAAGGCATAAATTCTGTGGTGTTTAGTGAAAGTGTGCTCAGAGAATCAGGTAGTGGCTTCCAGGATGGTTATGGAATCTAGCTCTTTGTAGAAAGCTCTAGAAGAAGCTACTGCTCTAGTAAAGTGAGCCCTTAGAAAACAGGGCAAGGGTTTGCTACGGTGATTGTAAAGCCAAACAAAATGGACTTGGAAATCCAGCTTGCAATATGTTTGGATACTGGCTGGCCCAGTTTAGAGTTAATAAAAAGAGACACATAATTGGTCTGACTTACAAATAGGCATAATCATTTCCAGATGGGATCTTAGTTGTCTGTGCACATCTAGAGAGTGAAGAAGTCTGTAATTCCTATTTGGTCGACTGGGAAAGAAAGTAGACAGATTGATGCCCTGGTTGAGGGACATCTCATTTACTACTTTAGGTGTGAAAGACGGGTTGACCCTCTGGGACATTTTGTCCTTATGGAAAATAAGAAAAGGAGGAACAGAAATGAGTGCCTGTAGTTCTGAATCTCTCCTAGCAGAAGTGAGAGCTAGCAAAAAAAAATGTTTTTTCAGGTGCAGAATTTGAGAGTAGAAGAAGCAGCTGGCTCAAATGGAGGCAGTTTTTCATAGAAAGTTTAACTGCAGAACCTCTTTTAAAACTGTTTGACCTTAAGTCTGGACATAACAGGTGGATTAAGGAGAAGACAGACCAAGATGGCTAAAGGGTGGGATTAACAGAAAAATAAGCTAGACCTCTTTTCATGAGCTCAATCAAATATGTTAAAACAAGAGGAACCTCTGATTTTAGATGGTCCTAATTGTTAGCTTGTCACCATCTTGAAAATCTGTTCCATTCAGCTATGCAGAAGTTTTGGCTGTTGGGTCTCTTTGCCTCCTGCAAAACCCACAGCATGTCCTAAAAAAATTGGTATCTGGATGGGATCAGAATCCTATCCCTATCATCCATAGGTTTAGGTTGAAGGATGACAAGTTGGCATGAAGTAATGAGCCCCTCTGTTATGTGACCAAGTCCACTTTGTGGGAAGCTTGTGGAGACTGCCCCTAGCTAAATGATAGAGAAAGGGGAACCAATGGTGAGTTTTCCAAAAGGGAGTCACCAGTAGAATTTCTGTTTTTTTTTTCTTTTTGAATCTTTAGTACACCTTTAGGTAGCAAATGAAGAAGAGGGAAGGCATAAAGGAACTTCTCTGTCCACTGGAAAGATAATGCATCTGTCCTACAAGCCAAGGGACATGGAGTTTGGGTGTAAAAGAAGGGGAGCTGTTTGTTGCTCTCTCAGGCAAATAAGTTTAAGCTGTGGTGTTCCCCACCTGTGGACTATGTCTAGAAAGCTCTGTTGAGCATCCGTTCATGGGAGTCTTTGATAGTCCTGCTAAGAGAATATGCCAGGATGATGTCATGGGATGGAATGTATACTGCTTGAAGGGACATGGCTGTCTTGATGACTAGATCCTAAGGAATCTGAGCTAACCCGCATAACTGGTATGAAATGGTTCCTCCTTGCTTGTTCATGTACCACATGACTGTCGTATTGTCTGTGAATATTCTTAAAGATCCTGGTTTCCAGATGTGGATGAAGACTTGTACGGCCTAAACGAGAGCCCTCATCTCTTTCAGGCTGATGTTCTCTTCCTGGAGTTTGGACTGTCAGCAACCCTAGTCCTTGCGGATTCCTTCTAACCCCCCTAAGCCTTGTCTTAGGCGTATGTGTACAGATCTTGATGTAGCACCTGCACCTTGAAAAGTAGGCCTGGACTGAAGTTTACCTGTGTCACCCATCATAGGATCTCCTTCTTGAGACAAGACATGAGAGAGATCTGCGAGTTCATGGAGTGAAAGTGTTGAGACCATGCATTTTTCAGTTACCACTCAATTTTCCTCATATACAGCCTGGGAAGGGAGCATTGGAATGGTTGCTGCCATCTAACCTAGTGCTAAGAATCTCCCTGGCTGAATAAGCTTGAAGAGATGTTAGACACTGGAAGTACTTTCTGAGGCTTTGCATGTTTTCCTGAGGCAAGAAGGCCTGCACATTTTTAGTGTCTAGTCTGCAACCTAAGAAAACTAGGTCATGACTGGGCTGAAAGGAAGATTTTTTTGATTTTTTTTTTTTTTTGTTTAAACTGACAGAGAACACAGCTGCAGAAGGAGGGTGAACTTCAGATACTGCATGAAGACCCAAGGCAAAGAGACCTTAATTAGCAAATTGTCTAAGCAGGGGAATATCTGTATTCCTAGAGTCCTGCAAACAGCTATAAATGTGGCTAGGCACTTTCTGAAACTCTCGGGGCCATAGAAAGCCCAAAAGGCAAAGCAGTAAACTGAAAATCTGATGAACCAACAGAGAATCTCAGGAACTTCCTGCAAAAATGGCATATGGCATATGCAGGTTTTTGTTTGTGTCTTTCGCTTTTCCCGGTTAGGGGTCGCCACAGCGGAACTCCGGTCCGCTAATGATTGGCAGTAGATTTTTACGTGCTAGCTTGCTGGGCCTAACGCACAACCTTCAATGAAGGAACGCCCATTCACGCATGTCGACACACAGAAGACACTCTAACTGAGAATCGAATGGGCAACGTCTAACTGTGAGGTGACAATGCATCCTTAAAATCCAAAGATACTAGAAAGACATGCAGGAGGATAAAGGGGAGAAGGGTCTGAAGGGACAGCATTTTGAAAGTGGAAACCCTGAGGAAGGAGTAGAGCTGGGAAAAATTCAGTATGGGTCTCTACTGTCCTTCTTTATGGTGTCTTGGGACTATAGGTCTCAAAGGATGGGAAGGAGAAGATTTAACTGGTTGTGGGGCAGAGGCGGAATGCCTTTGAAGGAGGTACTTCCTTCCAGGATACACTGTAAACTTTTTTGATGACAGTGAGTGCCACTTGTTTATGGTAATCTTTTCCCAATTTCTAAATTAAAGAGCGAGTCCTTTTTAAAGGAGAATGATCTGACTGAGGGAGAAGGGGTGGTGAGATAGTCACAGTGACTTATCTGTGAAGGAAGGCCTCCTAGACCTGTGGTCCCTTTCAGGATTTTCTGGATTTTTTTTTTTCTGGCTGCCTTCTTCCATTTCTGAGAAGGCCTATGTTCCCTTCTAACAAAGGAAGTGGGCTTGACCAGGAAATTTCTCAAGTATATGGGCACGGAGGTAAGAATAATTTGTTTACAGACCTTTAAAGTTTTACTTTGCTCCTGCAAAGTTCTGAATAAGTTAGCTGCTTGTAGTCCAGACAAAATGTCCCTATCAAGTGAAATCTAGGAGTTTAGCCTGAAATCTTCTGGTACGGCTGGTTATGCAACCAGGCATATCTCTGAATGAATGAACCAGTAGCAGCTGCAAGGGAAAGACCTCAACAGCATCATAGCTGCATTTTATACTGTGTTTGGACACTTGAGTGGCCCGATTAACCAATGATGAAATTTGTTGCTTGGAGTCAAAGCCTGATATGTCAGACACAGCCTTGTTCAGATTGTTAAGAAGAGATAAGAGGTATCTGGTCATCTAGGTCAGATAATTAATGACACTGAATGCCAGGGTGGAAGAGGTATAGAACTTTTTCCTCAGGGCATTAGCATTTGGCAGTAGCTTTATGGAAGGTTCGTTTGAGGCAAAAGAAACAACTGAAGGGCCAGCTACAGGATTATTGAAAAGAAACTTAAGATTATCTGGAACTTTGTAGAATCTGTTTGGCTTATTGGGAGCTGAGGGCTAAGGGTCTGAAGCTGTGGACATGGAAACAAAAGCATCCAGGAAGGCCTCCAGGACTGCAGGGATAGGGAAATGGGCTGGAGTGTCTACCTCTAAAAGGCTGTAGTATCTCTTTCGGACATCAGAGATTTGTTTAGACTCCAACTCAGAATGTTTCATCATATTTTAATGGTCTCTCCAAAGGATGCCTCTTCCACAAGGGAATTGGGGGTGGAGGTCCTCATCATCTAAGGGCATCTGACCAGGAGAGTGAATTTGAGAGAAGTAAGCTAAAGAATGATCATCAGAATTTGAGGCCCTGTCCTCCTCAGAATAAGAATATTCCACAGCAATCTTCTGTGGACTGGGCAGAGAAGCTACAAAGAAAGGAGGTTTGAACAGGCCCTGAGAAAAATTCCATCCACTACTTCTCTCTAGAAGAAGGAGTAGAGAAAACATGCTTAGTTTTTTTGTTGCTTTTTCTTTGGGGTGACAGCCATATGAATCATGCGCAAAGGCTCTGAAACCTGATGTACCTCAATTAGGTTTCCAAGGGATCTCTTCCCATAATAAATCTGCGGGATGCCTTCTGGTCCCTCTAAGATAATGATCCATGGTTCCCCTTTCTCATTTGCAGTAGCAGTCTCTTCAGATGAGCAGCCCTCTGGTGAAATACTGGCTTCTAACTCGGTCGTGATAGAAAGTGTCTGAGGTAGAGTCAGACATACTGCAGGTTCTATAAGCTCTCTAGATATCATGGAATCAAACTGGGCAGACTGAGTCTCAGGCCTAGGCCTTTTCATTTTTTCTTTGGAGTAGAAGGTACATCAAATGTGGAGGAATCTACCACTTAGGGACAGATGCTTCAGTTGGTGGGTCTCTAAAAATGTGTTACGATACCGAAACCAAAACGAAAACAATAACAAATGTGAAAGCAATTATCTTAGGTACAAAGGAATGGCAAATGGAGCAAGATCTGTAGTAGTTTTCTTTACCTAAGCAGAAAAGACACTGGGTGTAGAGGTCTTAGCAGGGTATCTGCCTACTGCACATATACATATCCCTCATAGCTGACAGCTAATAAAATCACAACAAAACAGTTTAAATAAGAGGAAATCTTCCTCAATGGGGCACTATGTTACAAATGACAATGTGGAGATCAGACCTATGGGTGCAAAACCTGCATTTGAGCTAGTGGTGTTACAGTCTGAGGATTTAAGCATCTGCTTATGTACCTCTACGCTCATGAGCAGAGGTCATACACCGGGCATATACTTCTGGGAAGTTTTAGGCTTTGGTAGCCCAGATGGATGTCAGTGGTGAAAACCCATCTGTTTGGAATACTGTAACAGTGATTTCAGTCAGGACATCCCTTGGAATCCTCCTGAGTCTGGTTTTAAAATCTCCTTTTGTTGGATCTTTTACATTTTTGAGAATGCTCCTTATGTAAATAGGGACCAGCCTACAGAAGAACAGTTTCTTTGATACTTAGAAACAAAAGAAAGATTTGCTTATGATTTTGCACAATCTTACTTTTCCCTTGCAAGGTATTAAAAAGTCCCAAAGCTGCAGTACCAAATAAAATGTTGCCTATTCAGAAAGGCTGAAGTCTAAGCCATGAAAATCTTCAAAGAACACACCCAGAAGCAGCTGCTCTAGAAGCGGCATTAGCAGCACCACAGCTGCAATTAATAGAATGCATAGCAATCTGAAAAGCAGAGTTAAGAAGAGCTACTGCAGAAGATTTAGCATCTGAGCCCTCAAAACCTGACAGGATGTTGCTTAAATTACCCAATAGACAGGTGTATCTGAGGTAGGGTCCTTATTTAAGAACTATTATGAGTCTGTCACTTTAAAGAACCTATCTGGGTACTTATGGGCAAGTGAGTAGACTACTGATTCAGAGAAGCTGTGGAAAAGATATCTAGTAGATCTTCCAAAACAGGAGGGATGGCAGACAGTTTAAGCACCTTCATCTCCAAAAAAAGCATAGTACCTTTTCTGAACATCAGATAAAAAGAAGTTATGTACTCACCATAACATTCCATCTGAGTAGTTCTACTTCATTTGTTTTCAACCTGTGGGATATCGGATCCATATTGGATCCGAGCCAGCAATCTTACTAGCATCTGCTCCGAGCTCCATGCTCCTTCCCTTACCCATAATACAACTCCACTACCTTCCAACCCCCAGATCGAGTTTGCTGATTCTGATACTGATACTTGTGACCTATAACTGCAGCCCATAGGCTGTTCATATGACAACATCCAGGGGAAGGAGGGAGGGATGGTTGAAGACAAATGAAGTAGAACTACTCAGATGGAATGTTATGATGAGTACATAACTTCTTTATCTGAAATAGTTTACTTCATTTGGTCTTCAACCTGTGGGACAGAGTCCCCAGCTACTAAACTCCTGGGTGGCCTTCATGGAAGGATATTCCTGAGCACTGCGGAACCAAAGGATGCTCTCCTTCTGGAAGTCAAATCCAATTTGTAATGAGAAATAAATGTATGAGATGAGGACCAAGTAGCTGCAAAACAAATATCATCCAAAGAGACTCTAGACCAAATGGCCGCAGACGCAGCCATGGACTTAGTGGAATGAGCTTATACCTGACCCGGAGGAGACATGCCTCTGTTCTTATAGACCTGTAGGATGCATGAAGAAATCCACCTAGCAATAATGACCTTGGAGATAGGTTTACCCAAAAAGGGTTTATAGAAGGATACAAACAACTGATCAGATTTACGGAAATTTTTAGTCCTGTGTAAATAGAATCGTAACTGTCTACGAACATCCAGCAGGTGGAGTTTGTATTCCATCTTGTTAGCAAAATTAGGAAGGAAAACTGGTAAATTGATGGTTTGATTGATATTAACTGGTGACACCACCTTGGGAAGAAAGGATGGCTTGGTCCAAAGGGAAACCCTATCTTTGTTGAAAATCATATAAGGAACTTTGATGGACAAGGCCTGCAGTTCTGAAACCCTTTTTGCAGAGGTAATAGCTACCAAAAATGCTGTCTTCCAAGATAAGAATTTTAGATCTGTAGTTGCAGCGGGTTCAAAAGGCGGAGCAACCAGAGCTTGAAGAACCACAGTAAGATCCCATGGAGGAACACGATCATTAAGCGGGGGGGGGGGGGGACGTAACAGAAAGGTCCCTCTGATAAAGGCTTTGCACAGCCTGGAGGAGGCTAGAGAGGCAGAATTCAAACCCACATGAAAATGAGAAATAGCAGCCAACTGAACCTTGACAGTAGAAGAACTAGCTCCATGTTGAAAAATATCAGCTAGAAAATCAAGAATGGCAGAAATAGGAGCCGTGAAGGGGTCTAAACTCCTTTAAGAGGCCCAAAATGAAAATCGTTTCCATTTACTGTGATAAATCTTCCTGGCAGAAGACTTATGAGGCGCCACCAAAATGGACCTAACTGAGGAGGATAATCCAGGAGTCCTAGCAATCATGGGAACTGGAGCAGCCAAGCTGTGAGCTTCAAACTGTCCAGGCTCAGATGAGGAACCCCCGATGGGTGTGAAATCAGATCCTGAATGCGATCCAAGGCGGAGCCAGAAGGTGAGACCAAAGGAAGAGAAACCAAACCTGGCATGGCCAAAACGGGGCAATGAGGATCAATTTGCTCCCCAGTCGAAGAGCTTTCTGTAGAAACCTCGGAATAAGAGGTACTGAAGGGTAAGCATACAGAAGACCGGGAGGCCAAGCATGGACTAGAGCATCTCTGTGGGATTCCCCCGGCAGGAGGTTCACAGCGAAAAATTTGCTGCACTTCGTGTTGAAAGGAGATGTGAAGAGATTGCAGCAAGGCTGACCCCACTCAAGGAAGATCTGCTCTGCTGCTGAAAGATTCAGGGACCACTCATAAGACATCAGAATAGTCCGACTTAACCTGTTCGCTAGAATGTTGGACCGTTCCAGAATGTGCGTTGCTATGAGAAAGCGACCGGTGGAGATCACCCATTCCCACACTCTCATGGCCTCGCAACAAAGGGGATAAGACCTGGGCCCTCCCTGTTTGTTGATATACCAGACCACTGACATGATGTCTGACTGAATTGCAATGGTTCCCAGAGGAAGAAAGGCATGACGGGACTGCAATGCTAAAAGGACCGCCCTCATCTCTAGAACGTTTATGTGCAAGCTGGTCTCTACAGGGGATCACAGGCCTTGGTCTGTCCTGCCTGAACAATGTCCCCCCCCCCACCCGATCTGGGAGGCGTCCGTGGTCACTGTGGCTTGGGCAGGGGCTGGAACAAAGGGTCGCCCCTCCAAAATGTCCGGAGAACACATCCACCATATGAGGGATGGCTGACAGACTCAACTGAGTTGTATTGGATACGACAATGGAAGTTCCAACAGGGACCATTGCACAGCTAGTGTCCACTGTAGAATTCTCATATGTAACCGGGCACATGGGAGAAGCGTTATGGTCGCCGCCATTGAATCTAAAGCCCTCAACACTGATTCCTCCGTTGGAAGATGAGAATGCTAGATTAGAGAAGCATGTACTCTCTCCGAGGTCAGGAAGATTTTGCACTGTAATGTATCTATCCTTGCACCAATTTAGTCTATCACATGGACAGGATCTAGGAGTGATTTAGATGTGTTGACTGCGATCCCCAAATGCAGGGCAAGGATTAAGAAATAATCCCTGGTTTGAGAGAGTAGATGCCTGGTGGGAGCAGAGAGGAGCCAATCGTCTAGGTACAGGTAGACCTGAATCCCCTTAAGCCTCAGGTGAGCTGCAACCACAGCCATCACTTTGGTGAACACCCTGGGGACTGTGGTGAGACCAAAGGATAGGACTCGAAATTGGTAATGATTGACTCCTAGCTGGAAGCGGAGGAACCTCCTGGAGCTTCTGTGCATTTTTATGTGATAGTAAGCATCCTGGAGGTCTAATGAGCACATCCAGTCACTCTCTTGCAGGTACAGCATGATGGAGTGTAGTGTGACCATCTGGAACTTTTCTTTGGCAACTGACAGGTTCAGGGTAGATAGGTTCAGAATGGGCCTTAAGTCCCCCGTTTTCTTTGGCACCAGAAAGAACCTGGAGTAGAAGCCCGATCCGGACTGATCTGGGGGGACAGTTTTGATGGCTCGTTTTTCTAGCAGCTTGGACATTTCCTGTGTGGCTGCTTCCCTTTGCATGGGTGGTACGTCCGGGAGGTGTTTGGAAGATTTGGGAGGACCCACAAAGGGGATAGAGTATCCTCTGGATATGATCCAAAGCACCCAGCAGTCTGATATTATGGACTCCCATGCCGCTAGGTGCAAGGACAATCATCCCCTGACTGCCTCCACAGTAGAGCAGTTGGGCCACCCTTCAGGGTTGCTGTCTAGGTCTGTCTGAGAAAGGTTCTTGAGACCCAAAATTCCTTGGACCCCCTCTGCCTCTGGGCCGGCATCCATTCTGTCCCCTTCTCCCTCTGGAGGAAGAAGAGCCCCGAGTGTCCCAGGAATACTGTGACTTTCGGAACCACATCTTCTTTTGCCCTCTATGGTTCTAGGAAAAGGACTTTTGAGGGTTCGAGAAGCGGATCCCAACAGCAGACAGTATCTTCCTGTCCTCCTCACTCTGGACTAAAGTCTCTTTGATTGTTTAATCAAAAAGAGTAGAGCTGCCATAACAGGTATTGGCAAAGGATGCCTTGATAGGTTTTGAGAATTGGCATAGTCTGAAACAGGCGCATCATGGACACGCTGGACCCAGCCGCCCTATCCGCTCCTTCAGTAGCATGTGAAAGGAGTCACATGGACGTGTTGGAGACTGCTTTCAAAGTGGCCAGCCTCGCGGAGAACGAGTCCCTGTCCTCCTGCGACATGGACTAAGGGGTAGACACTGCCAGCTCCTTGACCAGGTCACGTTGGCGTCTCATGACATGGGCCAGGTAGTTCAATGCCCTAATAGAAAAGGTAGCTGAAGCATAAACCCACTTCTCTAAGCAGTCCATCATCTGCAACTCTCGGTCAGCAGGATGAATGGAGTAACTCTACTGGCCTAGTTCCTTATTAGTGGCTGCTGCTACCACCATAGCATCTACGGGGGAGCCCTTGTTCCATGCTGGTCTATCCGAAGGTGGACTCAAAATCATGTCAGGCCTTTTGGAAATTGGTTCCACAGTATCCGGCTCCTTCCATGCCAGCGAGGTGACCAGGTCCACCAAGGGATCTGTGGGAGGGGAGACACAGGAAGTAGATAGGCCCATCCCGAAAGCCTCCAGGAACATGGACTCATCAGAAGAAGGTTTGGGGGAAGACAAACTTCCCCATTGGTGAAGGATTTCCATGATGTCTCCAAAGGAGACATCCTCGGGAGGTGACCTTGGAGAACCTTCCCCATCATCCAAGTTCATATCCTCGGTGAGGGACTCGGGGGAGTTCAAGTGCCTCCTCTTGCATGTATGCTTGCGAGGCACATCTCCAGTGGGGCTCTCCAGGGGGAACTCGCAAGCCACTTGTTCCTCAGGGGGGAACCATCTGGGGCTCCTTGAGCACGGGATGTCCCTCTGGTAAAATGATGGGAATCATAGAAAGAGCCGAGGGGGTCAAGGTGGAGTCCGAGGGGACAGTCAGGGGTCTCGATGCAGTGGAGAGAACCCTTTCTACCATGTCAAACACAGAGGGAGAACAAACCTCCAGGTCCCACGAGAGAATCGGAGCCAGGCCCGAAGTGGATGGAGCTCCGATGGAGGGAACTTGGCCTGACAAAGGCAAAGCCGATGAAAAAAGTTTCACTCCCTCAGATCCGACACCCAAGCTCTGGCTCCGAGAGTGGCTCAGATCCCAGCTGGTCGGATCTGACCCGCTCCAGGCAGCTGTCGGCATACAGGAAGCAGGTATGATCAGCGCTGACCCCCTGACTAAAGCCATCCTCAGATCCGAGTACTCTGAACTCGGTGGGCGGATCAGAGAAGGAAAAATCAGTTGAAAAAAAGGAAGCGAGCTCCCCCCTCCTGAACGAGAGGGGGCTGCCAAGACACCCATCTGGATCTGAGTATGAATGAACCTCCTCATCATTTTATCCATGTCAACGTCTGATAAGGACCAAGTGGACCTCGACAAGGCCACGGACTCCAACCTTGTGGGTCGGGGCACCGAGGCCCTAGATGTACAGCGTGTCTCCTTCAGCTCCGTGGAAGACCTTGGAGATGGGAGCTGAGGGGAGTCATGGATCCTGTGTGTCTTAACCGGTGAAGGGAGGTCCAGAGACCTCTTGCATTTTTCTGACCTAGGTCTTGGCTATCTCTCCTTCTCTCAGCCCCTTTTCCACTCCGCTTCCACAGGCTTTGACATGGGAGTTTGAGTCCCAGCCTGGGAGTGAGGAGAAGCAAGGGCTAGAGAAGAAGGAGAGGTGGCCAAAGCATCCGCTGTGACCGAGGCCGAAGATGAGGCAACTGCCTCAGAAGAGGGAAGAAGGCCTTTCAGGGCCAACTTAGCCTTCCTATCCTTGATTGCGCGCGGGTTAAAACCCATGCATATAGAGCAGTGTGTACTAAGGTGGGCCACGCCCAAGCACATTACACAAAGAGTGTGGTCATCTGCTGGGGACAACTTATGGCCACACTCAGTGCATCTTTTAAACACAGGCTTATCAGCCATTATATCAGAGGGAAAAACAAAAAGAAAAAATATATTTTCCCACTGAAAACACCACTCACCACACTCGCACACAGAACACTCTGAGGGGGAAGGGGAAGTAAATGCACACACTAAATACACTAAACTAAGCTAAACACACTAAAAGTTTGAAAACATGATGCATCAAGAGAGGGGAGGAGAAAGGTCCTAGAGAAAAAAGCCTTTCTAACAGCTTTAACACCCAGAGCTCTGGAGATCACAATGTTTCAGCTAGCCGCGGCAAATGAGATCTGGGGGTTGGAAGGTAGTGGAGGTGTGTTATGGGTAAGGGGAGGAGCTTGGAGCAGATGCTAGTAAGATTGCAGGCTCAGACCCAATACGGATCTGGTATCCCACAGGTTGAAGACCAAACGAAGTAAACTACTTCAGATCTTAGAACCCACCCACTGAAAATGTTGCATCTTTTTAACAACAGCATCTCCGAACAAGAGTTACTCCAAAGGGAATCAAGAAACAGGATATCTTCATCATCAGAGGCTTACACAACTGTTGAATGAATTTGGGAAGAACAGGCCAAGAAATCATCCCCATCAGATTCAGAATCTTCTTCCTCTTCAGATTCCTCTCTTTTTCTTTTGAGAGGAGAAGAAGAAAGGTGAGCAGAAGCATGAAAGAATAAGGGAGGCACTAAGGACATGATAGCTTTGAAAAGTCACTGAATTAAATCTTGCCATTCTTTCTGAGAATCTTTAGAAATCTGAGGGGAAACAGTAGTTCTTGTCTTCTGCTTTTTCTTAACTGTGACATCTGCCTGTATAAAACGAGGTGGCTATGAGCAGTGACACATCCTGATCAAGAAGTCAGGAACCTTGCAAGGGAAAAGTAAGATTGTGCAAAATCTTAAGAAAATCTTTCTTTTGAGAAACTGTTCTTCTGTAGGCTGGTTCCTGTTTTCAAGTGCAATAAATAAATAAATAAACAAACATCTTCCCTCACTAAGATCTGAGGTATGCCATTGGGTCCCTTCAAAATAACAAAGATGAGGCTTCTCCTTCTTGCCAGAAGTAGACGACTGATCAGACTGACAGACATGTGAAAGGGTGCATCATATTATCCACCAATGGGGCCACAACAGAGGAAGCAGCTGCTATCCACGGTCTCATCAAAAGATTTGACTAAGCCATCCGAGATGGACTTGACTTTTTGATAACATACACAAAACTTGTAAGTAAAAGAAGTTGAAAAAAGGATGGTCCCCAGTGGGGATACTTATCCATCCAAAGACCAGACCTGAAGCAGTACTTCAGTGTTAGGCTGCTTGCCAGAAAATTCTGAGGTAATTCATGTCCCTATGTCCCTTATGTACCTTGACCTACTTTGGGATTAGGTCATACTTCAGACAAGAGGAGGGTGCCCAAGCTTTGGTATACTGGATGGACATACAGCTATCCTTGGCAGAATATCCCATCAGTTAATGACAGTGCAACAGTGATCCAGGGAAGACCATCATCTGTTGGTTATTTCATGGCTCCATCTTGGATACCATATGGTCACAAGTAGTATTTTTTATATAATTCTTTTATTCACTTTGAGCTTATTTTGCCCACATTTTCAATCGCAGCTATTATTTTGCAACTTCCAATTTCTCACACTTGCTTTTAAACTGAGTACAAGCAAATTCACTTCTTCGACACATATCTACTGCTTTATCAAGCCTGCATCTCTTTACACCCAGTCTTTGACATGACTATTTTTTAAACAAGAAAAATTTTTATTAAATTATCACATATGACATAGGCAAATATACATCTATATAAATTAAAACAAAACATACTGACATAATTTTAGTTGTAAACATTATGCATCACAAACCATACAGACATAATTTTAGTTGAAAACATTATACATCACTTATGATCTATCTAGTCATTGCAGTCAAACATTACACAGCTCATTCAAATCCTGCCTTCTTTTAAACTTCATTCCTCCTCTGCACGTATTGTTCCCTCAATTCCCATTTTTTCTATGTAATTTGCTCCTACCCTTTCTAAAGATCCCAATTCCAGCTGTTTTATCTCTGTTGCTATATTCACTACTTTAAGTACACTTTGATTTCCATTTTTTACTAATTGCTTTTTCGGAAGCCACCATAATTAGACTCAGCAAAGCCTTACTATGTCTAGGCAATTCTGATTATGTACCAAGGCTCAAAAAGATCACTTACTTAGTTACACCAATTTGCTAATCTAGTATCTCTGACAGAGTAGTCTGCAGGGAATCCTTTAAGTCTGCTAAATCATTATACTCCCAGAAATTATGTTCCAAATTACCCCTTTCTTCCCCATCACACATCCAACATTTGCTGACTACCTGAAGAAAACTCTTTTGGAGTCTACTTGGGATATAAAAATACTTAGTAAACACATCCAAGCAAAGATCCTAAATCTTCTAGACTTTGTTGCATATTTGGGAAACACACATATATCCGTCCATTGTTTCTCTCTGAATTGCTTATCCAGTCTCTCTTCCCAATCCTTTTTAACCTCCTCTTGATTGTTTCTTGCAGTTATCATGCAATATTTTATATGCTCTATTAATTATTCCTTTTTTAACAGCAGCTTCTATTCTAGATTCCACTAAAAACTCTAACAGTGTTGATCTTTCTATTAGGATTCCCTTATTTCTTTCTTTCTCTTTGCCTATACACTAATATCACTCCTTGACAGCAAAGGCAATATATAGCCAGCAGTCCAAATAAATTATTGGTCTCTTCCCATTCTATTAACTTTCTCTCTACAATTATTTGCTCCCAACACCTTGGTTATTTTGCCAGTTTTCTCCAATAAATCCCATAGCCATGTTGCCGGCTGTCTGTATCTCTAATTGCAAACAACCCTATTGGCAGAATCTCCTTTCTCCATTCCCACATTGGCTTAGTTCTTAGAATTGTTTCTGCTAATTTACGAATATAAGCTTTTTTAATTTCTCCAAGTCTTTTGGGTTATTAATATCATGACGGGAATGGACCCCATTCCTAAGTCAAAGTATGATTAAAGTTCATGAAATTAGTGTTGTTTCAATCTTTGATGTCAGCCAGAAGTGCTCTTCACAGCACCCGCAATGTGCCCAGTAATGTCTCCTTCTTCAATTCGTACGGGGTTACATCTAAATATAATTGTACATTCTTTTTTATAAGACCCATTGCTCCTACTATTACTGGAACTGTGTGGGTATTGTTCTTCCACATTGCTCTCATTTATGGCTGTAAATCCTGATATTTTATGACTTTGTGCCTCTCTGTACGCAAGACAATGTAGTCAGTGGATGTGGTGATTTCAATGATCAATGCTAATTTTGTCTTCTCTTCATGGACCACTATATCTGGTTTTCTAGCATCTATCTTTTGAACTGCTGGTAATGGGTGATCCCATGTGATGTAGACCATCATTTTCTGTGATGCTTTGTGGCACATGTTTCCAGTGCTTATCAATCACTTCACCACCATAATGTTTGCAAAATCCCCAGTGCAAGAGTTTTGCCACATTATTATGCCTTTCTGCCATAACCAGTAACAAGGTGTGCAACTGTTTCCAATTCTGTTTTACAAAACCGACATTTGTCTGTTTCTCCCACATTTTCAATGGACTTTGTAAACCAATGTGTACGTAGCCCACTATCTTGGGCCACCAATATTAATCTTGTGTAATCTTCTGTATGGCTCTGTATGGTTATTGTTATTCTCCTTATGGATCTGCAGCCAAAATCCCAGTCCCTCCTTGTTTCTTGAGTTTCCTCCATTTCATCATCATCCCTTTCCACTTTAAATTATAGATTCCTGCTTGTGTTATGTATAGGAGCCTTAACTGTGTAGCTCTGAAATATCCCTTCAAATTGGGTAATCCCAAACTGCCTTGTTCTACTAGAAGAATCAGCTTGTCCCACTTGACTCTTGCTGTCTTCCCCTCTGGGATAAAATCCTTCAGCTCTTTATTAATTGCTATCCACAACTTCTCTTCTGGTTGAGAAAAATATGCCTGACCCGTGTATAAAACTAAAGGACTAAAACATTTTAACTTGCTTGTATCTTGCTATCCGTATCCATAAAACAGAGCTTCCAATTTCTCAGTTTTTGTATTATCTTTTGTTTAGTCTCTTCCCACATGTACTTAGTTGCCACACCAGAATCCTTTTTAATCCATACACCTAAGTACTTCATTTTATCATGTCCCCATAAATATATGGAAATTTTTGAACCAATTTGTGTGTGGGTGCATAACTTACAGCTACTGTCTTTCTTTTAGCGTCATTAATTTTGTATCCCAAAAAAGACTTGAAAATGCCTCAAATGTTCCACAACACTGAAATGTACTTTTCTGGTTTTATTAGGTATAAAATAATATCTGCAAATAGAGACAGCTTTTCTTGACTACCATTCAAATTATATCCTTGAATTTCTGAATCCCTTATTTTCTTTGCCAGTGGTTCTAAATATAATACAAATAACAAAGGGGAATGAGGACACCCCTGCCTGGTTCCTCTACTCAAACAAAAATTATCAGAGAGGAACCCACCCACTTTAATTTTCACCATCGATCCCTCATATATCCTCCTAATCAACCTTATAATTTTAACATGGAATGCAAATGCTTCCATTGCCCTGCTCATAAACTCCCAGCTTACTCTGTCAAATGCTATCCCTACATCAAGACCCATCAACAACAGTGGTGTTTTCTTACATTCTGATTCTCTCTGGATCATCAATGTTCTGTTAATGTTGTCAAATGTTTGCCTTCCCTCCATAAAGCCACATTTATTCATATCTACCAATTTTGAAATCACCTTTGTCATTCTTTTAGCCATTACAGACATAAACATTTTATAATCATGGTTTAGGATTGAAATGGGCCTGTATGAAGGTCGATCTGATGTGTCTTTACCCTGTTTAGGTATTACAGCCACCATAGGTTTCTTCCAGGATGTTGGTGCTTCTCTTCCTCTTAAAATACTGTTAAATAAAACCTTCCAGATCTTTATCAGTTTTTTATTCCCTCCTAGCTTCCAAACTTCTACAGGAATACTATTTATTCCTGGGGACTTTCCTGTGGATTGGTTATGCATCACCATTTTAATCTCATCTTCTGTTATCCTGCTAGTAGTTGAGCCATGTCTACCTCTAACCTTGGTGTATTTCATTTTTTCCATAAACATTTCCATGTGTACCTTTTCTTGATTTTCATATTTATCTGCTTTATACAGACCTTCATAAAATTTCAGAAATATTTCTAGTACCTTCACAGGATTTCTTGTTATATTCCTTGTTACTGGCTCCCTAGGCTTACCGACAACCCTTTGAACTTTCTGTTGCCTGAGTCGTTGTGCTAAAAGTTTTTGAGCTGTGGAGTTATTATCAAAAAACAGTTGCTTAACAGCAATCTTTTTAAACTCATGCACATTATTGAGGTAATCCCTTATTTTCTGTTTAGCATTCTGCAATTGCTCCTCCTCTTCTTGTTCTGTGAGATTTCCCCCTATTCTGTGGTACTTTAACATCTGTCAGTCCCTCTAAATAATTATTTGCTACTTCTTAACCATATCTCTCTTTCTTTTACTTCCACCCTATTTTTAAACTACACTTCAATTTTATACTACTTCTAGTTCTTTCAGAAGAAATTTCTATCTTCTCTAATAACTCCTGAATAATTTCCACTACCCAGTCCTTAAATTCCTCTTTTTTCAACAGATAGGCAGGAAAAGTTCAGTGTCTCATTTTTATTTCATTACCCTGCATTTTTATTTTAGTTATTATTGGTGCGTGATCTGAAATAGTTATTGGATGTGTATCAAAACTTTCATTTAAATGCACATGATCTTGTGAAATGTAAGTTCTGTCTAGCCTAGCCCAGTTTTTGTACTTTGGGGAATAATATGCAAATTCACTCATAACCCCTAGTACTGAATTCACATCTTCCATGCCAACAGTCTACCCTTCTTTGTTATATTTTCCCTTCTGGGGCCCCAGACACATCTTCACTGCTGCAAATCAAATTTCAATCCCCACCTATAAGTAATATTCTCTGCTGAAAGTTGATTATTTCTCCTAGAGTTTTCTTAAGCTCCATTGTAGCAGTTTTTGATAATAATTATAAATACATGCCAGTGTAATCCTCCTCCCTTGCCGGTAGCCCCTAAATACCAAAATTCCATTATCATATTTTTTATTCTCTTCTCTAACTACTGGAGCTCCTCTTGCAATTAATATAAGTACTGCTCTTTTCCTTTGTCCCAGGTACTCCACTGAATAACAGTCCTGTAAATATAAAATTCATGTGTTCAGTTCTTTCCAACTGTGTCTCCTGTAGCATAGCTATTCACACTCTATGTTTTTAATACAGTTCACTACTCCTTTTTTCAGTATATATCTGTGAGACCATTTACATTTAAAGGTAATAAAGAAAGTGTCATTATGTTAAAAAGTTATTATTCCCACCTTTTATGTGTAACAGCTTAAGTATCTAGTTCCAGCTTTTGTGTTACATGCATACACTTTTTGGCAGGTTGATCTTTTATACAGTTGTCTCTTGGCATATCTATCTGAGCCTATGTCACATCTTACACAACTTTTTCTTTTACTGAAAGCCCTCAAACAAAAAAATAAATACATCCCAAAAACCTAATAACTTAAAGCTAACACAAAAACTATGCACATCTTCAAATATTGAATTTTACCCTCCTAAGAGAAACAATTGTTCCAAACTGACAGCCACACTTACAGACTTGGGTTAGCATGGACAATCTTCCTTTCAGGTTAAGACACATGGTACAGCTTGTGCTTCTACTATGTACTGTCTGGTTTTGCCTTATCCTTATTGATCTCCCAGACTGGGAAAACACTTGATTGCTTTCAGAAAATATTATTTCCTAGCCATTGAAATAAAGTCACTGAAATATAGCAGTATTCTGTTTTTTTGGTCTTTATCAGACTGTCTTCATGGAGACATGAGAACCAGACAAAAAGTTGCTTCTACAAACATTTATTTACTTGCTAGAGGAAAGCTTTATTATATTCATTGTTCTTTTCTATTTGCTTTGTCTTAAAACTTGTTACTAGATTTTGTCGGAATCAACTCTTTCTGCTGGTAGGATTGCATCTTTACTATTAAAGGTCTAGGTTGATTTCTCATGGCCAGGTTTGCAGCATACACATTTCAATTAACAACTCCTACTGTGAAATACCAGTCCAGTTGCTTACTTGTGCATTCATAAAATTAATACAGTCTGTTTTTCCAGCTTCTCTGGTAAGGCAGAAAATCTCAGGTTTTCCCTACGTGCTCTTCCATCTAATTCTACTATTTTTTGAAATATCTACTAGCCAGTTACTGAAATTTACCCAAAAATACTAGTTTGCCACCTCTCTCTTCTGAGTTTCTGTTTTCATACTGGGAAAGCTGAAATTAAGCTGTTACTCAATGTGCAGCCATCTTAGAAGTCCTACTGACATGACTATTTTTGATATCACACGCACTTCTAATTATCAGTGGATTAGGCAAGTCTCCAAACTCAAGTCTTTCACTCTATGTTTCATCGCAGCCACATAAGCCTCTGACTCCTGGACTTTCTGATTTCTAGTAAAAGATTTTTTCCCCTCATTAAGGCTAAACATAGTAATTACCTTTATTGCATCATCAGCTGCAATATGAAGGAACACGGCACATTAGACAAGTCAGGCACATTTTATACTTTCTCTGTAATTCTACTCAAAGTGAGATACAACTCCATTTTTTTAATCACGTTTCCAGTTTTAAGACAAGTTATCATGCAGCTGCAGGGAAACTAGTAGTTGAAGAAAAGACACTGAGTCAAAAATGAAGCTCTGCAGCAATGAAGCTGGTAGTTCAGTGGTTTTATGAATAAAATGTATTTAGTTTGTATGAGACTGATTTGAGACTTACAAATTCATTTTATGCAAAAAGACTACAGCATTACTCATTTCAGGTCTCAGACGTTTATTAGCTTCTTTGTGTTTTACTTTTAAATCTTCTTCATTGGTTTACTGTTTTTTAATAAACACCTTTATTAATTTATCACCTATGACACAAGCACACTTACATTAACATGTATTATACATTACATATGTTTTCTTTCTTTATAACAACTGTTGTGTATTACATTACATATATTGTGCAAATCTTGCCTTTTCTTAAATGTAACTCCTCGCAGCATCACTCATTTTAATGTTAACAATATGAAAACGTGAAACATGTGAAATACTGAACTTAATTGATTTTTATACTGAAAATCAGTAACTGAATCAGGTTTACTGCTGCACTTGCTGGTGATGTTGCAGAAAATAAAGCTGCTAAAGTAAATTTACCATAACAGCAGACATTGGATTATGGATATGGATAGCAAGATACAAGCAGTGAAAATGTTTTTAGTCCCTTTTGTTTTATATACAGGTCAGGCACATTTTATCAACCAAATGAGAAGTTGTGGACAGCAATTAATAAAGAGCTGTGTGGACAATAATTAATAAAGAGGTGAAGGAATGTATCTGGGGGGGGATCAAGGGTCAAGTAGGACAATCTGATCCTTCCAATAGAACAAGGTGGTTTAGGATTACTTGATTTGAATGGATGTTTTAGAGACACACAGTTAAAGATACAAAGTTAAGGCTCATATACATAACACAAGCAGAAAGCTATAATTCAAAGCAGAAAGAGATAATGATGACGCTGGATGGAAAGTCAAGAAGTAAGGAGATGCAGATCCTTAAGGAAAATGACAACAGCCATACAGAATATTATATTCATAAAGTAACAGAACATATTTTAAGAACTAAACCAACACAACAATGGATAAAAAAGATTTTGCCAATAGGGATGAGTGCAATTAGGGGTACACAGAAGAGGGGGTTGGGACTTACTGGAGAAAACTGGCAAAGGAATTAAGGTATTTGGAGCAAATAACAAGAGATGCAATGGTAGTAGAAAAGAAAGAGACCAAGAAGACATTTGGACCACAAGCTACAGACTGCCTTGCCTATCAGGGGCTGATACCAGAGTATAGGCAAACAGAAAGGGATAGGGCGATCCTAAGTGAAAGACCTGCTCTGGTAAAATTTTTAGTTGAATCTAGAGCAGGAAAGGCTGTTAAAAAAGGGATAATGACTACGGCATACAGACTACTGTATTATAACTACAGGAATCAATCAGAGCAGGTTAGAAAAGATTTGGAAGAGAGATCAGATAAGCAATTCACAAGGAAACAATGGAAGGAAATATATATGAATCCCAAATATGCAACAAAGTCTAGAAGATGTAGGATTTTTGCTTGGAAGCATTTGCATAGGTATTTTGTAACTTAAGCAGACTCCAAATACTATTTTCTTCAGGAAGACACCAAATATTGGAAGTGTTATGGTGAAGAAAGAGGTACACTGGAACATATGCTTTTGGAGTGTAATGAATTGGCACTCTTAAAAAATTCCTTACAGAGTTCTCTGTCAGAAATATTAGGTGTGCAAATGGGTGCAACAAAGAAAATGACTTTTTGAGCTGGGCAACAGGATCTAAACTGTTCAGACATAGTAAGACATTGTCAAGTTTACCTTTGGTGACTGCCAAAAAAACAATTACTAGAAAATGTAAATCAAAGTCAAAACCAACTGCATTTACAGTACTGAATAGTATAACAGAGGTAAAAAATAGAAGCGGAGTCTTTAGAAAAGGGTATGAGCAACTTACATAGAAAAAAAACAGAAATTGTGGAAACAATACACGCAGAACAATGTTTTGGAGGAGGAGTGAAGTTTAAAGGAAGGCAGTAATTGAGCAATTTAAGTAATGTCAGATTGATGATAGTTATACTAAAGAATATATGTGATATATAATGTTTGTAAATAGAAACATGTTAATATGGTTTACTTTCTTTTATATAAATGTATGTTTGTCTGTGTCTTAAGTGATATTCAATAAAGTTGCTAAAAAAGAGTAGAAATTTGAATGACCACTGCTGCAGTAACCAAAGCTCTACAGGTTATATCCTGCATATGATATAACAGCCAACCAGCTTCCACTGCTTTAGGGCATCTTCCAAGGGCTCAAACCATTAGACAGCTCAAGCTGAGCTAAGAGACGCCATCCAGATATATAAGGCTACTGCCTTGACCATACAAGCAATTTAGTCAAAATGACAGTAACCTACATGAAAGCCCACTGAAGAAGTCATCATAAGGGTATTTTCTTGGCACCCCTTAACCTTTGGATAAGAAGAGTGGAGTAGAAATGTGACATATGACACAGGCAATTCAGAACCTAAGCCAAAAGTGGCAGAGGAGAACATCCTGTCCATAACTTTCAGTTTCTTAACTAACAGCAAGACTGAAAGGTGCTGTGGCCTCTAGGATTTATACTGTACTGAAGATACCACATATGAGTCTATCTGCTTTGTCAGACTGTCTTTCTATTTTTTTGGTGGTCTGTAGAAGGAATACACCTCTTTAGAAACAGACATGAACACATATGGTTTCTGAAGGATTAATGGCATCCTTCAGGACAGCTTGGGAGTGTTAAGTCAAGGTCTGTTATCATTCTTCCCAAAACACAGGTTCAGTCATATCTGGAAAATGGTGGAAAGGCTACAGGCTAGTCCTTACAATAACTACCCAAAGAAATGGTCATCAGCAGTGGAGATATGGGGAAGGTCTCATCTGCCTCAGAAATAATGACTTTGTTAACTTAAGACTCCTCTTTCTAGGACAATACTTTACTCCTAGCTCCAGCTAGGGTGATCTGAGTTCATGTGGCACAAGAGATAACCAGCAAATGGCAGGCAGGTGCCCAGTTTGGGGACTGCAAGACCCTAAGTAGCAACAAAAAGTGGTACTGGATCATAGGAGGTTACTAAGCTAACGGCTACAGGGCCCTTACAAGCCTAGACAAGTTTAACCCATGCTCCCAAGGGTGTCTGGTTCAAGCAGACAATAAAATCAATACCTACTGCCCTGCCCAAGAGGGACACAGGTGGAACTCCCAGAGTGAATTTCTGGTTACCCATCCAATTGTCGAAATTGTGCTTAAACAGGGCCAATGAGGGGCTTTGTTTAACATGATTAGGAAGCTTGTTTCCAAAGGTGGGGCAACCTCTGTGAGACAATTCTGTCTTTCCAGCAAGTTCTGTTGATGTCACATACCAGGTTAACATCCTTTGAGTGAGTGACTTGTGTGCCACTTGACTTGCGAATGTGCGGCATTTCCATCAAAGATGGGTCAGAGATTACTCTATATGCAAGGCAGAGGTCACCTCTGAGCAGTTTGCATGATACAGAGTAAAGTGACAATGATTTCAGTCTGTCCACATAAACAGATCTTGAAGACCCTGAATTATCTTCCTAAGGAACCTTTGTGGTCTCTCGAATTGCTGCAGATGTTTAGAAAGGAGCATACCAAAGGAAGCATTGTACTCTACTATTGACCTAATGAGGGAAGAGTACAGGGGGATTATAACTTTTTTTCTCTAGGCAATGCCCTTACTTATGAGCTGAACAATATAAAATGGTCTTTTTACTACTGTGGAGACATGGTGATTGAAGTTAAGGTTGTTGTCAACCTGTGTGCCCAGATCGCTCACCACTAACTGTGTGCTTATGGTATTGCTATTGATGTGGTAGTTTGCAGGAACATCAGTCTTGCCGAAGGGGATGATAATGCATTTTTGCATTAAGTTTAAGACCATGACTTTGGCGCCAGCCACCAGTCTGCGCAAGACCTTCTTGCAGGATGCGGTCATCGCTAGGGGTTTCACTGATCGCTCCCTGTTTACAGTCATCATCAAAGTTGTCAGTCACAGTTCTTTAGTTTTAGCCTCCACTTTGGAGAAGTATATTCTGAATAGAAGGGGTCCCAGCACTGATCCTTGTGTAACACAGAACAGTTTTGTACACTTACCATAAATGTAGATGTTCGAGTGTATTCACTGTTGCAGTCATCACATTTGGGTTATCCCTGCAAGGGTAGCCCTCGGCCGGCCCGAATACCAGAGGCTTAGTATTTCTGCATTGGTTGTTGTCACTTCAGGACTGACGTCAGGTCATCAGTAGTATAAAGTAAGGCAGCCTATGCCATTACATCAGTTTTTCTTGCCCTAACCTGTCAGTAGCCCCCAAGTAGGAGCCAGGTTCTGGTGGAAGAACCCCACCAGTAGAAAGTAAATACCAATATTTCCCTTGTACAGAAAGAGAAGAAAGGGGGATGGAGGGAGGGAGGGAAACCAGGACTACAACAGTGAATACACTCGAATATCTACATTTATGGTAAGTGTACACAACTGTACTATGTTCTCTGTGTTTCACTGTTGCAGTCATCACATTTGGGTTGATGTCCCAAAGCTGAGGAAATGGGTGGAGGCAGACAAGGAAACTAGGGGCTGGCTAGGATGCCCTGCAAGACTGCAGAGGCAAACTCTGCCCTGGATTTGGAGAAGAGAGGCAGGTGGTAATGCTTGGTAAAAAAGTGTGAACAGATGCCCAGGTGGCAGCCTCCAGGATGTCCCAGGTAAAGAGTCCTCTGAGGAAAGCTGCAGAGATGGAGGCTGCTCTGGTGGAGTGAATGCTGACCCCCTTGGGGGGAGGCTTTCCATGTTGTTTGTAGCGGACATGGATGCAGTGTGCTATCCATTTAGAAATGGTTTGTTTGGAGATGGCTTTAACTTCTGTCTCTGTAGCAAAGCTAACCAGCAATTGATCAGACTTTCTGAAGGATTTAGTCCTGTCTAGGTAGAATCTGAGCTGTCTGTGCACATCTAGAGTGTGCAGGATCCTTTCTCCATTGTTCTAGGGATTAGGAAAAAAGGTGGGCAAATGAATGGATTGGGTGAGAGCCACACTGGATACCACCTTGGGCATGAAGGACGGGTTAGTTCTGAGGGATACCCTGTCGGCATGGAAGATGATGAAGTGTTCCACAGCCATGAGCACTTGCAGCTTGGAGACTCTTCTGGCTGAAGTGATGGCCAGAAGGAATGCTGTCTTTCAGGAGAGAAATTTTGGCTTTGCAGAAGAAGTTGGTTCAAAAGGGGGTAGGGTGAGCTTTTCCAACACAAAGTTAAGGTCCCAAGCTGGGGTAGGTGCTCTTCTAGGTGGCCTCAAGTTGCTAGCCCCTCTTAAGGACTGTTTGAAACTGTTTGATCAAAGGGTATGAGAAAAGGGGCTACTCAGTGGGGAAATGAGCAAAGATAGCAAAGGCATGAATTTTTACAGAGGAGAAAGAGAGGCCACTGTGTACTAGGTCAGCTAAGTAATCCAAGATGAGAGGGAGGGAGGGCTGTGCTGTATTGGCTCCCTTAGCCTGCAACCAGGTGAGGAACCCTTTACATTTGTCAGCAGAAGACTTTCTAGTGCTAGGGTGTCTGGCCTCAGGGATAACATCTAGAACCTGTTTACTGAGGATGGCAGATTGATCCAGGGTTAGGGAATAAGCCAAGCTGCCAAACTGAGTGTTTGCAATTGGGGATGCATGAATTCCCCTTCCCTCTGGGTCAGGAGGTTTGGAATCTGAGGAAGATGCCATAGTGGCAGTGGGGACAGGCAGCGCAGCAAGGGGTACCAGTGCTGGCAAGGCCAGTCTGGAGCTATAAAAATTGTCCTTGGTTTTTCCTCCTTTATTTTGAGCAGTACCCTGGGGATTACAGGTAGTGGAGGAAAGGCATAGACCAACAGATTGACCCAAGGGGAAGGACAGGGCATCCACTTTCCAAGGCATGCAGTGATGCTCCCTGGGTGCAGAATTTGCTGAACTGATGGTTGGTGTGGGAGGCAAAGAGGTCGATCTTCGGGGTGCCCCATTTCTGAGTTATTAGGGTGAAGGTTCTTCTGCTGAGCTGCCACTCATGTGGATCCAGACGATTTCTGCTTAATTGGTTTGCCAGAGTGTTGAGAGAACCTGGTAGGAATTGTGCTAAGAGGGGCAGCTGCATGGCAGAAGCTATGTGCCAAAGGGTCATGGCCAGCCTGCATAGAGGGTAAGAGTGAGTCCCTCCCCGCTTGTTGATATACCACATCTCAGTGGTGTTGTCTGTTTTGATCAGGAGAGTCCCTGGGGCGAGAAGGGGTTTGAAAGCTATCAAGGCATGCTGAAGAGTCATCATCTCTTTTTGGCTGATGTGCAGAGGGATTGCTGTGGGCTCCATTGGCCCTGTATGGACCTGCCGTCCAGGTGTGCACCGCAAGCATAGTCTGATCCATCTGTGGTGAGGGTCTGGGTGGCGGGGGTGGTGGTGAGAAAGGCAGTCCCTTGTTGTGGGAGCATGCTGTTGCCCACCACAGAAAAACTTTTCTGAGGAAGGAATTATAGGTATAAGAGTCTCCAGGTTTTGAGAGTGTTGACACCAAAGGCTTTTTATGTACCACAGAAGTTTCCTCATATGCAGTGGAATGAGTAGTATGCAAGATGTCATTAACCCCAGAGCTTGCAGGATCCTCCTTGCAGATAACTGGGGTCTGGTGGCTAGTTGAGAGAAGTAGGCTGTCAGGAAAATTTGTTTTTCAGGTGTAAGGAATGCCATCTGGGATGCTGTGTCCAGGCTTGCTCCTAGAAAGATAATCCTTTGGGTGGGCACCTGTTTGGATTTTCGTTGATTGTGTACCTTAGGGAGGTTAGTAGGGTCTTTACAAAAGCCAGGTGCATGAGCAGCTTTTCCTGGCTGTCTGCCTGAATAAGGCAGCCATCTAAGTATGGGCAAATCCGGATATTCCTTTGTCTGCAAAAGGCAATGGCTGGAGCCAGACATTTTGTGAAAACTCTGGGAGCAGCAGATAAGCCAAAGGGAAGTGCAGAGAACTGAAAGTGTTGAGATCCTGCCCTAAAATTAGATATTTCCTGCATGATTCCCTGATAGGAATGTGGAGGTAGGCCTCTTTTAAATCTAGGGTGGCTAGCCAAGCGTCCTTGGGGAGCATGGGCAGCAGCTGCTGCAGGGTGAGCATTTTGAATCTGAGGATCACCAGGAAGGTGTTTAGAATGGATAGATCGAGGATGGGGTGCCAGGTGCCCTCTTTTCTGGGTACCAGAAAAAGTCTGGAGTAGAAACCTTGGCCTATCTGTTCTGCAGGAACGTGCTCTACTGCCCTCATAGAAAGTAGGGAAAGGATTTGCTTTAGAGCCTCTGCCCACTGGTTTGGAGGTAGATTTGGGAACTCTTTTGGGGTTGGAATGGTGTGGAAAGAAAATTTGTATCCCTGAGACACTATGTTCAAAACCCAGTGGTCGTTGGTAACGGTGGCCCAGGTGCTTGCATGAAAGGAGAGTTTTCCTCCTAGGGGTAAGTGAAGGTGGGCTGAGGGAGGGGGTGGGGAGGTGAGTCATTGTGAGTTCTTACCATAAAGGGGTGGCTTAGAACTCCCTGGTTTTGAAGTGGAGGTAGTCCACTGTTTAGATCTCTGCATTCCCTGTGGCTGCTGTCGGGGGGGGGGGGTCTGGTTCCCTGGGGGCCTGGGCTAGACCAGCTTAATGGAAGCAGGAAAGGACCAGTGCTTGGTGGGACAATGCCTGCTGAACCTGGGTGGCTGGACCTGTAAGAAATCCTTAACTGTTTGCCTAGATTTTACTTTTTCTTCAATCTTTTTTAAGACCTCTTCTGCCTTAGTGCCAAATAAGTTGTCTTTGTGCAAGGGGGCATCCAACAATTTAGATTTGACATGGTCTGGCAGAGGCTTTTCCTTAAACCATGCATGCCTTCTTATGACAGATCCAGTGACTGTTGTCATGCAAGAAGCTTCTAGGGTGTCAAAACCACAGTGCATGGTGGGTTTAGTTACTTGACTTGCAAAATGCATTAACTCTTGTATTTCTATAGAGTCTGACCAAGCAGGAAAGGAAGACATTTTTTGTTTGAGGAGGTCCAAGGTATGTTTCTGACATTTTAGCATATGGAACTGACAATTTAGTGCCCTGATAGCAACAGTACCTGAGGTGTATACTTTTTTAAACCATCTGTCTAGTGCTCGGGAATACCTATATGAGGGGGTGGGATTCTTAGCAGAGGTTGCTTTAATCCCCTTAGGCCCTTGAGAAATTACCTCAGGGTCAGCAGTAGGATTTTTAAAAAGAAATTTGTGTGAGCCAGGGACTCTACAGTACCTGCCTGGTTTTCTGGGTGCAGGAGGGAGTGTGTCAGGAGTCAAGCTGGATTCCAGGAAGACATCCTCCACAACATCCAGGACAGGGGGGATGGCCAAGGGTCTGTGCTGCTGAAGATCTAAGAATTCCCTGAGGCTCTTTTTAGACTGAGGGTAGTCTTGATTCTCCCATTGGAAATGCTCCCTTAAGGTATGAAGGGTTTCCCTAAAGGAAAAATCCTCTGAGGGAGAGGCTGAAGGGATGGAATCCTCTGCATCAGAATCCTCATAAGTAGAGAGGGGTTGCATGTCTTCATATTCAGATGCATCAGAGTCATCAGACTCTTGTTCAGACAAAACTACAGGGGACAGATCTCTTTTCCTTTTGGTGGGGGTAGCTTGGCTTCCCCTGATAAACATGATAAGGTCTTCTGCCATTTTAAGCATTTGAGACTTGAGGCAAGGAAGCAGGTGCCTGAACTTGGGTCATCGGTTTCTTGGGTATGGTTCGTACCCTGGGCCCAAGAAACTCTGTCGTTTTCGAAAAAATGGTACTCGCGAAAGAAGATGTTGGTTTGTGTTGCGAATCGGTAGTGCGAAGAACTTCCCTGGAAGCTGGTGCCTGCTCAGTGGCTCCGGACCCATCCAACGTAAAGATGACCACAGGATCCTTAGTTGAAGAAGAGTTTTCTGGCATACCAGACTCCGAAAGGGTCTTGGTAGCAGCCTGTGAATCCACAGAAGCGGGCATCAAGGGCTGCGGAAGCATCTCACTGAGGACCAGAGAACTGACAACTAGCTTAATGGAAGCATCGTCAGTAGGTTTGAACCTGTGCGGTCTGTCTTTATCTTTATGTTTTTTCAGAAGATCTGCTGTCGGATGGCTTACCAAAGCCATATCGGAATTCGAGGACTGTAAGCAAAAATATCTAGATACAATAAGGACCCGACAATGGATAGTTCTGGCGTTGAACAAAGCACAGAAGCGACAACGGAGGATGTCGTGGTCTGGGCCTGAACAAGTGACGCAGTAAGAATGAAAGTCTCGGTATGGTATTTGCTTTCCACAGGTGAGACAATTATTAACTTTTTCTGACATCTGCTACTGAAAGAAAAAAGTATCCCCAACGGGGTACTTAGCTTTAGAAGACTTCAACTTGAATTTGGTAGACGAAACTCAGGTAGCGCCGACTGGCACTCATGCGAACTACTTCTGCTTCAGGCTCCATGGCAAGAAAAACTGATGTAATGGCGTTGGCTGCCTTACTTTCTACTACTGATGACCTGATGTCAGTCCTGAAGTGACAGCAACCGACGCAGAAATACTAAGCCTCTGGTATTCCGGCCGGCCAAGGGCTACCCTGTCAGAGATAACCCAGATGTGATGACTGCAACAGTGAAACACGAAGAACATCACTTGTTACAGGTCTGCTGGGGGAGGTGAAGTCCCCTATTTTGACCGTATGAGTGAGCCAGTTTGCAACCAACCTGACAATACATAGGTTGATACCCAGCTGGGTGAGTTTATCAATGATGCCTGGTGAGGGATCACGTCAAAGGCCTTGGGTAAGTCTAGGTAGGCCATATGCACAGATTTGCCCTCATCTACAGCTTTGGTGACTGTCTCAAAGAAGTCTACCAAGTTTAACAGGCATGATCTCCACTTGACAAAGCCAAACTGGGTGGGGTCGAGCATTTAGAGATTTCCTGTAACTTTATTAATAAGGTCCATGATGATTCGGTCCATGGCCTTGCAGACACAGCTGGTCGGGCTAGTGGGTCTGTAGCTCCTGGGGAACTGTGAATGCAACCCCCCTTGTGCAAAGGGATGACGGTAGCTGTTTTCCATTCCACTGGGACGAAGCCAGTGCTTAGGCTGTGACTGAAAAGTGTGCTCATTGGTGATGCTAATTCCTGTTTTAAGCCATGTAGAACACAGCCCGGACATGAGTGGAGTCCCACAGGGTATGGTCTTGGGTCCGCTCCTGTTTGGTATCTACTTCCCTGAAGTCCAGGCCAACAAGAAGGGACTCTGGCTGACAAAGTTCGCAGATGATTGCAAGTTGGGAGCTATTATTAACTCCCCAAGTGATGTTGAAATCCTACAGAAAGGCCACAATGAGACCAACGACTGGTCAGAACCATGGCCTTAAGCTCAATGCCAAAATATGTGTCTTCATCCTCTTTGGGAAAAACCCGGTTCCCCTGAATTACCACACTGATGGTAGACTACTGAACACAGAAGGTGTTATAAGAGATCTGGAAACACAGGTTGACAGCAACCTCTCTTTTGACCACCAGAAAGTCCTTCTGCGTGGCACATCTCATAGGGTTTTGCATCCAGGAAGAAAGAGGTCATTGCCTCCCCTCTACTCTTCCCTCATTAGGCCAATCATCGAGTACAATGCCCCATTTGGCATGTACCTCACTAGACACCTGCAACAACTGGAGAGGCCGCAAAAGTACCTCACAAAGAGAATTACGCCTTAAACACTTGTCCTACATGGACAGACACAAAAAACTCCCAACTATTCTCGGTCTCATATTGCCTACTTAGAAGCGATCTCTGCTTGACTTACAAAGCCATGTCTGACCCAGCTCTGTTAGAAATTCTACAGCTAAAGAAACCCCAATCACACCACACGCTCCAGAGACCTCAACCTCATTACCACAATTAACAGAACATGCTGGAGGGACAGGTTCATATCCCAGAGACTGCCCATGCTATGGAAAAGACTTCCTATACATGTCAAGCAGAGCACCTCGCTGGCCCTCTTCAAGAGAAATTTTGATGAGTGGATGGGAGCTAGAAAATTCACCCCAGGGATCACTCCTGTGGCTCTACTCGACAGAGGCACTAGGAACTAAGGTTGGGTGGCACGATGCCAGGGTAATCCTATGGGCTAGGCTTGTAAAGGCTCCAGGGCTATTAGCCTAGTACACACCTATGAACTTATGTCTGGTCCCATACAGGCTATGCTTTTGGCCTTGGAGATGGCATTTACAACTTGCTCCTCAGAGATACTAGGCGGAGGATAGGTGTTTGGGATGCTTTGGGGTATATGTGGTGAGGACAGGGGAGTAAAGTTTTCATTGAACCTGTCAGCCAACAGGTTTGCTACATCCACAGGTTCTACATATGCAGTACCATTAACTACAAGTTCAGCACAAATCTGGGCCTTACTTTTGAGGTTACAGGTGTAATTAAAGAACACCTTGTGGCTATCCTTAGTTAGGGAAGCTAATTTTAATTTGTACTTAGCTTTGGAGGACTTCACTAGGAGTCTTATTTGCTTGTTTGAGTTAAGGAAGGAGTGATTCCAGTTTTGAGACTGTTCCTTCCTGCTCTTAAACAGCAATTTCTTTCTCCTATTGTATAGCCTATTAATGGCAGCTGCCCACCAGGTAGGTTTGTTTTTCCTTGAAGTTCTTGCTTTAGTTCTATCAGGTACAGCAGAGTCAATACAACTGTACAGGTGCTTGTATAAAGCATTAGTGTGTAACATAGCATAGGTGTCTGTTCCATCAGTAGTGGGAGGGGCTATGAAGTTATTTATGCCATCACATAAAAGGTTGTAATTGGCCTTGGAGACGTTTTTAGTGTAGTTGCTGCTGGGGGGGCTTGTGTTAAAGTTACTTCTACTGACACTGACTTGTGGTCAGATCACACCAAGGATGGCCACACACGGGGGGTGGTGCAGTGGTCTCCCATGTTGATGAGCACCAGGTTCAGGATGTTGGAGCACCTTGTGGGTGTGTCAACCAGCTGGCCCAGGGGCACTGGACTGTGTTGTAAATTTGTTCTGAAGAAGCCTGGGAGTGTTCCGGGTGAAAGCGCTTAACGTCTTTATCTGTTACTGATCACTTTTGATATTAAATTGCTCTGGTTTATCGATTTGGAGCCTCTTTTTTCTGATTTTCATGTTTCTGCGTTATGCCTTATGGGCTTGACTGGTGAGACACTGGTGTGTGATATATTATGTGTACTATGTTCTGCAGAGGCTGTATTATGTGAAGCATGCTATTGTTTTGTTTGTGAGGTCTCTGATGTTTAGGTAAGCTTCTTGTAAGGGCCTCCGCATATGTAGGTTTATGTGCTGTTGGTCTGGTAGGTGCAGGAGGTGATGTGTGCATGGTGACAACCTGCTTAGTATCAGATGGACTGACTGGTGAGCGAGAGAGCCTGGATTCTAGGTTCTTAATATAGATGCATCTCTCACATAATGAATTTTTTTGCTTATTTTATTTTTATTTATTTATTTTATTCTTCATAGAAGAAGTGGGTTGTCAGTGTACATACGGCAACTGCTACATTGCCTCAAAATGCCTATGTTGACCAGGCTGGCTGAAGAAACTGTGGAAAATTGTCTGTCCATAATGCTAGGTTAGTTGATGTGGTCAGAAAACACAGAGAGGACAGGAAGGAACAGGTAAAGTACAGGACAGAAGAAGTGGGCAAAAAATAAGAAGGGCTAGTGGGTAGGATCTGTGTTGGTACCTCAGGAGCTTCGTTGAATGTATCACCTGTCAGTGAGAGAAAATCATGAGAACTTACTAGCAGAGTACTAAGGGAAATAATAGGCCTGCACAGATCTTTGCAATGGTATCAAGTTCTGACCTCCACAAGAGTGCATTCCTGCACCTACGAGGGTAGCACATATACTTCAAACAAAATATGCATGCATGTCCAATGTAAAGAATAATCTCATGGGCCCATCTCACATGGAAAGTCTGCAGGTGTTTGCTACTCTTGCCATTCCACCTTCTTTAAATAAAGGGGTGGCAAGAGGAGACATCCTTAGTCAGTTTAATAATTTAGCCTTCAGCTACAGACTCAAAGGCTCATTCTGTGTGAACTGGTTTGTCACAGTCAAGATCAAAATGTTCCAATACAAAACAGTCAGCAATGACTCCTTTGAATGCATTTACCTAAGGTGGTTGCTGTGGAAGGTGTACCCCTTCTGTTTCTCTTATTGCTGGCTAGTGATAGGTACAAATTCAACCTGTTGATAAAGGAGAAGGGGTGGCATGCAAGGAGCTATACGGCTCAAGTATAGAATTTGGAAGGGGGGATGGTCAGTGCATTTCATCTTACTTTCTTTTTCGCTCATCTATCCAACCATGAATTAAGATAATGCAAGAGCCTATGTTGTAAGTCCCTTTGCCGGATACACTAAAATGCCTCCACTTTCCTTGACGTGATACATGTGTTACGATTCTTGCTCTTTTCTTCGATACTTTTGAAGCATCTTTATATCATGCACTTCTCTACGGCAGTGCATCCATTTCTGGTGAAGGTCCAAGCTTTTGATATATGGACTACTTGAACATTGTAAAGGTTTCTGTGAGTCAGGAATGAAACTAACTATCCAATGGTGCATGTTAGGACATAAATCAGACTCGTGTGTGCAGCACAAAAAAGCTGAGTAGCAACAAGGCCTTGACATATCCTCAGGCAAAGCAGAAGACATAATGTGAGCAGGCAGGAAATGTGATTGTGAAGCATGGGAAGTACAGATACTTCTCAACTGTGCTACAGTACAGGTATAGGAAGAGGAAGTCCCGATACCTACACATGGCAGAGGTCCACTGAGGTCACACTTTTGAGTAAGGAAAAAAGCACTGATCTCTTCTACCAACTGGGCAACAAAAAAAACTGTAGATGAAGACTAAGATGCTAGTCCATGGGGTGTAAGTAACCTTAGTTTTCCACTGGCTCTCATTACTCAGTCTGAAACACTGACATTATATGGATACTTGCTTTTATATTTGACTTCTGTGATAATCAGGTTATTGCATTACAATCCACATCACTGAGCACAGAATACCATATGGCAAAGTGTGCCTTAACAGTGTACAGCAAATGCAGACTGCTGCCTTTGGATATGACCAATGTCTGCTATACACAAATTAGCTTTACACTGAACAAACAAAGAGCACAGTTATAACTACTGGCTTCCCAGAATTTCCCCACCTTGCTCTCTGTCCTGTGCCTTCAACTGCTTTATAGCCAAAAGTAAATTGACCACAATAACTGTGCACACATACATAAATGTATACACACACACACACACACACACACACACACACACACACACAGACACATACACACATACAAAATGTTTCATATCAGTGACTGATTATACCTTTCTAGTGTCAGCCGCCTCTTTCTTGTCTTTTAAGTAACACAGTATTACTGGCTATAACACTCTACCACACCAAAAATACAATTAATATCCATGTTTAAAAATAAGCAAACCATAATATAACTATACAGTAGCTACAGCTTAAGCAGTCAACTGTGAAAAGGTGGTATACTAGTAGTTAGTAAGTCTTCAAATCTGCACGTGCCTTTATATTAACAAAAAAAATCACTAGCAATAAGCTGCTGAAATTAAATAATAAAATTATTTACTTGAAGTAAATAAAATCAGAAAATGCACTTTGAAAATGTAATTACATATATGCAGATATAATTATAAACTAAAATATTTAAACCGATAAATGGCAATCGGAAAAACACTAGCTATCAACTATTTGCTTCTAAATACTAGCTGAATGTTTAATCTATCCAAAGCACTTGGCATTTACTGAAAACTCACAGGCAATAACTTCACACATTATAAGCTCACAATTCCAAAAGGTGCACTGCACTCTTCAGAATGAAGGCAAAGATTATTGCATCTTAGAAAAAAAGTGCCTTTTGAAATTAGAAGCCACAGTAACTGTAAAATATCCACAGAGACATGTCTCAGAACAAAATACTATCGTGGCAGTTACGGAGTCAGCAGTGTCTCTTATGGCAACTTCATTCTCTGCAGTTAGCACAGCATGTTAGTTTCTCCCGTTTCCATTAATATTCACATTTTCTTAAATATAATCATCCTTTTACAGCAACACCTAACTATGTAAGAAGTTTCAATCCCAGTAAGATAATATAGTTTTAGAAAACAGATATGTTCTGCAAATGCATGCAAGAAGCAAATTCATTTTGCAAGATTTGATGCATCGCCAATGAAGATCAGCTGCAGATTACAGTCTTTCTTTAACATTTTAATTCCTGACAGCATCTTTATTAAAATAAATAGAATTGTTACAGCTCCCTACAGTCTGTATTACAGTCATCACCATAATTATGATTTTGAAACCCCTAGTTATAAAAAAAAATCCAAACTGCTCTTATAGGAAAACTCCACCTTAGCACTCAAAAATCATGTTTTTTTATTGTATCTTTGTTTTCTGGGCTGTTTTAATGCCTGAAAGTCACTCCAAGTGAATTTTTTACAATTTTAATGCGTTTCTCTCAAAATGCCAGATGATGGGGTCTGCCTTGGTAATGTGATCTTGTTTTCTTGCTTTCATTCCTTCTTCCCAGAAAACATTTCAAGTCCTCTTTATATCAGTTATGATAGACATATGGAAGTGGTGTTGTTATCTCATGCCATTAAGACAAAATGGCAGGACTGTGAAGCATTGTCATCTAAACACACATTCTGTAACAGAGCTACTTCTATGTTTTCCTGACTGAGCCTCATTTATGTGTCTGTCAGAGCTTGTTCTGTTAGCTACTTCCAGCAAAAGAAAGTAGGTAAATAGCAGGCTTTTGTAAAGGGATTTTTTGTAGTCCTAAAGAACTGACAGACCTTCGCCCACACTCATGCTGAGGTGTAAAAACTCTCACTACAGAAAATGACCTTGCTTGTACATTTACAGGTGACAAAGAGTAGGACTCCAAACCAAGTCTGTCTGCTACTTCCCAATGTCTTCCATGGGAAGTTTTTTTCTCTCTCATGTATGATGCAGAATTAAAATGTGCTTTACTAGTGCCTTAATTATTTCTGTCATGTTCACGGCCTTTTTTTTTCTATTTCATACCAAATATGCATCCCCCTCTGATATGATGTCACAAAAGGCATAAAAATACCTTTTTATGAATATTATCAATGAACCTAGTTGACAGGGTTGCCACTTGTGTCTCTCTCTGCAGTTCTGTCCTGTGTGTGTGTGGGGGGGGGGGCTTCAAAATGGTAAATGTGTTTATACTTTACAAGAAAAAATATTTTCTGACTTTTTATTTATTTTTTTATTTATTTATTTATTTATTTAAATTTGTTGACCGGGAGTGTCCGACTGGACGTGGGTCCATTTTCAGCGGAGGCCCGGGGAGAAAAGCTCCACAGTAAAATAAACAGACAGTAGTTACATTGGATTACATAGCGATTAACAATTTAACATAGAAATTACTTACAACATATTTACAGATGAAGAACATAGTACATCAGTAGACAACCAGAATCTTTATAGGTGAAGTACATAACAGGCATTAACAAATGTAACAATGAGAAGTTCCTGCTGTATAATAAGTACTAGGCTTATGAGCATCTGAGCTTGCTATCATCAAGGTAGTTAGTGGAGGTGAAAGAAAGGTAGTAGTTGGATGGGGTGGATGATATTAGAGTGGGAGTTGCAAGGGCATAGCCAGCATGTTTTTAGGTGCGCTTTTAATAAAGTTTTGAAGTTGGTGCATGATGGTACAGAGGTAATTGTGGGTGGGAGGGAGTTCCATAATTTGGCTATGGCGCAAGAGAATAGTGCTTCACCAGCAGAGTTATTGGCTTTAGTGATCTGCAAGTGATTTTTGTTGCTGGATCTTAGTGGTCTGGTGGTGCGATAGGGTTGGAGTAGATTCTGGAGGGATGGGACATTTAGTGGATGGTTTACTAGTTTGTGGGCGAGTGAGAGTTGAAACCACTGAAGGAGGTGAGGGAGTTCAAGCCAGCCCAGTTCAGCAAGTGAGAGACAGTGGTGACTACGGTAGGATGCCCCTGTGGCGAATTTTGCGATTTTGTTGTAGCAGGTCTCTAGCTTGTTTAGATCACATTGCCTTAGGTTGGTATATACTGGAGAGGCATAAAGTAGGGTGGAGATAAGGTGGGAATTTGCTATTGAAATCTTTGCTACTTTGGTGAGAAATTGTTTATTTCTGTATAATGCTCCTAGTTTTTTGTGGACTTTTTTTATGGTCATGGATATGTGAATGTCAAATTTTAGTTTATTGTCTATTTCCACTCCTAGCAATTTGGTGTGTTCAGTTGGGTTTATAGTGGTGTTGTCTTTTGCTGTGATGTTAAAGTGAGAGTTGTTTTGAGTATGTTTGGTGGGTTGGAAGATGAGTAGTTTAGTTTTGTTTGGGTTGAGTATTAATTGGGCATCGGATAACCATGTTTCAACAGAGGAAAAGGCTTCCTGTGTGACTTTTTGCAGTTTGGGTAGTGACTGGGCTGAGCAGATGATGGTAGAGTCATCTGCGTATTGGATGAGTGTGCCATGTTTGGTGGCAGAGGCTAGATTATTGGTGTAAACAGAGAAAAGTAGGGGTCCAAGGATGGATCCTTGGGGAACCCCTATGGAGACAGGTAGTTGGGGAGATATGTCATTCTGCCATACAACGGATTGTTGGCGGTCAGACAGGTAACTCTGAAACCAGTTGGTGACTGATTGTGAGAAGGATAGGTTATTGAGGACAGAGATAAGTTGTTTGTGTGGGACCATGTCAAATGCTTTAGATAGGTCTAGGAAAGTAGCAGAGGAGAGATAGCCATTGTTTTTATGCTGAAGGATAGTGTTAGTAAAGGAGAGTAAGGCAGTGGTGGTGCTATGGTTTGGTCGGAAACCATGCTGAGTACTTTTCTCTAAATGTCACAGAAATCTTTGATACTATATTTAAATTGACTTAACATATAAACTATTATAAATAACCAACATTTAAAGCTTATCATTTCAATACTGTGTTGTTGCTTATGTACATTTGTCAGAAGAGGTGACAACTGCTTTTAAACTCCTGACTAATCTAATTTCTTTATTTTGCTATGAAAGGGAAGCATCAAGTTTCCTCCTCTCTGCAATAAAAACCACTGGAAAACAGTTCCACAGCTTTCTGTCTTTTTTATATCAGCTGTTGTGCTCCTGACATTAACAGGATTAATTGCCCATCTAAGAGTGACATAGTACCTGACAGGGTAAACTACAGATTTTAACTGTGTCTATGATATGTCATGCAGGCAGAGATGAATTCCTCTGCAAAATATGTGAGAAGTTGACCTTAAAAAATAGTAGGTGGGATTTCCGTTCCTTTGATTCCATTCCTTTGATTCCAAAGCAAGGAAATAAAAGTTTTAAAAAGTACAAGCCAGTTTCTGGTACCTACACAATAATGGAACCATACTGTAGGGAGAAAAAAACCCTAAGGATTATGTTAAACTGTAGGAGAGGGTGGATTTTTCCTTTAATTATAGATGGATCAAAGAGACATAGAGCTGGAACCCTAACTGCAACACCACTGGTGAATCTGGCTTAAAATATTAGACCAGGGCAGGTAAAGGCAGCTTGAATAAGACAGACAATATCTTTGACCACTTTGGAACTAGTACTAAACCCTCTGTCTGGAATGAGCTATACACTGTTCATTACAGATAGTATCCACTCTGACGGTTCACCATTTCCTTTCTTTACTTCAGCTGTTTATTTACTCATCTTTTTTCCTATAAGCTTTTTTCCCTGTGTCCCATTTTGTCCTTATTCCTACTGACCACCAAACCTGCCCCCAAACAGACATACTCATTCATTCCTCCACCAATGAATATCCCCCCCTGAGATCAGGACAAGAGCTCTGAGGAGTCGGCTGAAATTGAGGTAATAATAAAACTGCTTTCTGCCTCTGCCTGTACCCCCACATGTTCATGCAACACTACAGAGGTGAATATCCATTTCCACGGCCAGATATGACTGGCTTAACCCCACACTGGGGCCCATCAATGACTTTATCCATATGACCTGATTGTGACTAAGGGCACTTGACTCACCAGCTGAGTGAGTCTGGCTTATCACAAGACTGGGAAGTCAAAATGTCCTTATCTACTTAGCTGCAGCTGATAAAATCCCCTCCAATTAATGGCTCACATTACTCTGGAAACAGGCTATGGAGGCTTTTTTCCCCTGCCTTCATTCCTTGTTTGGTGGTAATGCAGGAATTACATTATCATCAACCCCCTTTCTACATGGAGTGAGGGGGAGGTGTAATGTCATTTGTCACCAGTTCTCTTGATTTACAGTCACTCTTCTACCTTCTTCAGATAAATAAATACAAATATTTCAAGCACTGGCATTAATGCCCTTCTAACTTGCCAATATACCAAAACACTTGTTCCCATAATAAGTATCCAGGCTGTTCTTAAAAATATCTAAACTAGTACTTGCTTTAATGTAATTAGTCTGTTCCATGCATCAGCTACTCTGTCAGAGAACCAATTAGTACACTTCTCATTCCCAGTGAATCTCCTATGTAGGTTGTCTGATGATTCTCTAGTACTTTTTGTTAACCCCAAACATTCCCAGAGGTAGCTGTCAGTAAATGCCCTATATACCTAAATAACATCTCCTCTTAGATATCTGTAAGAGACACTGTACAAGTTCAGATATTTTAGTCTTTCATAATAACTTAAATTTTCACATCCATGGATGACTGTCTCAGGTCTTCTCTCATACAATCTATCAATCTACTGGCTTGTCTCCTGGTTTTCTTCAAGTTTCTCCCAAATCTTCTTTAACAAATTGTCTTGTGCTTTCCTGCACATGTGATCAAACCACCATAATTTGTTCTCCTGCACCTTCTCTGTAGCTGGGGCTACTTTAACTTCTAGTCTGATGTCCTCACCTGTTTGTGTGTACCTCAGTATGCATCTTACTACCCATATCAAGCACTTCATCTCCAACACCTCAAGTGTCCCTAGTTGTTCTGCCTTCACTGCCCAGGTTTCTATGCCATACAGAAGCACCGGATGGACTACTCATTTGTACATCTTACATTTCTGCTTCAACTGGCATTTTTCTGTCACACACAAACCCTGACATTTTGTGCCACTTGGCTCTAGCACCTCTAATTCTAGCTCTGACTGTGGAGTTTCTTGTTCAGGCTCCTAGCATTGACCAGCAACACCTTAAAGCTTCTTTGAGGTATTTTTTTTTTTGCTATGTTGTTAGTTCTGTCATTTTGACATTGGCTAAAAAAGTCTTTAAGGAGTAGATAAAGTTTTATCATCATCCCCTTTGGACAGAGTGATGTCCCCACAAATTGTCACATTAATAACAACGTCCTAAGCACACAATCAGTCGTGAGGGATTTGGGCACCCAGGTTGATAGCAACCTGAGTTTTAACCACCATGTTGCTTCTGTTGTATGAAAAGCTTTCTACATGGCCCACCTCATAAGTAAGGATACCTCATCCATGGACAAGGAGGTCATAACATCCCTGTATTCTTCCCCTATAAGGCCCATTATTGAGTACAATGCCCCTTTCAGTATGTACCTCGCAAAGCACATACAGCAGCTGGAGAAACCACAGAGGTTCCTCACCAGGAGAATCCAGGGCCTCAAACATCTACCATACACAGAGAGGCTAAAGGCCCTAGCCCTCTACTCAGTTTCATACCGACTCCTCACAGGTGACCTCTGTCTGGCATACAAGGTGATCATGGACCCCACTTCGATGGGACTGCTGCATATCCATAAGTCAAGCTCCACTCGAGTAACCCGCACGCGTGGCCTCAACCTGGTCTGTGACATCATCAAGAATTTTTGGTGGGACAGATTTGTTTCCCAGTGACTCCCCCATCTATCGAACAGACTCCCTCTCTACATCAGAGTACCTCTTTACCCCTTTTTAAGCACAGCCTGCATAACTGGATGGGAAACAGAAAATATACCCCTGGGATTCCACCCATGTCCCTGCTGGACAGGGGCATCGGGTGCTGATTTGTCTAAAGATGGGCTAAACTCTTGGCTAGGCTTATAAGGGTCTCAGGGCTAATAGCCTAGTAACCTCCTATGATCCAATATCCAAAAGCCCATGGGGACAAATGCAGCCCATCCTTAGCAAAGCAATGTGGACTGTTAATCACGTTCTCCCATGCTGACAGATACTGGATCTCCCTGGAATGACACCAGAAAGTAAGCAAATTATTAAAATAATTCATTTTCTGTTCATACTGTGGCATCATCCTTGAAGAAGGTACAATACTGCTCAATGCAAGGCACACATCTGTCTGTGACACATATTAAGTGGGACCCATAATACCTCTTTTCATATAGTTCAGTGAGGTACATCTGAAGTCATTGACACCCACATGGACTATGATAAAATCATAGTGGTGCTTGTGGTGTAGTGACTTGAGTGTGTGTGCGATACTGTACATCCTGTCTCCAGATGGCAGTTAACCGTTACCTTCTTCTTGTCCAGAGTCATCAGAGGGGCATCTGTGTGTTGTACAATAGAATCTCCTATGACAAGAGTATTAGGGATAGTGTTTGCTTGTCTTATGGGCTTTATTCTTAGGAAATCATCGGGTGTGTGCTTAAGTGACTGTTGAGGACAGGCATTGCTATTTGATGGCTTAGGAGGTCTTTCAGGTTTGGAAAGGTTTATTTTAACTGTCTCAGTTTAAAAAGGTCTATGTGTGTGGTGAGAGGTATGTGTGAAGAATGCAGAGTGTGTGTTCTTGACAACCTGGACTGTGAGATTTTTTCCTCCAAGAAAGCTATACATGTACATCTCTTGAATACCATGTTAGTTTCTTTAAGGTTTAAAAGGTTATCTGAGTAAGAGACAATTGCTACATTGTCTCAAGATGCCCATATCTACCAAGCTGGCCACAGAGACATTAGGAAATTGCATATCCATATCAGGTCCTGTATTACGGTTGGGCTATTATAGCTTGGGGACTTGGTTTTACAGGGGGCTGCCTGAGTGGTGTCTAGGGTAAAGGCTAAATGTTAGATAGTGCTACGACCTGTACAACTCACTAACTAGCTGCCTTAAGCTTAGCTACACACAAAGCCTTTCTGTGTTACAGGTTAAAGTTGTAAATACTAGCTTTACAGGCAAATTTTATAAACTAAGCATTTGCTACTATACAAGGCACTGCTTACCGCCAATGGACAATACACAGTACTGCACAAATGTGCCTGATTTACAGTGGACAAATAAAGCTGAAAACTAACTTCTGTGCCTCTGACCAATAAATTACTACACTTTGAGTTTCCTGGAGTGCTTCCCAGCTCAAAGAGACCAGATAAATACCATCTGCCACAAGATGGATCATCCTGAAATTTCTTAATGGGATACACCTTTATCTCCATATCACGATACACACCCTTAAGAGTAATTTCTCCCCTAACACACCCAACATAGAGATCATATCTGTTGTGACTTCATCTCAGCTTGCTTCTTTCACAGACTTTATTTTCATATATGCCGTGACTTCATCTGAGTTTGCTGCTCTCATGGATTTCATTATCCTTAGTGTTCTTTGCGCTTCTCCTAGATTATGTATGGGGCAGTACAGGTTCTGTGGAGTTTTCTTCAGTCAAAATCTTCTTAAAATACTCTTTCCAGTTGCCTTTGACATCCTCTGGACTGGTGAACAAACTGCTGCTTGCATTCCTTATTTATAGTATCTGATAATTATCTTCATCTCTCTGTCACTGTCTTGCAACCTAATACAGCTTCTTTGTGCCAATTGCCGAGTCACTTTCCATAAGGTATAAAGTATCTCTGAAGCACTGTTCTTTGCCATAGAGACTGCTTTCTTAGCCTCTTTGTTATCCAACTTGTATTCCTTGTTAGCCTGGTCTGTCTTTTCTATCTTCCACTTCTTCCTGCACTCGTTCCTTCTTTTGAAAACTTCTTGAACATCTGTATTTCCACCAAGAGCTTAACTTATGAGCTTTCTTTCCACACTTCGCTCAGCTGCATTAGCTGCTCTAAAGTCTTCAAATATGCTGTTTTTTGATATTGACATTCTTACTCTGCTCCACCTAGTTCCTCTTCTTCTTGAGGTGCTAGAGTCCTGGTTATTTCCTTGAACTCCTGTGCTTTCACTCTAGACAAACTTCAGGTCTTCAGCCTACTCTCTGCTGGCCTTAGAGCCTTCTCTAACCATCTGATTGTGGGCACCAGTGGCTTATGCTTGGGATGTCTTTACAATCCTTGATTTCATCCCAATGCATTTTTCATACTAGGAGGAAGTCTACCCAAGATGCATGGTGACTACTCTTGCATGTTAAATTTCTGACTGCCTCTCTTGGCGAACTATGTATTGACCACTATTAAGTCATTTGCCAGACAGAAATCTAGAGCAGCCTCTCCTTTTTTTAATCTTTGTCCCATCATGTGAACGCAGGATGTCATCATACTCTGTTCTGTCTGTCTGTCTGTCCCAAAATTAGAATTCAGGTCCCCCATTATCAATACCAACTCATTTTGTACCTCTTTATCTGGGAGTTTTTGCAACTGCTGCCTGAATGCTCACAGAAGGTATCCAGTGCCTTCCCTCTGATGTGTTCATGCTCTCACAGACAAAATCTCTGACAGCTACCCATCACCCAGCTTGTGAATCCAAACCTACGTTACTTGGTCAATGGCTTTCATGTACCAGCCCGTGAACCATACTTCCCACTTCCTGGAATGGCCTGGGCAAGCCAGTCTTGACACTCACTCTCCTTCCTCCCACTCAATTCTTCTAGCAGCCAAACCACTACTGTAAACTCCTGTCAACTGGGTCTCAATAAGTATTTCATCCCTCTGTGCTACAGACCTGGCATATTTATTTAACCATTTTATCTCACATCTATTAGTTATCATGCTTCCTAAGTTATTAGTAAAACAATTGTGTTTTACAGGGCATAAGCCTAAGAAAAAAAAAATCTAATGTTTTTCATGTTGTACTGCACTTGCTTGAGTCCTGACTGCTAGCAGATCACAGTCTCATAGCCAGATGCAAACTTCCCTGGTCAGCACACATGAGCTGTTATTCAATGAGCTACTTAAGTTTATGCAAGAAGGAACCTAGGTATGAAAAGCAGCTGTGGGAAGCAAGTGAGAGTTTTAGGGTTAGTAAATGTGTTCTAGGGTTAGGGTCTAAGTGGGAGTTTTAGGATTAGGAAGTAAATACGGGATTAGGGTTACCAAGTGACTGCAAGTTTTAGGGTCAGAATTAGGGACAAAGATTTTGGATTATGGCTATGGAGTGAGTGGAAGTTTTTTGTTTAGTTGGGAAGGTTTGGGATTAGGGTTGGGGAGCAACCAGGAGTTTTGGATTGAATATACAAGGTTTGGGATTAGAGTTAGGCTGTGACTGGGAGTTTCAGTATTAGAGATTGAGGTTTGGAACTACGGATAGAGAGCAAGTGAAACATTTAGAGTTAAGGAGTGAGGTTTGGAATTAGTGCATGGGACTTTTAGGTGTATGTGTGTGGCAGGAGTGAAGTGCTGGGAGTTTGGGTACTTGCAGACAAGAGCACATGACAGCAAGCAGGTGATCTGTGAGCAAACAGCAAAAAAAATCATCTGTGGTAGATTCATTTTTTTCAATATAATCAAAGTAAAAAAATAGTCTGAGGTATGTATGCAGACCTGCTGCTTCTGTATCATTAACACGATCACCAGATCAAATTTGAAATATGGATGATGGATGGGCCTACAGTGTACTGTATATCCTATATATCCCCTTGGGTTTCACAGGCCAAAATACCTGGGAATTTTGTGAAAAAATATACATCAAGAAGGATAAGAGAAATTCTAATTTTTTTATTTGTTTTTTTATTTTTTATTTAACATTTGTTTACCAGGAAAGTCCAACTTGGAGCAAAGCCAATTTTCAGTGGAGGCCTGGGGAGAAATGCTCCAGATGCATGTCTTTTGTGACGTGGGATGCAACCGGAGCACCAGGAGGAAACCCACAAAAATGCAGGGAGGACATGCAGACTTCACACAGAAGGCACCCCAGCTGCGAATCAAACTGGAGAACTTTTTGTTGTGAGGTGACAGCACTACCGCTGCACCACTGTGCCTAATAAAAAATAAAAACAGTCATAGTGTAAGTTCTTTCATCTTTCTAAACAAGGCTTCATCACACTGTGAGAACACAAAAATATAGCCTAATTATAATGTTACATTTGAAATCATAACCTATCAGGCAGTGCTTTTAATTAGTGGTCCACCCCTCTCCTTTTTAAAACATGTTAAAATTGATAGGTTATGACATCACTCATGCAAACGAGCTGTCTAATAGTTTATGATGTTAACTAACTAAATGGAGCTGCCTGATAGGCTATGATGTCCACTAAGTAAATTCTCCATCTATGTTTATTTATTGCAATTTCAATTCAGTGTTTTTTTATTTCTTTGTTTGTTTTTTCCCCCTTATTTTTCTGAACTTCTTGAAAAAGTTTAGCAATTCTAGGAAAACTGCCTAATATGCCTGTCCATGAGCTCTGACCACTGAATTCATTAATTAACCAGGCCATTCCTTTTCTTCCAAATTCCAACCACAGGTCACCTCCAAATATTACCAGAAGAATTACTTAGTTATACTAGAGGAAACCAAAAAGAATAGACTCACGTACTTCTAAGCCTGAACAGCTTTAGGGTCTGTCAAAATTCCAAGGCTAAATTAAGAAGAAAGAGAGGAAGATGGAGAGCACTTAATTTTATTCCTGAGTAGTTTATTCTTACACTGCTGTGGTTATGAGTACTGGAGTAGTCAATTCCCTGTACCAGTGTCTGTATACATTATGGAAACTATCAGACTCCTTAGCCCGGTGTTAGCCCAAATCACTTCCCTCTTCAAGATCAAAAGGAGTAATTCATACAAGTGTTCTCACCAGTAAGGTGGCAGCAGTGGCTGGAAGAATTAGAAATTAATGTGGGGAGACCAATGGATAAAGCACCAGTCAATGTACAACAAAGGACATTTGTTTAGGATCTATAGGCTATTGCAGCAAAATTGGCAGTGATACACAGAACTGTGTGCACAGAGAGAGGCACCTTGGAATTGACAGTAAAGATGCAAACCTCTAAACAGCCAACTCTGGCACAGCTCTGAGTCATGCCTTTTGTAGAACTCTGGGTCTTGCAAGGGGAATAAGTAGAAAGAACACTTTGAGGGAATTGTCATTGGTGTGAAAGTCAAAACACACCAATTATCTGTGAAGGACTGTTCATGGTCTTCGAAGGCACTTGTCCAAGGCTGTAACATATCTCAGTAACCTTAGATATATGAGACTCTGACCTAAGCAAAAACAAAGCAGTGCAATCATTTACTTCTGTGCTGTCACGCCTCTTCACAAGAAGGCATTTCAAAAACAATATAAATTTAATCTTTTTTCCATTAATATACTATAGCCATTCTATTGAATGGCTATAGTAATGGCATTCTAGAATATGTAAATTGTTCTGGGAAATAAATCCTGGCCTTCCAGCTTTTGCCCCGTTTCTTTTGAAATACAGCATGTCACAAAAAAAAATGTCTTAAACCACATGTGAGATTTCTTCTCAGCCTTGCACAAAAAGAACATATGCGTAATTCCCTTCCTCTATGCTTTGTGCCAGTCACATGCCAAAGGCATGCCATAAAGACATCAGAATTACATTAACTGTCATGTTGTATTCCACATAACATTAGCATTCCAAACATTTCTGCCCTTCGTGTCTTTTCCATACTATGTGACATTCAAATTGTAAGATATTAGCAAAAGAATCCTACAGAACATGTCATCGGCACATCAACAATTTGGTTAAAAACCCTAAGATATTGCCAGTATAATAAAGTTTATACTATACCTTTTGAATCAAAAGATTGCCAATCTCAGGAATGAAATTCTCAGTGAGAATTTTGCATAATTTTCTTTCTTTGGAAGACTTGCTGCTCTTAAAGCTTTCGGCTAGATTTTGCCACTCATCCAAAGATTGACATAAAAGTGACCAAGTGCCTCTCTGATCCACATAAATATCTTGTCTTGAGTCTGTCAATAGGAAAAATAAGTATAAAAAATAAGGAAATCTGTATTTCAAGCACTATAAGAAAAAAAATCAACACATCTGGTCCCCAGTATTTCAATACAGTTCTAAAGAAATGAACAGCTCTGGATATCCATTTTAATACTTTTAGAATACCAGATGAGCACAGTGCATAAAACAGATGATGAAGATCACTTTATTTCTTTCTTTGTAAAGGTAAGTTGACTGAACAACAAAATGCCACAGTCATCTTAGACCAGGCTACAAAAGCAAGTTAATAAAGCAGAAGGATAAGTAAATTCACAAAATAGTAACAAATGAACAAAAAAATAAGTAAACTACAATACAAGTGAGTGATTAGTGAGTTGTGTTTACAAGTAAATGCAAAACTAGTAGGCTATAAACAAGCAGAAAGAACAACAAATTTCAAATATAACGAGTCAATAATCAAGTAACTAAACTGCTAACATAAAAAAAAAAAAAAAATGTGGACGCCAGATGAAGTCAAAGGATTTTAATAAAAATAAGTACCTGCATTCCTCATTAACTACATGACTTCAGTAGACAAAAACTCTAGTCAAACAACTGTTTATATAGTCAATCAAATATTGTCAACTAGTGGTCAAGCAGCATAGGTTCACAGAAGGTTGCTAGGCTAGCAGCCCTAGAGCCCTTACAAGCCTAGCCATATTCATCCCGAGTTGCCCCATTTGTCAGTGGTTAGGTGAGTAAAGGTTGCAGACGTAAGGATCTATGGTAGTTAATACCGACTTCCTCTGTCCAGAAGGGACATGGGCACCACCCCAGGAGTGAATTTGCAGTCACCCATCCACTGATCTAGCTTTTGTTTGAAGGCGGTCAGGGAGGGGCTCTGTTTCACATGAAATGGAAGCTTGCTCCAGAGAAGTGGCAGTCCCTGGGAGATGTATTAATCTCTCCAGCATGACTTGCTCATGGTAGAGGCTAGACTAAGATCTCTGGAGTGAGTGACCCTCATGCAGTTTGATTTACAAATGTGTAGCATTTCCATCACGGCCAGGTCAGAGACTGCCCTGAAAGCCAGGCACAGGTCAACCTTTAGCAACCTGTAGGAGACAGAATGCAGTGACAGGACTTTCAGTTTTTCTGCATAAGAATTGTTTTGTGTATCCTGTAATTTCCTGGTGAGAAACCTCTGTGGTCTCTACAACTGCTGAAGGTGTCTGGTGAGGTACATGCAAAAGGGAGCATTGTACTCAATTAATGGTCTGATAAGGGCAGGGTATCATACCTCTCAACCTGGCGAAATCAAAAATCTGGGCAAAGGCCCATCAAAAATAGGTACAAATCTGTACGCTGATTAACATAACATTTGCATACATAATTATGTAACTCCACCCACTCCAGTGAAATTGTGGGATACCAATTTTCAAATGTAAACTGAAGAACAGACAACCAAAATATGGTCCTAACTTACCATGTGTTTCCTGAAACATAGGAAGACAAACTTAAATGGCTATCATTAGTGAATTCAATTCTCACTGATTTATTCACGGATCAAAAGTATGAACCAAGCATTCCAGACATTCTGTAAAACTTGACTCCATGAATTACAAGTGGTGGCATGGGTAAAGAATTTAGGCTCATGCTTCTTGTACTCAATGTACAGGGTTTGAGTATGAGTAACCCTAACCGCCAGTCACACTTAAGTGGGGCATTTTATACACACAGACATACATCTACCTCTGCCCATATAGCAATACATAACAGCTCAGCTCTGCCCAAATAGCAATACGTAAAAGCTCTGTCCATATAGCGATATATAACAGCTCAGCTCTACCCAAATAGCAATACAGAATGTTCTGCCCAAATAGCAATACATACAATTCTGCCCAAATAGTAATAGATAAAGTTCTGCCCAAATAGCAATACATAAAGTTCTGCTCAAATAACAATACACGAAGTTCTGCTCAAATAGCAATACATGAAGTTCTGCTCAAATAGCAATACATAAAGTTCTGCCCAAATAGCAATACATAAAGTTCTGCCCAAATAGCAATACATAAAGTTCTGCTCAAATAGCAATACATAAAGTTCTGCCCAAATAGCAATACATAAAATTCTGCTCAAATAGCAATACATAAAGTTCTGCCCAAATAGCAATACATAAAAGTTCTGCTTAAATCGCACTGCATAACAGTTCAGCTCTGCGTCCATATGCAAATACATAAAATAAGAATGCAGCTGTTACACATAAAATCACAGCTCTTGGTCTTGAGAATGCAGCCGTTACACATAAATCGCTCTTGGTCTTGAGAATGCAGCCATTACACACACAAAACTGCAGCCGTTACACATAAAATAAGAATACAGCAGTTACATGTAAAATAAGAATGCAGCTGTTACACATAAAAAAATAATACAGCAATTCATAAAAGAATGCAACCGACCGTTACACACAAAATTGCAGCTCTTGGTCTTGAGAATGCAGCCGTTATATGTAAAACGCTCGCAGTCTTGAGAATTAGCTGTTACACATAAAATAAGAATACAACAGTAAGTAAACTATTACACATAAAATTGCAGCTCTTGGTCTTGACAATGCAACCGTTACACATAAAATAAGAATACAGCTCTCAGTCTTGAGACTACAGCTGCTACACATAAAATTTACAGCTTGAGCCCAAATACGTCTCTGCAGCTCTCGTTTCTCATAAATACATAAAATAGGAATGCAGCTCTTGGTCTTGGGCCCAAATACATCTCTGCTCAAGTAGCAAAATATAAAAGCTCTTGTTTCTCATAGCAGTATACATAAACATAAAGGAATTCAGCGACCCGAAAGAAAACCTCGGACACACACACAGTCTCTTGACATACGATTAGAATGCAGCGAGTCCAAATAGCAATAAGTAAAATAATCGGACATAAAATAAGAATGCAGCTGTCGTTTCAGTGATTTTTTTTTTAACCTTACCTGGATGGGGAAAAAAAGATGTGCCCTGCCTGAATCAGAAGAGGACAAACCCACGTACCGGTCTGACTCTGCAGCTCTTGACTGCTGCACTTAAATAAGTTTAAATTATTTAGTAAAGAATGGCAGCTGAATTCTGACAGGCTGTTTGTCTGCCTCCTGAAGCTGACGTCATTATGCATGCCCTGCACATGCTGTCCGGAAACACGAGTCCCTAAAATAAAACCTTAAAAAAAAAAAAAAACCACGGGAAATTTGGAAATTAAAGGGGCCAATCGGGAATTCATGGCACCCCAATATTTTATCCTCAAAACTGGTATTTACTGAGAAATTCAGTATGGTTGAGAGGTATGCCAAGTATAACGGAATTATAACATCCTTAGATCTTGATGTGATGCCTTTACTTACAAGATGTACCACAAAGAAGGATTTTCTTACTACTGTGGATAAGTGGTGGTCAAAGTTCAGATTGCTATCAAACTGAGTATCCAGATCACGTACCACTGGGTCCACACTTGGGGGGGTGCTGTCTATAATGTAATTAGCAGGGATCTCAGCTTTCCCAAAGGGGATAATAATGCATTTTCTTTTTGCATTTAGCTTTAATCTGTGGCTTTGGTACTGATCATATGTCTCTGTTAACCTTCTCTGCAGTATATTAACATCATAGAGGACTCACCGATTGCTCCCAATTTGCAATCATCAGTGACCTAGGTCATCCACTGGCCGTCCAGGTTTGCCTGGACTTCTGAGAAATAAATTCCAAACAGTAAGGGGCCCAGCACAGAGCCCTGTGATATGCCAGTGGTGACTGGTCTTTTGCTGGAGGTGCAGCAACCCACTCTGACACTATGTGTCCTGTTGGTGAGCTAGTTGGCTACCCATCTGGTAATGTAGGTGTTAATTCCCAACTGGGAGAGTTTCTCTACAATACCTTAGTGGGGAAAGTGGCAAATGCCCTGGCCAGGTCAATACAGACGATATGCACGGTCTTTCCCTCATCCAGGGCCTTGGTGACTTTCTCGAAGAAGTCAACCATGTTTAACAGTCATGCTCTACCTTTAATGATTCCAAACTGGGTTGGGGCCAGAGTTTGTTAATAAGGTCCATAATAATTCTTTCCATGGCCTTGCAGATGTGGCTAGTCATGCTTATTGGCCTACAATTCCCAGGGTCGGTTGATGGTCCCCACTTTGTGTAGACAAATAATTGTTACTGTCCTCCATTATGCTGGAACATTGCCAGTTTGCATGCTGTGGTTAAACAGGGATCCAAGTGGGTCTACTAGGTCATGTTTTAAGTTGTTGAAAAGGCAATCTAGGATGTTGTTTGGTTCCACTGATGCTGTGTTTCTGGTCTTGGAGAGTGCAGAGATGACCTGCTTTCTTGAGATAACAGACTGAGGAATGGTGGTAGGTATACTTTGGGGGACGACTGAAGGGTACAAGGGGGTGAAGTTTGCTCCAAATCTGTCAGCAGGTTGGCCATTACCTTCTGTTGAGTATTGGTGGTGCCATCCACAACCAGTTGAGCTCACAGCTGGGTATTCCCTTTTAGATTTCAGATATAGTTAAAGAATGCCTTATGATTATCCTTAGATAGGGATGCTATTTCTGCTTTGTAATTAGCTTTGGAGGACTTGACAAGATCTCTAGTTTATTTGTTTAAGCTAGAGAGGGACTTCTTCCTTGGCTGAGCAAGTTCAATCTTGTTTTTGGGCATTAGTTTATTTATCTTGTTGTATAGCCTGTTTATACTAGGGGTCTATCAGTCTGGCTTGTTTTTTTGACAATACTTAGTTTTAATCCGGCCAGGTACAGCCAATTCTATACAACTGCTTAAGTGGTTATACAGGGCATTGGTGTACACCTCTGAATAGGAGTCTGTGTTATCTGCATCTGAGGGGGCTTTGAAATTTCTTATACCATCACTTAATATGAGGTCATTTGTTTTTGAAGAATTTTTAAACATTTTTGAGCTTGATGGATTATCTGGTCTTATAATTACATTGAACTACATTGATTTATGGTCCAATCTTACCAGGGAGGGCATCCCATGGGGGGGTACAATGTTCTCTCATGCTATTGAGTACTATGTCCATGACATTTAAGCCTCTTGTGAGTGTGCTGACTAGCTGTTCCACAGTACTTGCAATGACAAAGTCAAGAAACTCTGAACCAGCACATTTGTGGTTATGTATGTTTTCCAGGTGATGGTAGGATAATTAAAATCACCAATGAGTAAGGCTTTGGGCTGTATGGCAAGTGACTCCAGTAAGTCCAGGTATGCAGTATGCTTTTCTTCTTTCATGGTGGGGGACCTACAGCTAGCTATGATGTGGTAGGGGGCTTTGCCTATACTTAACTGGACATGGAGTAGTTCAAGAGAGTCATACTGCTTGACCAGTCTCGAGGTGTACTTATCCTTAATGAAGATGGATACAACTCCTTTGTTTTTTTTTCATGCTCAGTTTGTGGTCTGAATGTATGGAAGGCACTGTAGCCCTGCACAGCCAGGGTACTTTCTGCACCTTTGAACAAAGTCTCGGTGACTGCATAGATATCAACATCTTCCAAAGTAAGGAGTGCTTCCAGGGAGTGCAGTTTCATGTTTAGATTCCTAGCATTAAGCAGCAGTACCTTGAGTTTATCTAGACAGGATTTTGTTATGTTGGGAGATTGGTTATTTTTACCCTGCCTAAAAAGGTCTAAATATAGGTGGCTAATGCATTTGGCAGTATCTGAAAGCCTAGAGGAGGCAGGTGCAGACCATTTATGGCAAAGCAGTGTGGCCTGCTGACTATGTCTTCCCAGGCTGACAGATATTGGATCCCCTTAGACTGACACCAGAAGCTAAGCCAACTGTTAAGGCTAATCACTTTTTGTTTGTATTGTGGCATCATTCTTAGAGAAAGTATAATGCTTCTTAAGGCTACGCTTATACATGCCTGTGACACAGTCTGAGAGCTTAGTCATGGCTCTCTTCATATAGTCCAGTGAGGTAAGTCTCAAGTCATTCACCCTTACATGGACTATGATGGAGTCATACCAGTACTTGTGGTTGAGTGACTTGATGAATCCTGGTACCTGACAGGCAACGAACCATAACCCACTCCCTTTCCAACCTGGTGAGGGAAACATCCATGTGTCTCACAATGGAGTCACCTATGATCAATACATTAGGTTTTGTGGTGTTGTACCTTATGGGCTTATTTGTTGAGACACTGGTGTGTGTGTGTGTGTGTGTGTGTGTGTGTGTGTGTGTGTGTGTGTGTGTGTGTGTGTGTGTGTGTGTGCATGCTATTACCTGTTGTGGTTGGTTTTTGGATTAAGTGTGTAAGTGGCCTCTGTCTTGGAGGCCTCTGATCTTTTGTAAGTTACTACTGAGTACCTCCGCATATGTTGGGTTATGTGTAATTTCCTTATTTAGTGTGTGTGTGTGTGTGTGTGTGTGTGTGTGTGTGTGTGTGTGTGCAACTACATCTCTCGCATAAAGTATTTGTTTGCTTCAGGTATAAGTGGTTGCCAGTATACACGAGACAATTGCTACATTGCCTCAGGAAGCCCATGTCTATCAGGCTGGCCAGAGAGATGATGGGAAACTGCTTGTACATGACAGCACGCTCTTACTGTATGCTTTATTAGGGAAGGGAATGGTTTAATTTGACAGCACCATGCTGGTACCGCCAAGACCACAGGAGGGGCCTATACTTTGTGTAGGCTAAGGTTTATCAATAAGGTAGTGCTGCTCAGTGTAAAACTGAATTACTCCTAAAGCACCAGAATAGCTTTGAAGGGTTTCAATGACAGCTGTTTAGGGAAAAACGGAGCTTCTAGACTTTTGTGTCTATATATGGCACTGCCAACCTCGACTGTGGGAAGAGGAGCATTCTGCAAATGTAAGGCTTAAATACTAGCAAAGAGAAACAAGTTTTAAGCTAACTACCAATCAGGAAAGCACACAATAAGCCTTCCACCAGCAATCCCCAACTCAGACAGGTTAGATCAGCGCACTTCTGCCACAAGGACACAGAAAAACACTTTCATAATGCAGAACAGCTGGTTTGGCACCAAGTATAACAAGACCACACAAACTACCTACAATAGCCCTACAACTAATAGATACAAGGTAATGCAGTGCAATTAACTACTTTAAGCTGCAGCAGACACTACAGTTTTTTGTTTAGAAACTGCTAAAGTACAGTCACAGTATATAAAAGAATTGCAAAAAAAAATACTTATAGAGCCCTTTTGTGTGCTTCCCAGCTCAGACAGACCAGGAAAACCCCTAATGCCACTAGATGAATAATCCCAGGCCTCCTAATGTAAAAACGCAGTAAAGAAGTATCCAGAGTGAAATGCTACCACAAACAAACTTAAAGATATGGAAACAGCTTGTAAAAGTGTGATTATTCAATAAAAGTAATTCACTTTGTATAAATGAGCCAGCAGCCACTCAACTGTATCAAAATTACAAAGGCACTAAAAGCAAGATAAGCTGATTAATAAGCCCTCCAGCCAATAAAACTGCATGCAGAAATCTCATGTGTTTCCCCAGCCTAAACAGACCACGCTACATCCCAGTGCACTACATGGAAAATCCACTGACATCTTGATGTAAAAACAAGTGCTTACTAGAGTGTACAAATACACTACTTTATCCAACAGCTAGCTAGAGAGTAAATCAACAACAGACAATGAGAGGCAAAATGCACTTTCAATATAAGCACGAGGAAAGACAAATAAATAATTCAAGATATCAACAGCACTGTAGAAAGGAATGAGCTTATTAAGCTCAATTTACAGTTGGAGTGGGCAGCTTAAAATCACCAGGTTTAAAAAGCAGATCAATGAAGGAGAGGCAGGTGGGAAAAACTAGGAGGGGAATCACCAGCAGTGCTTTAGTTTATGCAGGCTTGAAATCTTTTCAGAAAAAGACAAGACCCATAAATTCACTGTGAATTTAAGTATCACTCAAGAAAATAATTTAACATGAAAAAAACATAGGAAATGGGCAGTCTAGATAATTTAAGTGCCTTTTTCTCATACAGAACAAAAAACACCAGGCCAAGCAGATTTCTTAAAACAGAAAACAAAATGGAGCAGGAAAAACAGAAAGCAGCTCTATTACTCACAGACAAAAAAATATAGGTTTACTTTCCTCACCCATCAGGGAATCACCTGCAGTGCTTTAGTTTATGCAGGCTTGAAATCTTTTCCGAAAAAGACAAAGACCTAGAAATTCACTGTGTACTTAAGTATCACTCAGAAAACATTTTAACCAATGGAAAAAAATGTGAAATGTGCAGCCTAGATAATTTAAGTGTCTATCTCTCACACATTACAAAAATACCAGGCCAAGTAGACTTCTTAAAACAGAAAACAAAATGGAACAGGTAAAACAGAAATCAGTTCTATCACTTACATACAAAAATATGGGTTTACGTTCCTCATCCAACAGTGAATCATCAGAAGGCTTTAGTTTATGCAGGGAAGACCTTAACCGTTACACCAACCCACATATTACAAGTAATTCTTTATACAATTAAAAACATTACAAAAATTACAATACATATATCCCAAGTTCTACCACTGTAAGTTCATAAAAATAACATCAATAAATAAAAAATGCATTGCTCTTATATGGTGCCCTTTTTAAACAATAATAAACTATTAATAGAAATTTTGTCAATAATTCCTGTCTTGTTCGTTGGATTTATTAGCAATTGCCAGTACAACTCTCAACTCCAGATGTGTTTCTCAGTCCACTCCCCTATCAAAGGGGGATCCTTCTCCAACACAAAAAAAATAATGTTTTTTTTTAATTCTGACATTAAAAGGAATGCTTACTCAAGGCATTAAAATTATTTTCCCTCAGAATTTCATAAACATGTTGATATATTCTTTTTTTCAGGGCATTTTCAGTTTCACCAATATAGAACGACAGACATGTCAAACAATGGGTGATACATACTGCCCCCTTCATATTAAAGTTAAACTTACCATTTGATGATATTACCTAAGAAAAATTAGAAATTGTAAAATGTATTACTTCAAAAATAAATCTATATTGACTGCTGCTACCACGCTTCACCATTCCTTTAATACCTATACAATAATTAGCCTACATATGTTGTCCTTTTTTGAACAACCTTTTTGAATTATACACATTTTTCTGAAACAAACATGGCCCTTCTCCCACAAAAAAGACTGAAGGCATTGAGGATCAATAACACTTCTCCAGTTGTTTTCCAAAATACTTCTAACATCCCTGGGGGTGCTGTCATACTCACACACTATGGCTCTACAGCAGTTTTGTAACTCTGTGTTATTATTAAACACAATGTTGTAAATAAAACCTGCATTCAAAACTGATTGATACTAAAGAGGTCTTCCAGAAATTATTTTTTTCGTAACCTCATCTTAACAGCTAAGAGGGATACATTCTGTCACTGAACATCTTACCTACAATGTTTATTTCCTCTAAGAACACACAGTCATCTGATATTAACCCTAACAGTCTAATCCATTTGTCCCTTCAGGATATTTCTCTTCTTTCACAGTGGGTGACAATTTGTATAATGTAACTCAGGGGTTCAGGCGCCTAGGCAGCGAGACATTTCCCTGTGGTACAATTGACTGGGGACACATGGCTGAAGTGACAGTCAGCTGCAGAGAAATATGGCTGTTTGCAAATTCCCTGTGGGCAAAGAGAAGCACATACTGCCATGCTCACAGCTTTAATAACCAAATGCATGGAGGCAGAAGAAGTAATGAGTGTTGTGCTCAGTGTAGAGTACATACTTATGTAACTACAACATGTAGAAGTGTGCTACAGTATGGAAGAACTCCTAAGGGGGACTGTAGTCACATTTATGCTCCAGTATGCATTTTTTGTAATGTTCCCTAGAGAATGTAAAGGGGGTAATGGTCCACACACACCATTTATAAAGGTACTGCCCATTGTGCACCGCATTTGTACTGCCACTGACATGCCCTCTGGCCAGTCTGCTGCTGATGCCTGCCATAATGCCTGCTGTCTCATATTCCCTTGGGGACCATGGACATTGTTTTCCCCCTGTGACTTTGATTCTTGAAGTTGTGGGCATGGCAACACATTCTTCTCTTTGCCCACAAGGAATTTGCAAACAGCCATATTTCTCTGCAGCTGACTGTCACTTCAGCCATATGTCCCCAGTCAAATGTACCACAGGGAAATGTCTCACTGCCTAGGCGCCTGAACCCGTAACTCAGAAATAGAATGTGTTTCCTTTCTATGAATAGCAGATGAAAATCTTTTAGCATTCTTGTTCTTGTAAATCTTAACATCTAGAAAGCAGATTTGATCCACTTTAAACTCTCCATTAAATGACAAAAGGCTAGTAGATTCATTTATATATTGCAAAAAAAAAAAAAAAAAAGAATTGCCTCCTGACCGCAAAATAAATATGTCATCTAGAAAACGAAGGTATAATTTCAGACAGTTAACAAATTTGAAAGAAAAGCATACATCTTCTCCCTCCACCAGAGCATATTAGCAAAAACGGGGGCTGCAGAAGGTCCCATTGCTACCCCTGTGATTTGCTGAAGACATTCATGTTAAAAAAATATGAAGTTGTTTGACAAGACCACCTCCATACTCTCTACAAACATATTTACAGATTCCTGCTTAAAATTACTGTCCTGTAAAAAAAACTTCATTACAGCATTTAAACCAATGTCATGTGGAATGACTAAAAAAATCTTTAACATCTACTGCTCCAAAAAAAAAAAAAAAAAAAACAAGGCATCATCATATTCAGCATTATGCAGCCCTTTCACAAGCTGCCAGGTGTCTTTCAACACATATGTTTTGTTGTGAAAAAGGTATTTTAAACAACAACCCACATATTTAGCAACCAGTTCCATTTTGGATCCACTAGCCACAACAACAGGCTGTAACAGGGCATCTGAAATAGATTTGTGAACCTTCAGAATACTAAATATACTGGGAATAACTGGTTTATATATCTTCAGATATTCAAACAATGTTTTGTCCAGCCCCCCATTAAAAAGCAGGTCTTCCAACCATAGATCTATTTTGTGGCAAGCAATATTGATTTTGTTCCTAGTAACTTCCACAAAAAAATTCACTGTTGTTTAAATAATCAAACGTGTCTTATAAATACAGAAAACTGTCCATTACCACAGCTACCCCAACCCCAGTACGGCTTCATAATTTTTATTGAACTGTTATTGGTTAGCTCCTTCATCAGTTTTCTTTCATCAAGGGGTAAGTTAAAAAAAATCTTTTTGACCTTAGAAGCTAATACCCTTAGGTCCCTTTCATGGTTTTTTTCAAATGTAGCCAAAAATGGAGCCAAAGGAGAATCAAACATAGTGGACCTGCTTAGCTTTCTATATAATATCAATTGTTTCATAATCTCTTAAATGAAGAGCTAAATTAAGTTTCTATACATACAATTTTAACTACATCAAATGTCCAACTAAACTAAATCCAGTGGAAGGAACAAATGTAAAACCTTTACAGAAAAGGTCACCATATACTCGGGTCATGTCCAAATAACTACAATTGAACAGTTTAAACCCCTTAAAGTCATAAACAGTACTTTGGTTTGTAGGGGTTGCATCTGTTGTTAGTTCCACTGCCAACCCCTGCCCTGCAGGCCCTTGCTGGAAATGACCCTTTCAATGATCTGTCAGTTTCATTGTTGGTATCTTCTCTCATCCTGATTCATGTTGTTCCTCTTGTTCCACAGCCTTGAAGAACATCGTGAGAGGTCTTCTTGTTCTAAAAAAAAATGATCTTCTTCACTAGTGGCAGCAGTTGGGTCCTTGTCAATCACATAGTTATTGATAGGCTCATAATTAAACTTTAGTACTTCACCTTTCATCTTACTAGGACCTGGATAAGCTGTTTTATTGGAATAGTCGTTGAAATATCTCTTTAAATTTTTCTGCTTTCGCCTTTTAACAACATCACATTCTCTATCAACAGTGCTGAACACATTAAAAAAAGAATCCTCCACTGACTGAAATAATAAATTATTGGAAATCTTCTCCTTTAAGATGGAAATATGCTCTTCCAGTTTTTTCATATTGTCTCTCATTGTTAAAATAGCCATTAATTCCAACCCAGTCCAGTCAACTAGCTCCAAAAAGTCACCATGCAAAATGGAACTTTGTTGTAATCCAGTGGGGTATTTATATACTCGCAAACATTTTAGAACCTGCTTTGCTGCAACACTAGCACTGAAAAAGGAATTATCACATTGTAATCTCCTACATTTACTTAACAGTTTTTCAGATTTATTAATCTTATGTCTAAGTGTATCAAAATGCACTAGTTTCCCAACACCAAGATCTCTACTGAGATGAAAAGTCTTACAAAATCAAGCATTCATCTCTAGGGGCTGTTTAGTTGAAATGTGTCACTGTTTGGGTCTAGCCCCTTGTTGAACAAACAAAGAACTCTGCTGCAGTATATTTTCATTTCTATGTATCACATAAACCTTGTCGTGAGGATGCAAGGCCAAATCAGCCCCTGTATTGTTTAAAGTCGCATCACTACAATCTTTTGTTACATCCAAATTTCTCATATTTCTAGACAAACTTAAAACGCCCTCTTGTGTTAAAAGGCCCACAAACACCAAAAGCGCCAAATGCGACAAAACAGATCCATCCTGGCCTTCAGGAACACATATTGCTGATTCTTTTCTGTCAATCAATTCCTGTGACATACTACAAAAAACAAACATAAAAATGGAACCATGTCACACAACTGATTAAAAACCAAAAACATAGACACTGGAAACAAAGCATTTTAATAAAACTAGGCACTTTTGTTCTCATTAACTATAGAACTTCGTAAGAGGAAAAACTCTAGTCAAAGAAATAACTGCTTATCAAATCAACCAAATATTACCATCTAGTGGTCAACCGGTATATTATAGTAATTCTTTACAAAATGAAAAACATATTTATATACACGAGTAGATGCGACTGTATTAATATGAGGTGCAAACACCTCTCAATGGGATAAGCAATATAGTGATGTCAACATTACACTACTGTTTTGGCTTCAGACTAAAATAAAATTACCAACAGTAGGGGATACTCCTAATGAATTCTGAACATGAGCTCTCAGTCCCTAATGAATTCTGAACATGAACTCCCAGTCCCTAAAACATTAACAGAAAAAGCTTAAGAAGAGCATACTAACAAAAATGCAGGAACTACAAGTGCTGAGCATAAAAAATATGACAAATGAAGAATTTTAGCAAATTTTTAAGGTGTAACTTACTTAATAAAAGTATAATTGTACAACAAGGTTAAATATGTTATCTATAAACCAGAGTAGAAGTTAACTGGTTCTATGGCCTACAGAAATGCAATTTACTTTTGCAAGTGTAAAAGTAGTGAGGTTTCAATCTAGTAGAGTTGGCTATGGACCTAAAAAAATCATTAAAACATGTTTAAAGTTGTTCTGAGTTACAAGCACAGCTGGTGGTGATAAGTTAAAGTGGTTTCCAGTTGACATACAGTAGGAGAAGAGGCGGAAGGCATGCCCGAAGGCAGGTAAAGGCTAGGACTGTGATAGTGAGGGTCGGAACTTTGAATGTTGGCAGTATGACTGGTATAGGAGAGAGCTAGCTGATATGATGGACCGAAGGACGGTTGGTATATTGTGTGTGCAAGAGACCAGATGGAAGGAGAGCAAGGCTAGGTGTATCGGAGGCGGTTTCAAATTGTTTTATCGTGGTGTGGATGGGAGGAGAAATGGCGTAGACATTATCCTGAAGGAACAGTATGCTAAGAGTGTTTTGGAGGTGAAAAGAGTGTTGGATAGAGTGATGTTTATGAAGCTGGAAATTGATGGTGTAATGATGAATGTTGTTAGTGCATATGCTCCACAAGTTGGGTGTGCGATGGATGAGAAAGAAAATTATTGGAGTGAGTTAGATGAAGTGGTGATGACTGTACCCAAGGGTGAGAGACTGGTGATTGGAGCAGATTTCAATGGGCATGTTGGTGAAGGGAACAGAGGGGATGAGGAAGTGCTGGGTAGGTATGGTGTTAAGCAAAGGAATGCAAAAGGTCAGATGGTAGTGGATTTTGCAAAAAGGATGGACATGGCTGTGATGAATACGTATTTTAACAAGAGGGAGGAGCATAGGGTGACATACAAGACTGGAGGAAGATGCACACAAGTGGATTATATCTTATGTAGAAGGGCCAATCTGAAGGAGAATGGAGACTGTAAAGTGGTGGCGGGGGGAAAGTGTAGTTAGGCAGCATAGGATGGTGGTTTGTAGGATGACATTGGTGATCAAGAAGAGGAGGATGAGTGTGAGGGCAGCACCAAGGATCAAATGGGGGAAACTGAAAAAGGGTAATTGTGAGGTGATGTTCAGGGAAGAGTTAAGACAGGCACTGGGTGGCAGTGAAGAGTTACTGAATAGCTGGGTAACTACAGCAGAGCTAGTAAGAGAGATGGCTAGAAAGGTGCTTGGTGTGACATCTGGAAAGAGGAAGGAGGACAAGGAGACCTGGTGGTGGAATGAAGAAGTACAGGAGAGTATACAGAGAAAGAGGTTGGCGAAGAAGAAGAAGTGGGATTGTCAAAGAGATGAAGAAAGTAGACAAGAGTATAAGAAGATGAGGTGCAGGGCAAAGAGACAGGTGGCGAAGGATAAGGCATATGAAGAGTTGTATAAAAGGTTGGACACTAAGGAGGGAGAAAAGGACCTGTACCGATTGGCTAGACAGAGGGACCAAGCTAGTAAGGATGTGCAGCAGATAAGGGTGATAAAGGATAATGAGGGAAACATACTCACAAGCAAGGAGAGTGCGTTGAGCAGATGGAAAGAGTACTTTGAGGGGTTGATGAATGAAGAGAATGAGAGAAGATTGGATGATGTGCGGATAGTGAATCACGAAGTGCAGTAGATTAGCAAGGAGGAAGTAAGGATAGCTATGAAGAGGATGAAGAACGGAAAGGCTGTTGGTCCCGATGACATACCTGTGGAAGCATGGAGGTGTTTAGGTGAAATGGCAGTGGAGTTTTTAACTAGATTGTTTAATGAAACCTTGGAAAGTGAGAGAATGCCTGATGAATGGAGAAAAAGTGTTTTGGTACCAATTTTTAAGAATAAGGGTGATGTGCAGAGCTGTAGTAACTACAGACGGACTAAACTGATCAGTCACAGCATGAAGTTACGGGAAAGAGTAGTGGAAGCTAGGTTAAGAAGGGAGGTGATGATTAGTGATCAGCAGTATGGTTTCATGCCAGGAAAGAGCACTACAGATGCGATGTTTGCTCTGAGAGTGTTGATGGAGAAGTACAGAGAAGGTCAGAAGGAGTTCATAGTTTAGTACTAAGCTAACTGCCCTTGCGAGCCATTTTAAGCCTAGCCAATTATCCCTTGTGAGATTCAAACCCTGCACCTTGTGTTTGTACGGCAAACACCTTAACCATTAAGCCACCCTCCCAACCCCATTGTGCATTGTGTCTTTGTGGATTTAGAGAAAGCATATGACAGGGTGCCTAGAGAGGAGTTGTGGTATTGTATGAGGAAGTCGGGAGTGTCAGAGAAGTATGTAAGAGTGGTACAGGATATGTACGAGGGTAGTGTGACAGCGGTGAGGTCTGCGGATGGAGTGACAGATGTGTTTAAGGTGGAGGTGGGATTACATCAAGGATCAGCTCTGAGCCCTTTCTTATTTGCAATGGTGATGGACAGGTTGACAGACGAGATCAGACAGGAGTCCCCGTGGACTATGAAGTTTGCAGATGACATTGTGATCTGTAGTGAGAGTAGGGAACAGGTGGAGGAGACCCTGGAGAGGTGGAGATATGCTCTAGAGAGAAGAGGAATGAAGGTCAGCAGGACTAAGACAGACTATATGTGTGTGAATGAGACGGAGGATAGAGGAATGGTGAGGATGCAGGGAGTAGATGTGGCGAAGGTGAATGAGTTTAAGTACTTGGGATCAACAGTTCAGAGTAATGGTGAGTGTGGAAGAGAGGTGAAGAAGAGAGTACAGGCAGGATGAAGTGGGTGAAGAAGAGCATCAGGAGTGATTTGTGACAGACGAGTACCAGTAAGAGTGAAAGGGAAGGTCTACAAGAGGGTAGTGAGACCAGCTATGTTATATGGGTTGGGGACAGTGGCATTAACAAAAAGGCAGGAGTCAGAGCTTGACGTGGCAGAGTTGAAGATGTTAAGATTTGCACTGGTTGTGACGAGGATGGACAGGATTATATTAGAGGGTCAGCCCAGGTTGGAAGGTTTGGAGACAAAGCCAGAGAGGCAAGATTACGCTGGTTTGGACATGTGCTGAGGAGGGATGCAGAGCATATTGGGAAAAAGATGCTAAGGATGAAGCTGCCAGGTAACAGGAAAAGAGGAAGGCCTAAGATAAGGTTTATGGATGTGGTGAGAGAGGACATGCAGGTGGTTGGTGTGACATAGAAAGATGCAGAGGACAGGAAGAAATGGAAACAGTTGATCTGCTGTGGCGACCCCTAAACGGGAGCAGCCAAAAGAAGAAGAAGGATGAGTTTTCATTACCCAATCCCACTGCCTCCAAAGTACCTTTTCATAAGTGTGTTTACATTGTACATAGCATGTGTAGCTTCACCAAAAGGTGTCAGTCAGCTGGAGGTGTGAGGCATACTTCTGATAAGATCTGATAAGATTTTGCACACTGCTCTTCCTCTAAGGTGGTATGACTTCTGATTAAGAATAACTATGTAAGGTGGGTGGTAGGTGCAGCCACCAACAAGCGGTGGTGCAGGACACTTGTCCCCCCTGAAAAAATACAGTTTCATTTTTTGCACAGACTACATTGTGTAGTTTACTGTTTTGCAGAAGTGTAGTTTGACTCCTTGTGAGCAATATATTTGCATTTGAGGACCTGGTCAATAATTATTCATAATGGCAGCACTGGAATTATTTATTTATAACAACACTCCTTCATAACAGCTAATCTGACATCTCTAGTAAAGAATAATGATTCCTAGTAGCAATTATTTAATATCATCTTCATTTCACATAATCAGTTTTGTTAGCAAAAGAATACGACACTAACAGATCAGACAAGACTGCCCAATATTTGACTAGTTAAACTATTTTAGCCTTACCTACCATTTGTACTTTTATGACCCACCGATCAAGGACGATTTAATAAATTATGCTTATGCCAAGCTGTTTTGAACCAAATAATTTACCATGGCCTTGTGACAGTTTTAAAATGAGGGTAGATGATGAATTTTCAACAAACCATCATGCAAGGTTATCTGAATAAAGAAGTGGCTTGTTATTGGGAATATAAAATGAATGTGTTATTAAAGATGCAACCAGTATAAGACCCAGTACAGAACCTTATGGAACACCTGATAAGAACGGCTGAAGACTAGACAGCACTTGTTCATGAGAAGCTGTGAAAGGTTTATGGTCAAGGTAGGTCCAAAACACAAAAAAAGTAGACATTGGGCTAGGTATACATCTCTCAAAACAAACCAAAAATAAAAATAACACAAACCACGGTTTACTAGAATTTTGCTAAGAGCACTTGCCTTTAATCAAGATTTCTTTGAAAACAAAGTAACAATAAAAAATACACATAAATTCCTTTCCCATAACTCCAACTCCATTACACAAGAGTCAATAAACACTTAATATTTAAAAGAGAACCAGACCCACAGACTAAAAAACATGCTTATTTCATCATGATTTGATGTCTCCTAGTTTTCTTTTAACACTAGGGACTGTGTGTGAATGTGTGTGTGTGTGTGTGTGTGTGTGTGTGTGTGTGTGTGTGTGTGTGTGTGTATATATATATATATATACACATATATATATATATATATATATATATATACATACACACACACACACACACACATATATATATATATATATATATATATATATATGGTTTCACTTCATATCGTCGAATTATCATTTCATCGAATTGCAAAACATCGAGACCAAATCGTAGAAAACTCAAATCGTTAAAAACTCATAACATCGAATCTCAAATCATTGAAAACTATAAAGCAACTAGAAATAACATCCCACAGAGTTTTTACTATGTTTATGCAGGGGCAAGCCCCTGCACTACCATTACATTAAATATACCAACTCCAAGGTCGCACTACAGTGGGGTAATGCGAACTTGGAGTTGGTATATTTAATGTACGGGGGGTGGGGGGTGCATGGGGGCTTGCCCCCCTGCATAAACGTAGTAAACAGTGTCTGGGATGTTATTTCTAGTTGCTTTATAGTTTTCAATGATTTGAGATTCGATGTTATGAGTTTTCGACTATTTGGTCTCGATGTTTTGCAATTTGATGAAATGATAATTCGGCAATATGAAGTGGAACCATATATATATATATATATATATGTGTGTGTGTGTGTGTGTGTATCTATATATATATATATATATATATATATATATATATATATATATACACGCACACACACATACTTTTTTATATACTTTTACACATAATTCCAGAGGCTGCCCAAATGGGGTCCAGCAACTTGATGTGATTTTGATTGTTTAGTCTATCTCTAGATCACCCACAATGCAGTGTTTGGTTTTAAGATATCACTCAACGTCTGCATGTCCTTCCTGTGGTCAACTGAGTTTTAAAAGACATGCAAGTAGGTGTGTATGTGTGCGCCCATTGTGAAGGTTGGGCTGGCAACTCGACACCTTAAAAACACCACTCCCAATCAATTTGCCGACCGGTGATCCCCTGTGGCTACCCCTAACCAGGAAAAGCCGAAAGACATTGCTTTACATCACTCAAGCATCTCAGTTCCAAAGCTCCTGTCACTGTATTGGCTTAACGTGCTTTCATTCAGCCAGTACGGTTAAATTACAATTTCTTGCTTTTCAATGACTACCTAAAAGACAAATAAGGATAATCTCACACAGCAGTGTTTCTCAGTGCCTGTTGCCTCCTTTTTTCCTCCACAGTGTCTAATTTAACTTCATTTGTTATGCCTTAGTTGTAGTCCTTCAACTAATTTCCCCTTCCCCTGTACATCTCCTATGCCCAGCTGTCAAACTGCTAAAGGTAATTTGAGATGTTTGTGCTGCTCTAACTGATGGCTCACAGCAGGTGACTAAGCGCATGTGCTGTATGTATCCCTGTGAATGCCTTTTTCTGTTGCCAGTGGGACACGCTTTTGCTGCACCACAGCTTCTTTCTGTCCACAAACTTTAATCCATACCCCTAGTAATTTTTTAAAATCGTTCAATAATTATGTTAAAATGCTGTAAAACCTAGAACACTGTTTTTAAATATCACTTGTGATGCTCTTAAAACAAGTTTTTCATCAACAGGCATTTTATGAGCAACAGTAATTCAGGATTAATGTATCATACTAATAATTTACAGTAATCACCATGACCCAATAAAATGTTTGAGGGACAGGTCCAAAGTATGACTATAACATAGGAACATTATGCAAAATTAGGGATATAAAAGTTATATGGTCTTGGGCCATTTACCTCTTATTGTAGTGTTGTCTGTATGTGCTCCCTATAATTTGTCTCTTGCAACTATAGGATTTATCTAAGTTTTCTGGAGTAGCTGTCAAATCAGTAAATCATTGGTAATGCATCAGCTCATATTTTTTCACTCATTTTAAGTCAGTAGGCAGGTCCTCATTGACAGTTTTGTTTCTGGCTCCATTCACTGTTTTGCTTCTGATTCCAGTCACATTGAACAAAAACAAACAAAAAAAACAAAGAGTTGTTATGCACATCATGTACATTCCTATTATTACTTATTCTCTGTATCTAAATAGGCTTGTCCCATTCCCTTCCCTTCCCAGTTCAGTTCCAATACACCACTGTGTCACTTATTCCAATGAAAGTATTTTTTTTTATTCCAAGGAAATCCAGGTTCATATCCCTACATCAGACAACAGATGAAAGAACACACAACGACCAGGCAAATACTGCCTTGTTTGGATGGAAGAGGTGCATAGGTTCACAGGTATGCACTATGCTAATGACCACTAGGGCCTTAATAAGTGTAGTGATGTATCTGAAATTTCTGATAAGTTCTGTTACCTTTGATAAATGTAAGCAGGGGTTTGAGAGAGATGAAACATTTACAAGCAAGGGCCTAGAAGATGAACCATTTACATGCTGCCTGTGTCCATTAGAGACATAAGTGGCAAACCAGGGATGAATTTTCTGTTTCTTATCAAAATGTCCAAGTTACACAAACTGGGTTGGCAGGAACTCTGCTTCATACTGATGAGTCTCAGGACCGATCCCTGAATGACACCATTTGTGAATGGCCTCTATGTAGCAGTGGACTCTCCACGTCTAACTTCCTGGGGGTCCTATCTGTGAGTCAGCTGGCTATCCACTGAATAGCATTGGGTTTATACCACCGCTTCAATTTGTCAACAATGGGAAAGTGGAGTACTGTTTCAAATGCCTTGCCAAGGTCAAGATAAATAGTGTGAACCATTTTGCCCTCATCCAGTGCTCTGGTGACCTTCTCAAAGAAGTCCACCAGGTTGAATAGGCACGACCTTCCCTTGATGAAACCAAACTGGTTGGGCCAGTGTCTGGAGGTTTCTTATGTCATTACTGAGCATTTCCATGACAATTCTTTTCATGTCTTTGCATTTGAGACTAGTGAGACTTTTGGGTCTGAAGTTTCCAGGGTCTGTAGATGGCCCACCTTTGCTCAGAGGGATTACAGTTGCTGTTTTCCATTCATAAGACATGAAGCCTGTTTGCAGGTTATGGCTAAATAGTGACTCCAGAGGCCTGATAAGTCACATTTCTCTCTATTTAGAAAGTAGTCTGGGATACTACCTGGGCCCACTGATGCAGTGTTCTTGGCTTAGAGAGCGCATTGAGGACCTGTTCACTACTGGTAGCAGGGGTATTTACATTGGATGGTATTTCATGAGAAGAGGCTGAGGGGAAGAGAGGGATAAAAACAGAGCTGTACTAGTCTTCCAGTAGGTTTGCTATATATTCTGCATCAATATATTTGGTTCAATTAAAAAGAAGTTATGTACTCACCATAATGTTCCATCTGTGTTGCCCATTTTCATTCTTCCTCAACAGTCAGGTTTGTATCTGACTCGGACATTACTATTGCTCATGGTAACCAAATAACTCTCCAGCTCCCCCCTTACCCATAAAGCACCAACCACTAACATACCTTAAATCTTGTATGCTAGAGTAGAAAAACTAAGAAATAGTACTACATGCTCCTTGTTATAGAAAGCCATTATCTGAAGCTCAATGGAAGTAACAGAGGTGTCCTTTATAAGCTCTCATTCTTCCAGAAATCATGGTTGGGAGTTGGTGGGAGAGGGAGTTCAGAACAGTGAAAATGGACAACACAGATGGAACATTATGATGAGTATATAACTTCTTTCTCTGATATTGTCAATTTTCATTCATTCCTGAGCATGGTTGAGCCAAAGGATGCTCTTCCCCTCGAGACCAGATCTAGTTTGCAATGAGTATAAAGGTATGAGGATTAGCCCAAGTTGCAGCTGCACATATGCCGTCCATACAATGCCAAGATAAAAACACTGACAAAGTTGCCATGGATCTAGCTAAGTGGGCTCTTAAAAGTTTTGGTAATGAGATACCCAATTTATTGCAGACAAAAGATACACAGTCAGTAAGCCATTGTGCCAAAGTTACCTTACTAACTGATTTACCTAATTTGGAATCTGCAATTGAGACCAACAGTTGATCAGATTTTCTAACTTCTTTTGTTCTATGTAAGTAGAAACGTAACTGTCTATGAACATCTAACAAGTGAAACGTACACTTCTTTATTTTCAAATTTTGGAAAGAAGACAGGCAAATTAATGGACTGGTTGATGTTGGATTCTGACACGACCTTGGGATGGAAGGAAAGGTTGGTTCGTAATGTTAGTCTAACCCTACGAAAAATCAAGTAGGGAAATTAAGACGACAATGCTCAATGTTCAGAAATTCTTCTAGCAGAGATAATGGCCACTAGAAAGATAGTTTTCCAGGTCAGAAATTTAAGATCACATCTTGCTGTTGGCTTAAAGGGAGAAAGAATTAAAGCCTGCAGTACTAAATTCAAATCCCGTACAGGAGTAGGGTCTTTATAAGGTTGTCTCAACAGAAGGGTGCCTCTCAAGAAGGCCTTACAATCTTAGATAAAGCGAGTGAAGAATTCTCAAATAAAATATGGAACTTAGAGATGGATACCAGCTGAACTCTAATGGTCAAGGAGCTAGCTCCTTTGTTGAAAATTGTTGCCAAACATTCAAGGACACTTTGAACAGGGGCTGAAAAAAGGTCAGTATGTTTCTGATGCACCTAAAAAACAAACCTCATCCATTTACTTCTGTTAATTTTCCTTGCAGAAGCTTTACGGAAAGATAAAAGTATATGACAGACAGGAGAAGAGAGCATAGGTTGTTCTGCTATTAACAGAAGTGGAAAAAACATGCTGTCAGCTTTAGATTCAAAACATCTGGGTGAATCATGTCTGTTGGATTAGACCGGAGATGTGGAATTGGATCCAGAAAAGGTGGGTAAAGTAGATTAGGCCAAAGAAAGGGGAACCAAATCTGTTGAGGCCAATAAGGTACAATGAGGATGACTTCACTCTTCAACCTGTCAGTTTTCTGCAGAAATTTGGGGATCAAGAGAGTTGGGGAATAAGCACAGAGGAGCACAGCATCCCTTGGTGATTCCTCCTGTGGGGGGATCAGGGCAAAGAAGCTGCTGTATTTGTTGTTTAGGAGAGAAGCAAAAATAATCACAGAAAAGCTATCCCCATTGACAGAAAATCATTTCTGTCACTTCCATGTTGAGAGACAACTCAAGAGGCTGTAGAATTGACCTGCTCAATTTGTCTGCTATCACACTGGACTTCCCCAAAATGCGCATTGCTATCAAAAAGCAGTTGGATGAGATCGCCCACTGCCACACTCTGAGGGCTTCTCAACACAAGGGGTAAGACCTGGTTCCTCCTTGTTTGTTGATGTACCAAACTACTGACATATTGTCTGTCTGAATCACAATTGTTCTGAAAGGAAGAGAGTCTTGAAAGGCCTGCAACGCTAACAGCACTGTTCTCATTTCCAGGACACTGATAAGCATGTTGGCCTCTTTGGGGGACCGAGTGCCTTGGACAGTTTTCCCCAGGAAGTGCCACCCAATCTGGGATGCGTCCGTGGTCACTGTGGCTTTGGGCTGAGGCAGAATGAAAGGACGGCCTTGTAGAACCAGATCTGATTGAATCCACCAACAAAGGTAATTCTTGCATGCCTGAGTGATTCTTATTTGGGCTGACATTTGTTGATAAAGAATTGACCGCTGTGCTGCTAGCATCTATTGAAGAATTCTCATATGAAATCTTGCTACAGGAATTAAAATTATGGCAGCTGACATTGACCCCAAGGCTTGAAGAATCAACTGGGCTGAAATTTTGGTACTGTGAACTAGTTTCCTGATCGGGAATCCGGTAGTTTGCACTCTTGCAAGAGGAAGAGGAGCTGCTACTGATACCGTGTTGAAAACTCTTTTCTTATAAACTCCAGTATCTGAAAAGGTTCTAACTGAGATTTGCTGTAATTTATGGTAATTCCCAGAAGGACGCAAGTTTGGAGTACCTGATCTCTCGCTCTTATGAGTAGAGGCCTGGTCGGGGTGGTAATGAGACAGTCATCTAGATATGGAAACACCCAGAATCCCTGCAGTCTCAAGTGAGCTTCTACCACTGCCTTGCATTTGTTAAATACCCTGGGGGCTGTGGTGAGACCAAAGCCAGGGCTCTGAACTGGTAATGACTGGCTCCCACCCAAAACAGTAAATATCTTCTGGACAGTCTGTCCATTTTTATGTGATAGTATGCATCTTGAAGGTCTATCGAGCACATCCAGTCATTCTTGCCCAAAAAGGGCAAAATGGACTGAACCGTGACCATCTGAAACTCCGTGTGTTGAACTGATTTGTTCAAGTTAACAAGATCCAAAATTGGTCCCCAGTCCCCTGCTTAATTTGGCACTTAAAAGAATCTTGAGCAAGTTCTGGACTCTATCTGGTTTGGTGGGACATCTTGGATGACTTTTTTCTAGCAGCGTTTGTATTTCTAGTGCTGCTGTTTTCCTTTGATGAACATCAGGAAACCTGCATGAGAAAGGAGGTGGAAGGGAAAAAGGAATTATATACCCTCTGGAAATAATCTTCTGCACGCACAATTTTTTTGTGATTTCGAGCCAGACTCTCTGGTGCAGAGATAAATGACCCCCGATTGCCTCCAGATGGGGACAATCAGACCTCCTTTCAGGAGCACTAATAGGTTCTGTCAGAGAAAGAATCTCTAGACCCTTGGTTTTGCTGGCCACCTCTGTCATGTGGGCAGCATCTTCCATTTGAGTTCCCTCCTCCCTACCTCTGGGGGGACTATCTCCATGTGGATCTTGGAAAAGACCCTCGGATTGTTTGAACCACATTTTCCATCCTCCTCATTGGTTCCTAGAGAAGGGCCTTTCAGGGGCTGAAAAATGTACTCCCATAGCAGTGAAAGTCTTTCCATCTTTATTCATATTAAGAGGGTGTGTTCTTCACTTTGGGGCCGAATAAGGAGGTTCCGTCAAAGGGGGCATTAATGAAAAAGGACTTGAAGGCCTCTGCAAAGTCACACAAGTGTATCCAGGCATACCTTTTAATGAAAATACCTGAACCTGCTGCCCTTGAGGTGCCCTCAGCTGCATGAGTGATATGTCTCATGGACGAGTTTGAAATGGATTGTAAGGTCATCAAATGTAAGGCCACAGACGCCCAAGTCTCAGTAGTGGTCGCTGAAAGAGATTTTGACAGTTCTTTTATCAAATCTCTTTGTAATCTAGTGAAATGTGCTAGGTAGTTCAGTGACCTAAGAGCAAACGTCACTGAAACATAAACACACTTCCCAGACCTGTCCAAAGCCCTAGACTCCCTGTTGGGGGATGGACAGTGGAACTCTGTTCCACACGTTCCTTCCTCGTGGCAGTCACCATGACCATAGCATCCACAGACACTCCCCTACTCCAAAAAATCCCTTCTTGCAGGTGGTGCCAGAATCCGATCTGGTCTCTTGGGGATAGGTTTAACCGAGTCAGGCTCCTTCCATACCCGCACTCAAGTCAAGTCAATGAGCTCATCAGTGGGTGCAGTTAGCCAGGAGGTAGACAAGCCAGATCCAAATGCCTCCAGGAATACTAATTCCTCCAGAGAAGGACTGTTGGAATACCAACCACCCCTTTGTTTAAGGATCTCTAGGATTACTTCAAATGAGACGTGTTCAGGTGGTGATCTGGGGATCCTTCCCCTTTGTCAAAACTGGTATCTTTAGTGGTAGATTCCGATGGGGAAACCAAGTACCTCCTTTTGCACTTTCTCTTCTGAGGTACTTCTTTGGTGGGATGCTCTGGAGAAGTATCAGAAGAGATGGTGACATCCTGCTGGGTAGCCTAGAGAGATTGGGCTGGATGTCTCTGTAGAGTTGAATGTTGAGGCTCAAGGTGCAGAGACACATGAGCTCCTGAAGGGAAATCCGAGGAGGCAGAGAATGTTCATCCAGCCAAAGCAGAGAAAACTCTCTCCATCACCTCAAAAGTAAAATGTCCAAGGGAGAAGGAAGCTGATGAAGCTGAGAAGCCATGCTTCCACCCCATCCACTCCATCTGCCCTGAAGGCATTCCACCCAAGGTGTAGGTCAGAGCACAGCTTCACAGGTTCATAAGTTAAGAGATTAGTACTAGGCTAACTGCCCTTGTGGGCCATTTTAAGCCTAGCCAATTACCCCATGTAAGAATCAAACTCTGCACCTTGTTTATGTAAAGTAAACAACTTAACCATTATACCAACTTCCCTGTCCAATGCCAAGGCTCTGAGGGGCAAAGATAGCTAGAACAACTTCGGAGTCAACTCCAACACCTCGGATCAGGCAAGGTCATCTGGCTTTGAAGTTGGCAAAATGCTCACAGAAATCCTCGGAGCTGAGGACAAAAATATCCTAGGATCCAACCCAGACAGTCTTGGCAAACTCAGATCCAAGGGCTCCGAAATGGATGGCCACACTGGAGAAGGAGCCGACAGTGGAGGGTACAGCCAACCAAGACCTCCTGATCCAAAGGAGTAGAAGCTGAGAGAACACTCATTTGTATCTGAACCAAGAGAAATCTCCTCATCACCCTACCTACATCGGCTTTGGTCAGATTCCTGGAAGAGTGAGTGGAGGCTAAAGATGGAGATTTTGAATACCATCTTTACATAAAAGGAGATGGAACCCTAAATGGCATAGGATCAGTGCTTGGTGAATAACGAGTCCTTGGGATAGGCCTTGGATTTGAAAAATTCTTTGGATATTCCAAAACCGGCTTCAAAATAGAAGCCTTTGGCTCTGTCTAGTGCTTCTTTTTAGAAGGTTCAATCGATGATGGGGTAGAAGATCCAGATGGTCTCGGGGACTTTCTAGAAGTCTCCTTAGGTTTAATGTTGGGGATTGAGTCCCAGTAATCACTTCCAAAAAAGCAGAAGGTAACAAATCTTTTAAAATTAGTTTATTTTTGAGATCCATTATGGCTCATGGATTAAAGTTTTTACAGATGCAGCAGTATGTTCAAGTGGTCTGGGCCCAGGCAATACACACATAAATTATGTGCGTCTTAAAGGGGAAGCTTATGATCACATTTTTGGCATTTTTTAAAACCCAGAAAGGCCTTTTTCTGACATGCTTGAAACAGGTAGAAAAATATATATATATATATTTTTTTAACTAAAGGTCAAGGGAGGAAAAAGGATCAACAATGGTATCCAAGCCTACACAAAAAGTACAGTTGTGTACCTACCATAAATGTAGATGTTTGAGTGTATTCACTGTTGCAGTCATTACACTTGGGTTACCCTGCTGGCAGGCTACCCGCAGTCGGCCAGAGTTCCAAAGTCTAGGTCCGGCGTCGGCTGCTGTCGCCTCTTCCCTGACGTCAGTGTGCCAGGGGTATAAAAGATGCAACCGACGCCATTTTCTTCAGTTTTTCTTGTCCAAGATGTCAGGTGCCCCCAGACAGGAAGGCTGAAAAGAATAAATTATGCCAAAAAGCATGCATGTACTAATATAAACATATCCTTCATCTACAAGCAAATACACCACACAGGTTGTATAGAGTTGAGAAGTACAGAGAAGTCCCAGCAAAGAAAAAGGGGGAAGGTGGGTGGGTAACCTGGACTGCAACAGTGAATACACTTGAACATCTACATTTATGGTAGGTACACAACTGTACTATGTTCATCGTGTTTCACTGTTGCAGTCATTACACTTGGGTTGAATCCCAAAGCTGAGGTTGGGCGGCTGGATCTAAATTGGATTTGGAGAGGCTACCAGGCCCTGCCGAACTGCAGTGGCAAAGCCTGCTCTGGATTTAGAGTACAGAGGTAAGTGGTAGTGCTTGGTGAAAGTGTGCACTGAACTCCAGGTTGCAGCTTCTAAAATGTCTTTGGTTGGTACTCCTCTGAGAAAGGTTGCTGAAGTGGCTGCTGCTCTGGTAGAATGTGGCCTAATGCCCTTAGGCACTGATTTGCCATGCTGTGCATAACAGAAGCGAATGCAGTGTCCTATCCATTTTGAAATTGTCTGCTTTGTGATGGGCTTTCCTTGTGATCCTGCAGCATAGGCTACAAACAGTTGTTCAGTTTTTCTGAAAGCTTTTGTTTTGTCCAAGTAGAATCGTAGCTGTCTGTGTATATCCAAAGCGTGCAGAAGTCTCTCCCCTTTATTCTGGGGGTTTGGGTAGAAAGTTGGTAAATGGATGGTTTGGTTCAGAGCCACATTGGAAACCACCTTTGGCATGAATGTTGGGTTTGTCCTAAGAGAAACCCTGTCCTGGTGAAAAATGATGAAAGGTTCCACAGCCATTAATGCCTGTAACTCTGAGACTCTTCTTGCTGAAGTTATTGTTAGGAGCAGAGCAGTTTTCCATGATAAGAATTTTATACCAGCTGTGTTGGCTGGTTCAAAAGGAGGCAGTGTGAGCTTTTCTAAAACAAAATTGAGATCTCAAGTTGGTACTGGTGCTCTCCTTGGGGGTCTTATGTTTTTTGCCCCTCTGAGGTACTGTCTTAGTAGAGGATGTGAAAAAATAGGAGGTTCCATATTGTAATGAGCTGAAATGGCAGAGGCATGGATCTTAACTGATGAGAAAGATAGGCCTTTGTCCGGCATCTCAGTTAGGTATTGTAAAATCTGAGGTATATTTGGAACAAGCGATTCAAGCCCTTGTGCTTGGTTCCAAGAACAGAATCTCTTCCATTTTTCTGCATAAGATTTCCTAGTGCTGGGCCTCCTGTCTTCTAAAATGACATCCATAACAGCTTTAGAGAGAGGTGCAGTCTGATTGACTACATTATCTGCCATGGAGCCAGATTTAAGGTTCTGAGTTGACTGTGCAGAATCTGATTGTTTTGTTGAGTCAGAAGATAAGGAATTTGAGGTAAAGGCCAGGCTGGGCCTTGAGACAAGCTCTTTAGGATTGGGTACCAGTGCTGGCGTGGTCAGTCTGGGGCAATCAGGATAATTTTTGGCCTCTCTTGTCTGACTTTTAGGAGCACCTTGGTAAGAAGAGGCATTGGAGGGAAGGCATAAACTGTCAGGGTTTTCCAGCTGAATGACAGAGCATCCACTTTCCATGCTTGAGAGTGATAAGTTCTTGTGCAGAATTTTTGTAGTTGGTAAGTGTGAGGGGAGGCAAAAAGATCTATGTCTGGGCGTCCCCATTTCCTTGTTATCATGTTGAACACCTGTGGATTTAGTTTCCATTCATGAGGATCCATGAGATTTCTACTTAGTTTGTCTGCCAGTGTATTTTTTGTTCCTGGCAGGAATTGTGCCTGCAGATGTACTTGATAGGTCAGTGCTGTGTTCCACAAAGTCATGGCTTGCCTGCATAGGGGGTAGGAATGTGTGCCCCCTTGCTTGTTTATGTACCACATAACTGTGGTACTGTCCATCTTTATTAGTAGTTGTCCTGGATGTAGTAGGTCCTTGAAAGCTGTCAGGGCATTCTGTACAGCTAGCACATCTTTTTGATTGATATGAAGATGCATTTGTTCCTTGGGCCACATGCCCTGAATACATTTTCCTGCCATATGTGCCCCTCAGGCATAATCCGATGCATCCATTGTTATTGTCTGCCTGGCTGTGGGTAAGGTGAAAGGCTGTCCCTTGTTGTGGTGACAGGCCTGGGACCACCTTCGAAACTCCTGTTGTAGGCAGGGAATTAAAGTTATGATTGTCTCCAGGCTGTGGCAATGTTGAGTCCAAACACTTTTTAGATACCACTGTAGTTTCCTCATATGCAGTCCTGCATATGGAATTAGTAGAATGCAGGACGCCATGAATCCCAGGGCCTGCAGAATTTTTCTTGCAGGGAGCTGGGTTTTTGTTGCCATCATTTGAAAGTAATGAGTCAGTTGCCTTTGTTTGTCTGGCGTGAGATAAGCCATCTGGGCAGTTGCATTTAAGCTTGCACCCAGGAATATTATCTCTTGAGAGGGCACTAATTTTGATTTATTTTTGTTTACTGTGTACCCTCAGCAAATTAGTAATCTTTTTACAAACGCCAGATGCTTTAGAAGAACGTCCTTGCTCTCTGCTTGAATAAGGCAGTCGTCCAAGTAGGGATATATCTGAATTCCTTTTTGTCTGCAAAATGCAATTACTGGTGCCAGGCATTTTGTGAAGACCCTGGGCGCAGTAGATAAGCCAAAGGGCAGTGCAGAGAATTGGTAATGCATTGAGCCAGCTATGAATCTGAGGTATCTTCTGCAATATCGTCTGATTGGGACATGCAGGTATGCCTCCTTGAGGTCCAAAGTAACTAGCCAAGCCTTCTTGCCCAGCATGGGTAGAAGTTGCTGTAGTGTTAACATTTTGAATTTTGGAACATCCAGGAAAGTATTTAGGATTGACAAGTCCAGTATTGGTCTCCAGTCTTTGTCCTTTCTGGGTACTAAGAAAAGTCTTGAGTAAAATCTTTGTCCCTGTTCTTGCTGTGGTACTCTTTGAATAGCTCCCATGTCCATGAGAGCAGCAATTTGTTTTTGTGCCTCTGCCCATTGGTTTTGTGGCAGGTCCGGCATACCTTTTGATTTTGGAAGCGTGTGAAACTGGAACCTGTAACCCTGAGAAACAATATTCAGTACCCATTTGTCCTGGGTGATTATGTGCCAATTTTTTGAGAAAAGTGCTAGCTTTCCCCCTAGGGGTGCTGCCTAAAGGTAAGTGCTTGGCATCTGTAGAGGGAAGTCATTGGGACTGTTTCCTATAAGGTTGTGATTTGTCTTCTCCTTCTTTGGGGGCTAAAGCACCCCATTGTTTAGGTCTGTAGGAGCCTTGGGGCTGAGATCTGCCTCTTGGGCATCTGTATCTGCCTCTTTGTGGCCTGTCTGACACTGGAAAGGACCACTTTTTTGAAGGCCAGTTCCTGCTAAACCTAGGTGGTTGAACCTGTAAGAAATCCTTTACTGTCTGCATTGATTTTGCTTTACCCTCCATTTTCTTTAACACCTCTTCTGCCTTAACACCAAACAAAGTATCATGCTGTAGTGGAGCATCCAATAATTTTACTTTAACATGTTCAGGTAAACTTTGTTCTTTCAACCAAGCACGCCTTCGAATAACAGAGCCTGTAACTGTGGCTCTACAAGAAGCCTCTAATGAATCAAAACCACACTGTAGAGTATGCTTTCCCACTTGTTCAGCTGCATGCAATAAATCCTGCATTTCCTTACTGTCAGGACTTTCTGAGTTTGAAACCATTTTCTGTTTTAACAAGGACATGAGGCATTGTTGAAATTTAAGCATGTGAAACTGGCAATTTAAAGCCCTTACAGCTAAAGTAGCAGAAGTGTAAACTTTTTTCCCCCATCTGTCCAGAGCTCTGGAATCCCTATCCGAGGGGACAGAATTTTTAGCAGTGGAAGCCTTAACCCCTTTAGGACCCTGAGAAATTGTTTCTGGAGCTGCAGCAGGGTTTTTGTAAAGAAATTTATGAGAGTCAGGGACCCTGCAGTACCTGTCTGGCTTGACTGGTGCAGGGGGTAAAGAATCAGGAGACAGACTGGATTCAGAGAAAACATCATCAACAATATCAAGCACAGGGGGAATAGCCAGGGGCCTGTGCTTGGCAATAAAAGAAAGTCTCTGAGCCTTTTCTTGGATTCTGAATAATCCTGGCTCTCCCAATGGAAATGCTCCCTCATGGTGTGCAGAGTTTCCCCAAAAGAATAATCCTCAGGCGGAGAGGCTGAAGGTATAGACTCTTCTGCATCAGAGTCCTCATAGGGAGGGAGAGAATATCCTTGATCAGAAGAGGAATCAGAGGAAATAGAAACCTGGTCAGAGGAATCATAGTCAGTGTCTTGCCTAGGCCTTTTATCAGGAGGGGGATGGGAACCCCTGATTAAAGTAATTAGGTCTTCGGCCATTTTAAGCATCTGTTTCTTTGGTATGGATGACCGTTCAGGTGAATGCTCTACTTGTTTCCTTGTCTTTAATGGTGTTTTTGACTTTGCCTTGGCTGCTGTAGTGGACTTAATAGTAAGCTGTGAAGGTCTGAAAACACCCTCGGAAGCCGATGCCTGCTCAGCGGCTCCGGACCCATCTGAGGGAATAGTTTCTGCAGGCCCAATACCTTGAGTTTCCACAGGCCTCGGTGTCTCCACGTGGCTGTTGGATACGGCCTGTGGCTCCGAGGTAGCGGGTGCCAGGGGCTGCGAAAGTGCCTCACTGAGAACTGGCGAACTAACGACTGGCCTAGAAGAGGCTTCGTCGTCAGTTTTGGACCTCGGATGCTTGTCCTTTTCTTTGGCTTTGCGTTTTTTATAAATTGCAGTTGTCGGTTGTTCCGACGGCATTATGTAATTAAACCTTCGGCCAAAATAATGTAAAGCAAAACTAAACTGACGTTTAATAGTGTGTTTGTTGAATCCAGCACAAACCCGACAACTAGTAGTAAGAGTAAAAGTCCTTATGAGGTATTTGCTTCCCACAAGAAATACAATTATTAACTTTTACTGACATCGGTCTGGAGCAAGAAAAAGTTTCCCCAACTAGGTACTTAGCTTGATTGAAGACTTCGGTTCTGAAACTCAATTTCGAAAATCTCAGGAGTCGGCCGACCGGCACTTGCGAACTGCTTTTGCTTCGGGCATCGCGCGGCAAGAAAGACTGAAGAAAATGGCGTCGGCTGCATCTTTTATACCCCTGGTGCACTGACGTCAGGGAAGAGGCGACAGCAACCGACGCCGGACCTAGACTTTGGAACTCTGGCCGACTGCGGGTAGCCTGCCAACAGGATAACCCAAGTGTAATGACTGCAACAGTGAAACACGATGAACATCTGTGTAAAAAGTTAAATAGAAATACACTAAGTGTAAGAAATATATAAAAGTGGAAAGATACTACTATAGGACTAAGAAAAATCACTTATATGGAGAATAAACTCGAGACCTCAGATGAGCATGTCTATTTCGCAAAAGTGGCAAATGAGATCTGGGGTGCATTAGGTGCAAGGGTGGAGCTTGACAGCTTTTTGGTTACTACAAGCTATAGTAACAGCTGAGTCAGATCTGAAGGTCAGATCCAAACCCAACTGTTGAGGAATGAATGAAAATTGACATCATCAGATCAATGAGCTCCACACACATCGTGCATTGCAGCTGAGGTTGAAAACAATAGCTTAAAAATGGCTTGTGGTTGTCCTTGGCCTGGGAGTCCAAAATTATCTTTAATAGACTTTATTTGCCTTCTGACTTACTTGTTTAGTTTAATGAGAACAAGTTTATTCTGCTGGGTACTACACCTCTTAATTTTTCCTATGATTTTCTTTCTTTCTTCTCTTATACAGCCTACTGATGTGATTCCACCAGGGTAGCTTGTTTTTTGTATTACCTTTCTCCCTTCAAATCATCCATTATGGAGACAGATCCTACTTATGCTAAACATCTGCATTACATACTTAATTCATAAATGCTCATTCTTACTAAGTACATTGCATGTGTTAAGTCACAGCAATGATATACCTATTCACTTTTATCCACAAATATATAGATACAGTTGGCATGCACATGCTGGCATTGAGCTTGAATCAAAATACCCATATATAATATACTTATATCATTATGGCACTTTAACATAAGTGTTAAATAAATGAATACAAAACTTGTAACAAATACTACTTAATGCAAATATTATTAACCATGCACCCTCCACCAAACTTTTCAAAACACCCAAGACACTGATACAGCAAAGAATGGGACAAGTGCTATTGGGCTGAAAATGCATTTCAGAAAACTGTGCATATATTACCATAAGAGTAGCTAACAGTCATTAATTGGCTACTTAGCACCAGTACTTTGGAATGCAAGTTAGGTGTCACTATTTCATTCTGTGATTAAATATTTTGCAGTGTATTTATCTTCCTTGTTAACAGCATTTAACAAGACTCATGTTACCTGGTTTGAAGTTGGCTATGGCACAGTATATGAAAGTTATGTATTCATCGTAATGACGCATCTGTGTTGTCCATTTTCATTTTTCTTCAGCTGATGGGTCTTAGATCTGACAATGGATCTGACTCGGCTGCTTTTAAAAGACTCACAGATCCAACTCTCGAGCTCCTCCCGCTAACCATAATGCCCCATTCTCCTGGTATACCTAAGATTGAGTTTGCTGCCCTGACAAAGACATGTACCTGCCAGTCTAATACAAAAAGCTACAAGAAAGGAAAACATAGAAAAGCTGGCTGGAGCTCAAAGTAGGGAACATGTGAGTTTCTGACAGGACATCCCTTAGGCCTCACTAGGACACAGGCAAGGGGTAGGAGGGTGGGGAGTTGAGGAAGAATGAAAACAAACAACACAGATGCATTGTTATGGTGAGAAAATAACTTTTGTATCTGATGTCATTTTCATTCAGTCCTAAATTGATGGGACAGAGTCCTCAGCTAGATAAACCTTGGGTGGTCCTCATTAAAGGATATTCTGGAGTACAGCAGAACTAAATGTTGACCAATTTCTGGACAGTATGTCTAACTTGTAATGAGCAATAAAGGTATGAGCCCTGGACTAAATGGCAGCTGCACAAACAAATATCATCTATGGAAGCACTTGACCAGAAGGCTGATGAGATGGCTACAGATATCGTGGAATGTGCTTTATGGGGCTTAGGTAAAGCTAAAGCTCTTTCTTTATAAACAAAGGCTATACAATCAGTTAGCCATTTGGCTAAAGTCGCTTTAGTAACTGCTTTACCCTATTTGTTCTTGGAGAAAGATATAAACAAGTGATCAGATTTTCTGACATCCTGTGTTCTGTGTAAACAAAACCTCAGCTGCTAACATATGTCCAGGAGATGCAGCATATATTCACTTCTGTTTGAAAAATTAGAGAAGAACACAGGTAAATGAATGACCTGATTTACATTGGATTCAGAAGCTACCTTAGGCAGTAATAATGCTTTGTTTGTAATGAGATCTTATCTTTATAGTAGATCAAGTATGGAGGTCTTGCAGAGAGGGCTTGGAGTTCTGACATTCATCTTTTGGAGGTTATAGCGACCAGAAAAATAGTTTTCAAGGGCAAAAACTCAAGATATTTGAAGATACATACAAGCAAAGGCATTCAGATATAGATAATTTTACAATACAAAAAATAAGAAAACAAAGAGGAAAGGCAGAAAAGAGGATTACTAACAGAGAAGTTAAAGAAACAGAAACTGAGGTTATGAATTGCCTACAAAGGGATGGATTTAGTGTAGAAAATCTATCTCTGACAACACCACACCATGATACAGCAATGGATCCCCAAAATAAGGAAAAGCCAGTGGAGCGAAAAACATCTGATCAGTTGCCATATGAAGATATGTCGGAGCCTTCCATAGGAAACCTTTACAAAAGTTCCACTAGAGTTGCACAGTAAGGAAAGGAACAGGAAACTGTGGCAATTCTGATGTAGTCAGTGTTGTGGAGTGATAGGCCAGTGAGTTCCCATATGAAAAAGCAACAGGTGACACAAAATGAAACTGAAGAGAATGTGGCATAGGAAGATGCTCTGTAACTTTCTGTAGAACGCCCACAGGAAATGGAGAACAAAGAATGCAGCTTCAGTTTAAAAGAAAATGATCTAAGAGAAGAGCTGCTTGATTTAATACAGATGGATAGACACATTAAGATCAATGAAAGAAATAGACTACAGAAAGTCAATAAAATCCCAAAAGTTAGAAGTCTGATAAAACAAATGAACACAGTCATCAGGACTGTTAATAGAAATTCATGCAATATAACAGAAGTAAATAGGATGCATTACTGTGTAGCTAAATTAATAAACAAGTGTAAAATCAAACACTGCAACCACAGAGAGGATGGCATACAACTAAAATCACATGTAAACTTTAATAGCAAATATAAAACTTGCAAGACATCACAAATAAAATGTGGTAAAAGATATATGTATAAGAACTCTAAGATAAGCACTTTCGGCATGATGCCTTCCTCAGATCTTTTAGAATATAGAGACAGCTGCACTTAAAACATTGAGAAGTGCTCTGATATCTTAAAGAACCAATGAGGTTAGGATTTCATCTTCTTAGTTTCCACCCCTTTAATAGGGGTGTTAAAGGAGCCATTCCATTTAGTCCTGGTGTTTTATCAGCCTGCAAGTCTGCAATCCATCTTAGTTAATTTATCTCAGTTCTATTACCTATATCACCATCTTTTGGACTCTCTTTTATAATGTCCAGCACCATAAAATGAAATGTATGGCCATGATGAGCAGAGATATGCTGACTTAAGGCATTGGTTTGATTTTTGCTCCTTATATCATTTAGGTGGTGTAAAATTCTGTCCTTGAAGGGCCTGTTTAGTTTTTCCAACATAGAAATGAATGCATGTATTACAGCATGCAATGTATATAATGTTTTTGGTGTTACAATCTGCATATGTGTCAAACATATACTTTCTCCCAGTAGTCGGACGCATGAAGTGATTACTAGAATCAATGTATGAACAGACTTTGCATCTTCTGCAAGGAAATATGCCTTTGCATGTTGCAGTTAAGGTGGATCCTTTGTTACCTTTCTTATGACATAATATCCGTTTCAGATTTCTTTTGTTCTTAAAACAAAACCAGGGTTTGTCACCAACGATAAGTCTGATATTCTCATCCGCTGTGAGAATTTTCCAATTGGTCCTTATAACCTGACACACCTGTTTTGCATCATTGCTATGTCATTAAGCATCTTAATCCTCCAGCATAATCCTTTCTTCCTGTTGTCTTCTCATTTCATCTTGCCTAGTGTCATTAGTGAAAGAGGGCATACCTCTTGCATGCCTAAGTGCCCTCTTTTCCAAGACTTTTTCTTGAATTTCCTCATCCTTGTATCCTCATTGTTTGAAAATCTCTTCTTTGTTGTTCTGACTATTTCTTCTACATAATACTGCTCATTGGTGCAGATCCTGGAGATTCTTAAGAATTGCCCTTTGATGACATGTGGATAGACATTTATTTGTCACTTTCTGAGTTGCTGCTTTTATTCCTGTTTGCCTCCATCTCCCAAATCCAGTTCATCTAGTCAACTCTTGTGCATTTTTTTTTTGTCTCTTACGCATTTTCTGTTGAAACACTGAAAAAGGTTTCTGGCACAGTCTCCCTGATGGTCGTTATCATCAGAAGAACAAGAAGCAGAATCTCCTTCTGTTTCACAGCTCACTTCTTGTTAGACAAAGTTCTGTATTTCCTCCTTAGCATGTTCTGCATCAAAAAAAGATTTTTGTCCCTCCAGGAAAGAATATTCTGAAAACAGCTGGGCACAGCAGTTTGAAACTCACACCTGCTTCACGACATTCCATAATGAGTGGAATAAATTTACTCCTGTTTTGCCTAGTATACAGGGAGTAATAATTTTCTGCAAGCACTACTGTATTCCACTTTTAATACCTTGTCCTTCTGCCACAGTTTTGCCAGACACAACTCCTTCTGCTGGTAGGATTGCATCTTTACTATTAACGGTCTAAGCTAATTTCTAATGGCCAGGTCTGGAGCATACACACAATGTGCCCTTTCAATTAACAACGCCTGCTGTGGAATACCAGTCCAGTTGCTTATTTGCGCTTTCATAAAATTAATGCAGTCTGTTCCTTCTAGCTTCTCTGGTACAGCAGAAAATCTCAGGTTTTCCCTACGTGCTCTGTCCTCTAATTCTACTATTTTTTAACTATCTCATCTTCACCAGTCCCATTTTTCCACCCTTTTGCTATTTGAGTTGATATACTCCATCAGTGTTTTGTTTATTTTTATCAGCTCTGATTACATTTGACTTATTTTTTCCCTCTAGGTTACTGGAAGTCATGTCTTGCACCAATGCTGGAGCTTACTCTGCTTTTTGCTGAACAGCTGCAGAATTCTTCCCAGTCAGTGTTTTTTTCCTTACCTTCTGGGACTGATTTCAGGTTCTCTGAATTTCTTTTTTGCTGTCATCCAGGCAGTGCACTTTGTGGCCAGTTCATGAAATCTACTCCAAAATATGAGTTCACTGGGTCTCTCTTCTGAGTTTCTGTTTCACACTGGGAGCACTGAAGTTAAGCTGTTACTCGATGTGCAGCCATTTTGGAAGTCAGCGCCAATAAATAAACCTTGATAGAAGAGCGCAAAAATCCAAAAGATAGTAACTCACACAAATACAGTAAAACTAGAGAAACACTAGCCCTGAATGGTTGCTGTTTTTGTTGTTGGCATCAACTAGAAAACCTTTTCCATTTTCTAATACATCATTTTCTGTAGCAGGTTTTCTTGCTTCCATTAGTACCTGCTGCATGTACTCAGTAAACAGGTGCCTAAAGGAATTTAAGACCATATCATCCAGGCAGTCAGTTGAAGCTGATTGTGATTAGGAGTTATCAAGCATCCCTATTCTTGTATGAGCAGACCCATTCTGTGAAGAAGCTTGCAGGAACTGCCTCTAGCCATTTCCAAAAGAAGGGAGGACAACTGCTGCCTGGGTCGAAAGGGAGTTACCACAATGATCTTGGGGATTTCTTTTGACTCTTCAGAAGAATCCTGTAAGGTGTACAAAATATTTGTGCAACCAGTACTACTGTATGGTACAGAAACCTGGCCAGTAAAGGCAGGGTTGCTGAGGAAGCTAGAGGTGATGGAAATGGAGTGCCTAAGACAGGTTGGTAGGATGCAAACCGTGAGACAGATGAAGGAATGAGAACATAAGAGCAAAAGCCAAAAGTAGCTCCAATTGCAGAAAAGGTCAAAGAGTACAGATTATGATAGTTTAAGCACATTTGCATGAAAGAAGACGATCTCGTGAAGAACAACTGGGACAGAGAAGATGAAGGCAAGAGGAAACAAGGGCATCCAGCAAAGAAGTGGATGGACAGTGTTGAGAGAAGACCTGCAACAGTTAAGCATGACTATAGAAGAAGGTAGGCTAGTAGCATTGAATAGGGAGAGATGGTGACAAGTTACACAACACCCCGACCCCATGTAGAAAAAAGGGGAAAAAGGGGGTTGGTGACTGATGATTGATTCAGAAGAACTCTAGGTACCTATGGAAAAGGTGGAAAGTATACAGGAACATTCCTGTCTAAAAAAGGAAACAGCATCTGTCTTCCAGACTTTTTTGCTTGAAATCCTGGAGCAGAATTGTTCCAGCTGACTGTTCAAAGTGGAAGCAATGAGGTTTACTTGAGGAAACCCCCACAGATGGATCAACTCTCGGAAGACTCCCTGGTCTAATTTCCATTCATGAGGGCCTGCCTTTGTACTGCTCAGCTTGTCTGGTACACAAATTTGCTCTAACTGGATGTAGGGTGCCTGTAGAGTGAGACTGTGCTGTAAAGCTCTATCCCACACTAATATAGCTAGTATGCATAGGTTCATAGGTAAGTACTAGGCTATCGGCCCAAGGACCTACGTAAGCCTAGCCAGCAATGTACCATAGCTTACGCCACCCAAGAAAGTTATTTTCCTGTGCCACTGTCCAGCAAAGACACAGAAGTGATCCCCGGGGTGTATTTCCTATTTCCCATCCACTCATCAAGATTTTTCTTGAAGAGTGCTAATGAAGAACTTTGCTTGACAGAGATGGTTAGCCTGTTCCAGAGTATAGGAAGTCTCTGGGACAGGAATCTATCCCTCCAGCATGTCCTGTTTATTGTGGTGACAAGGTTTAGGTCCCTAGAGCGTGTAGCTTGGAGGGATTGGGATTTCTTTAGGTGTAGCATGTCCAACAGCTCTGGGTTTGACATAGCTTTATATGTTAGGCAGAGATCACCTCGGAGTAGGTGATATGCTACAGAGTAAAGCTGGAGTTTTTTGAAGCGGTCAGTGTAGGGCATTTGTTTGAGGCCAGTAATCCTCTTGGTGAGGTACTTCTGTGGCCTTTCATTTCATTTCCATTTACTATGGATATCAGTTAAATAATTCCTAATAGGGGTAAGACCTGGTCCCCCTTGCTTGTTGATGTACCACTTGACTGTGGTATTGTCTATAACACACTGAATGGCATAGTCTCTTAAATAATCATTCTGACTTGTTAGACTGTCCTTTTTTTGTGGGGGGGTGGTTCCTGCTTTCTTTCTGGAACCCTTATCCCATTACATCTTAAACATCGGTTTACTAGCATTTTGCTGTTTATTTTGTTTCTTGCCAAAATTAGAAGAGATATCAGAAAATACCTTGGAAAATTTGGAAAAGGAAGGCAGTTGAATAAAATCTGAAATTCTCTGAATGAGTTTACTCCTCTCACTACATTTTTGATAACCTCTGCAGCAAATGGTCCAAAAACTAAATCTATATCTAAAGCAGAATTTAAAATCTCAGTTTTTCCATCTTCTTGGAGGTTCAGAGAACACAGCCAGACAAACCTCTTCAATACAGTCCTAGTGGCAGTAGCACTGGAAGAAGTATCAACAGAGTCACACACACTCTTTAAACAATGAGTTGTGTCCAGTGAAATGGAAGAACCCAAAACCATTCAAAGCAGGTTTTTCCTCACAAGAAGAAGCTGCAGACAAAACATTCATCATACTTTCACAATTAGTCAGAATAATTTTTAACTTATGAGCTTGACAATTCAAAATTCAAAAAAACAAAGTTATAGAAGCATACACTTGTTTCCCATCCAGCGGAAGGGTTGGAATTCATTAAAATGTTTAGTAGTACTAGAGTTAACTATAAAGCTATAGCTGCTGGGTCAGGTTTGGGAAGTGTATAAAAACGTGAAAGACTGAGTAACTTTATATAAAATATATCCTTTTTTAAGTGCAACAGACAATCATGGGAAATTGGCAGGCAGTGACACACACATCCTCCAATGCTCACAGCGACCAAGGGATGGGAGAAGGTTCTGGAAATTGCATTAATAATAACTTGTGGTATTTTTGGGGGACTGAAAAATCTGTGTTCACCCACTAAAAACACTGGTACATTCTGGAAATAGTCTCAGAGAAAGAGAATCCCTCACCAGGATAATTTGATACCACGTTCTTCTCTCTGTTTGAATCAGAAATCTGAGGAGAAAACCCTGCATCTGTCCTTTCATATTCATGTTGATTCCAAATCTTTAATTTCTTCAGGAAAAGAAGAATCCCCCTTTTTTACCAGAAACCACCTTATAAGAAGGATCAATAGCCTGATTAGATCCTGACACAGACCTAATAAACTATGTATCCTCTTTAGTGTTTTTTTGTATGCTACAGAGGGTAGATGGTTGAGTTCCATGCAAAGAAAGGCACTGGACTTCTCACAATTAAAATGGAGAACAGCTTATGGATTAGCCACGGCTATAACATGAACCTTATTTGAAACAACAGTACAATTGATAATACCTCTACCTAAGCAGGTAGGTATAAGGGGACCCGAACAGAACAGTAAATTTAAATTATACCACTAATCATCTCACTATGGACTGCAGATGCTAAGATGACTATCATGAAGCTACAGCTAGGCACTCACACTCCTGTCCTATATCATCAAACAGCAAAAGACCACTCCAAAACTGCACATACAAATATGCATATTAAACATGCAGGTGTATAATACATTTTATATATATATATATATATATATATATATATATATATATATATATATTGTTTACTATCAAAATTCCAAATGCAGATGGGATATCGGACAGCAGATGATCGATTGCCGTGTTGCCGACCGTCGGTAGCTCATATCAGCAAATGCCACTGTGCATTCGCTGATATGAAGTTGATCTAAGGGCTAGAAACTGCGGTACAGTGTGGACTGGAATATTCATTCCTTTCCTCACTGTAGTGCGATCTTGGAGTTGGAATATACAGTTAGCAGGGGGTGTAGGAGGTCCAGGGAGGCTTGCCACCCTGAAAAAACATGATGTGAAGTGTAGGAGCTATACTTACTTGAGCTCCTATGTGGACATCGTGTTTTAGAAAAAAATTAAAAAAAAAAAAAAAAAAAAGACTGATGTGGTACATGGACGGTGGAACACTTAGCAAGTTTATTTTACATTTTTGACATTAATATGGAATCTACACTTATCGAGGATATGATTCGATAATATGTGCAAGTTATTTCAAGATTCGTAAATTATTTTCAATACTGTGAAGGGAAAAACAAAGTATTTTCGTTATTTTAATAGTAAAGGTATATATATATATATATATATATATATATATATATATATATATATATATATATATATATATATATATATATATATATATATATATATATATACATATACACAGACAGAGAGAGAGAGAAATATGAATATAAATAGATATAGATACATATAGACATTTATACATACAGATATAGATACACACACACACACACACACACACACACATACACACACACACATATAATGTATGCATACCATACATGGACACTCTTTACCAGCACACACACACACACACACACACACACACACACACACACACACACACACACACACACACAACACACAGACAGCTATCACAGCTCTCAACTTCTTTGCCCAAGAATCATTGTCAAAGTCAAAAATCATATGGTAGACAAAAGACCAAAATCAGGGACAAAATTTAAACACCAACAGGGACAATATTTAAACTACTCTTCAAATTAATTGCAGCTGAGTGTACGACTAAGGTCTCTGTAAATTAAGCTTACTACCATATTCTAATTTTATTTTCTGGGATACTGCATTCTTTACAAGTGATCCTGTTTTCTCTTTCACTTGTTATGATATAACTCATAAAATTATTTGAAACTTGCACCAAATGCTTCTGTCGGTTCAATCTTGTACAGAGTGCCGAGTTTGCTGCTACAGCTATTACCATGAATGTTTAACTACTAGCATTTGTTGTTTATAGCTATTGCTGTTGTTTGTTGTTAGTTATTGCCAAGAATGTTTAACTGCTAGTGTTCAAACACTGTGTCTGACTATCAAGTCTGCTCTTTCTCCAACTTCCTTATCTTTATATTCCATTCTCACTCTCTCTGTCTGATAACACTATACACTCTGCGTTTTTTTTTTCTATCTCTAACAACTTGTTAACTGAAAAGTATAGCAATTCAAATACTGCTACTGGTCGTTGTGATGCGGTTATAATCACCTTAACTTCACTCTTCTAATGTGTGTCTTCCAACTCTTTTTAATACAGTCACCCTACCCTTTTTCTCACTAGTCAGCTCTCTACTCCTGAGTCCTGCTCAGTGAATGAAAAAAAGAAAACACACCCAGACACATGCAATGCTACTCGGCTGACAACACGCAGTGCAGAATTGCCGTTCTGTTAATGTATGTAGTGATGTAGGGTTTCCTTATAAACAGCACTTATTCACATTCTGTTTTAAAGAACTTATACTAGTAAATGGATTGCACATCCCTGGAAGCTAGTGTAAACCCCACTCACCCATTTCATTGAGTGTAGTTTCCTGTTATAACTGATATTAAGACTTAAACAAAGTGAAAAGCTCAGAATCCAAGAAAAGTTATCTTTCCTATTGCTACCAAAAATTTGCTCTTAGTATAAACATAATAATTAGTCCACTGACCTGACAACGCTCCAGGCTGATTGTATTTTTTTCTCGGCAGCCTTGGCATCAAGGTCCAACCTGCACCGATTGTTTTTTTTTCTTGCAGCCTCGACAGCAAAGTCCAAGCCGCTACGTTCAGGTGCACTCCACTCCCCTACCCTACCCCCATTCTGACCCACCCCCACATTGCTTAAATTTATGGTATAACTATATCCACACTCTTCTAAGTCATTAACCAATCCAATAGCATCTGCCTAAACCACCACTCTCACAGCCAATTATCCTCTTTTCCCCTCCCATTACCTCTAGCTCCAATTACATACCGTGCTCAAATCCCTCACTTTCAAAATGCACTCACCTCTCCACTGTTACTCCAAGACCTAACCATAAGATTTTCCCGACTATTATTCCCCTTCATTATGTCCCTAACTTCCACTCTCCTCATGATGTCTCTCCTACTCTATACCCTGCATCTAACCACCCAATTTACTTCCTTTCACTCACATAATGTAATACACCTACCCTCTCCTACACTCCCCATCTTGACATGCCACTCTCGTCCAAATCCTCACCTGCACATCTCTTTTTATCACTATAATACATCCAATATTCTTTTTTTCTCATACAAATACATCCATACCCCTACCTTATCAACCTATCCAAATTCTATCCCATACAAGTACACAAACTCAAACTTGCAATACTTCTATGTTCACTAAAACAACTCAAACTCCAAGCAGACATACATCCCAGCCCAGGGCCCAAATAACAACATACGCCCTGCCCTCTAACACCCCCATCCAATTCACCTATCAATTCAACTTCCCACCAGCCACCTCTTACAAATTCCAAATCAGACCTGCTCATATCAAATTTCAACCTCAGAAGCATAGTAAAAAAAACCAGCAAATTCCATGCTGCCCTAGCCACATACAATCCTGACACAGCAGTCATTAATGAGGCCTGGCTAAAGCCCCATATCAAGGATGTGGAGATACTTACCAACAGCTATAACATCATTAGGCATGACAGACTAAACAAACTGCGTGGAGGCATAGCTATCATGTTTAAAGACTCCTTCAGGGTTAAAAATCTAAAATGCACCCCCTCAGATCTTTTGGATGCAGAAATCCTTACTGCCCATCTTGAAATAAATCCACATAAATCTATAATAATAATTGATAACTACCTCCTGGAAACAATCAACCCATCACTGAAAACCAGTTATCCTGGGCAACCTCCTCATTTAACCAAGAAACAATACTGCTAGGCGACTTTAACTTACATTGGCTATCCTGCTCTTCTGACAACCCAACCAACTTCATACATCTTTGTAATTTCTCCCAAACCATATGCTTTCTCACAAGACTCAACAAACACTCCAGGAAAGAATATATACAAGACTGGATACTAACAAATAAGCCCAACTTTAGCCACCAAGCCGGTTGCCTCCGTGACTCTCTCAGTGACACTCCCCCACTTTTCTCCTAAGAAAAAAATCCACTCTCCCTACAATGTAGTTCTCAAATACATTTGTAGCAAAAAAAACCCTACTACAACACTGTGACTGGTCACCTCTAAAACATCTACAACTAGACCTCTCTGTACAATACTTCAGTGACATTTTCCTCAGTATTCTAAATAACCTTGCTCTCACCATGGAAATACATTCCAAATCCAAGTTACTACCCTGGTTAACAAACACCACCAAAACTCTACTTAAACAGAGAAACAGAGCTTGCTCAAACTACCAAAGCTCTAAAACTGCAGAAAACCTCACTTCCTAGCAACAACTAAGGAACCAAGATAAAAAACAAATCAACTATGACAAAAAATCTTACTTTCAAGCATGCTAGCAGAGGCACATAAACAATCCCCAAAAAGTTTAGCAAAATATCAACTACCTCCTCAACCTGGGCAAAACCTCTAACCCTCCACCATCCACCAAAAACACGTCTGACTGTCTAGCATCCCAATTTAGTTTCCACTTCATCAATTCCATTACCTCACTCCTAAACAACAATCTTGACCAGACGCTTACACTACCCACCTCTAGTAACCCTAACCTCAACTGTTTCTCCTTCAAGCCCATACAAACCAGCTACATCAAAAAACTTCTATCAAAATTAAAACCCAGTAGCGCTGTAGCTGACCACCTCCCAAATGACTTCTTAAAAATTGCTGCTAACTCTATCGTCTATCCTACATCCATCCTAATCAACTGCTCCATCACTGAACAGTATGTTACTCTCCTTTGGAAAATATCACATATCACCCCCCCTGTACAAAGGTGGCCCATCAAAAGACCTCACAAACTACCAACCCATTGCCATTTTCTCTTCCCTAGCCAAAATCTTAGAAAAATGTATTCATTAACAGCTCCTTGTCCATTTAATTCAAAGCAACCTCCTATCCAGTTCTCAGCACGGTTTCCGACCAAAATACAGTACTTGCACAGCTCTTACAAACTTTACAAATTCTACTGACCTCCTCAAAATGATACGTCAACATGTCTCTAGTATATTCCTGGATATGTCCAAAGCCTTCAACACTGTATCCCATCAACTGCTACTTAATACCCTGCCACTTACAACCTCAGTTCATCACTAACATGGTTTCTAAGCTACCTTCCAAATCGACAGCAGGCAACAAAATGGAATAGCAAACTCTCCCCTCTTCTACCCATCTCTGTTGAAGTCCCACAGGGGTCCATCCTTGGCCCTCTCATTTTTATTATATTCACCAACAAACTCAGTTTGGCAACCCAATCAACCTCGGTTATTCAATATGCCGATGATGCTCTTACGTGCTCTGCTCCCTCATATCCAGAACTACTCAAAAAAATGCAAAAATCTTTTCTGGATACAGAGAGATACCTTAAGGACCATCAGCTCATCCTAAACCCAAATAAAGCCAAGCTAATGATCTTCAACAACAAATAAATCCAAAACCAATCAATTCCTTCTCTCCATCTATTTCTCTAATGGCACTAAAATCAAGCCAGTAAACCAAACTAAACTTCCTGGTGTCCTAATAGGTGACAATCTAACATTTGACAAGCACATATTTCTCACAATCAAAAAAGTTCACATCAAACTTGCTGGTCTGCTTGATAAAAATCACCTTGTTTTTTTCTTAAAAAATTATCTTTCTTTCTGCAATACAATCCCACAAACATGTGAACACAGTGCAATACACATGTACAGAAACGTTACCGGCACATACCCACACAATGGTCTGGCCTGAACTGAGCCATCCAACCCCAACACACCTGGATACATAACTGAATACCCATCATCCCCTTCACAGCACACACCCCCCCTTCCTGAACGTCCACCAAAACCAGCCATGCTCAGGCTACTAGATAGGCACGGCCATATCTGCACATAGTGACCCCTCCCATATCTAGTAGGCAGCCTCACCCTAGGCAGTCTCAGGATTGCAAAATATGTATCCCTTGCATGTATAACCCTTCCTTATAGCCATAAAGCAAAGAAGGTCATTGGTCCCCACAATTTTTGCATATGCCTCATGGGATATGTATCTGTTCTAAACATTAGACTTGGTGTCACAACACGATGTCCAGTCCTGTATACATCTGGACACAAGTTGTATGAGCAGTAGTTGTCCACAAGACTGCTCAGCCTCCAGCCGGTCCTGCAGAACCTACGACCCGGGATTAAACACCTGACCGTGATGCACGTGCATTATCGGGAATATATACCTTACACATTCGCATAGTGGCAGTCGGATATAGGGTGCTTAAGGAGCTTTAAAGCAGACATAAGTACGGTTACCACCTGCCCCACCTTGCGACTGACAGTCCCTTTTTGGGCAGTTGTGTCCAGACCAAATATAATACAATGGCAAATGTCCTGTGATTGTAGGAAATATGTCCCATATTTCATGCAACAGTTGCATAAAACAGTTATTTCTGCATGTAAAATACTTAAAGTTACAAGAAACAGATTAAGCAACTGAACTGCTACAAGAATAAGCTTTCATTTAGGCAAATAAGTAAAGTTCTAACCTTTGTACTGACCGTGGATATATGTCGCCCTGTAAAATCTGAGGTGTGTCCCGAAAATGCCCCACTTTGGCCACATGAAAAGGTGGCCACCCTAGACGTAAGCAGGTATGCAAGCATGTATGCGTGACGGTAAGTGGTGGTGATTCAACGGTATGGGAAATGTAAATGAGCATGTAGGTGTATTTGCATGTGTATGTACAGACCGATATATATATATATATATATATATATATATATATATGTGTGTGTGTGTAGATATGAAGAATGAACATGGTCACAATATAGGAAATCCCCGTAATAGTTAGTGCTGTTATATATCAGGATGGCCATAGGTGAGCACACCTCTGCATCCCCAACCACAGGTACGATGCTAAAAGTGGAACGAACGATCTCCACATGCTAAGTCTGACTTTCAACTAGGTACAGGGCAATCCCGGTCCCCAGTCGGACAAGCCTAAACCTGGATGACCATATGAACACCCTGACAATCGATCACACATATGTGCCAGGACTATAGGCTTTGGAGGTCTGAATATCCTCCGAGTGAGTCAACATGTGGCACGGGTCCAGAGCAATAGGGAATGGCGCCTGTGTAGTACTGCGGTTTTCCCAACAGGAAAATGGATGCCTGCTGTGTAAGTGAAGTGATGAGGTGTGTGTTCAGGTAACTATGCACCATGGGTATACATATAAATGAAGCAGAACACTAATAGTGTAGTGGTTAGAGCATCCGCCTAACGAAAAGGCATTCACGGTTCAAGGTCGACAATAGCGCATATCATTTTCATTGTGGAATGAATGTTGCTCTGCTGTAAAGCCGACATTTAAACATGTAAAGGTGAACGTGTGTATCGCATGGGACAATTAACCAGATCCTTTCAATCAAAGTGGTACTGTCATAATGAATAAGGCACAAATAAGCACAAATAAGCGGCAGTAAACATATGTAACTCACAGTAAGCATAGGCGAGTGTGCCTGCGCGGGAGTAAGCAGCTGACAGCATAGGAAATGTATGTTTGTATGTACAGAAGTAATATATATATATATATATATATATATATATATATATATATACACACACACACACACACACACACACACACACATATATATATATATATATATATACACACACACACACACACATATGTGTGTATAGATATATATCTACATACATGAAAAATATATATATATATATATATATATATATATATATATATATATATATATATATATATATATGTATAAAGAATGGACATTGTAACAATAAAGCATACACAAGGGATGTGAAGGGGATCAAGAGCAATGTTGGTATTATATAGTGCTTTCAGCGTATGTCATAAAACGCTGCCCAGGAGTGAGCAGAGCACTGCTACTCACACCACAGGCAGGGTTTTACCAGTGGGAGTAACATCGTTGAAATGCTAAGTCTACTTTACACACAGACAGAATGTAGTCCCATGCTGGGACCTCCAAAAATTGGAAAGCGCAAATGGCCTTATTCCATAACCCCAGGAAAGGCACGTATGTACAAATATAAATGGCGGGAGACCCTGTGAATACACGAGGCGGGACAGAATGTGTGTAGGGCCCCAAAAGCTCTGGAGAGGGCAATGTGTAAAGGTGTGTCATGGCTGCGATAACAAGTGGATAATGGATGTTACGCGTGTAAATTTAACACAGGTGGGGTGGATGAACTATGGGTATGCAATTATGGATCCAGGCGTGCCAAGGTTGGATGGGCCGGTTCTAATGGACCACCCCGTGGAGGTCAGCTAGGTCATAATAGGTATATATGCATACTCACATGCAGACAACAATATATGTTGAAGTACAAATTCTGTAACACATGCATTCCATTTGCTGACATAAATAATAGGAATGTGCCCATACAAACATCGACAGTAGATGGAATAATAGGCTGTGCAGAAGAGGGACGGGTCGAATCACCCTATAACATTCCAATTACCATCGATAATCCGTACATGAACATATAGCGACATCTGTCCGCTGTATAACGTGCTACATACTGATTACAAGATAACTGGAGTGTGTCTGTGTTATAATGAATAAGGTACTAATATGCTGGTGAAGCATATAAACACCATTACGCATGTGTAAGTGCGTATGAGCGGGGAATGTATTGACACTGATGTGCATATATATAATCATATATCTATATATATATATATATATATATATATATATATATATATATATATAAAACAAGATATGAATATACATATATGAATACATATGCAGATATATCTGTATATATTAATGTATATATATATATATATATATATATATATATATATGTTACAGTAAATATACACATGTATATACCTAGGTTATGTTACAGCAGTTACGGGTAACATGTTTAGACCGGGCATATGTTGGTGGGAGGTCCACTCAACAAACATCTACCTCCCACCCCCCAGCTAGGCCAGTGAGACATACAGACACGCAATAAAGGTAAATACAACACTGCTTCCCAGACCACCGCAGGAAACTATCAGTGGGCGAGATCTACAAGGTCTACACTTTAAACATGGAAAGCGACATCCCTTGTGGGACACCAAAAATTTGATACATCCAACCAATGGGGGTAACACTATTATGACCAGGATGTAGCTGTACACGGAACAGTAGGTTGTGCAAGCCTGATAACACATGGGTTGACACAACATACATGTGTCCCAATACGGGAAGAGTGGGCAGTGTGTAGGGGTGTGTTCATATCCCACCTGCGCCCACAGTAAGGATGAGTGCTGTAGAGTAGTGACAGCTGGGGGAACTATGGGTATGCGATTATGGGGCTAGGCGTGCAGGTGTTGGCTGGCAGACATGTATTAGGACCACCCCATGGGTGTAAGTAATATTCCGATGTGGGTATAGCAGACGCCCATACCTCCCAAACCTTAAGAGCATATATACTGGACAGTCCGTAAACCACTGGGGGAGCACATAGGGACCATATCATTGAACTGTCCCAGATTACCAGGGACGTCCATGATTACGAATCAGAATCTAACACAGTCCCAACTAAACCCTCCTAGAACTAGTAATATTAGGAGTAAAGGTGGCGGAATACACGTAATGAATAATGACAACATGTAAGAGTCATAAACAGCATGTACCTCAGACAATGTGTATGAATACATATGTGCTCTGTGTCCGTCAATGTGTCAGGTTAATAGCACCAACCTTCTAAATGTGTCCCTGAGGTCGTTATGCAGTGTCCCTGATTCAGTGTTCATTCTTCCCCATTCGTATAAGAGGACTGACAGTGAGAGAAAGCGCATGTCCCGCCAACTACCTTAGAAAGTTGATAGAATAACAGGGTTGGGGTTACCACCTTTGCAAGGGACACCCCCCCTCTGGGCAGTTGTGTCCTGCATAATAACTGTAATTAAGGCAAATGTCCTGTGATTTAGGGCAAAGATTACCTATATTGTCTGTAGTAGTTGCATAAAACGATTATGTTCCTCTGAAATACCTAAATGTTATAGGTAACAGTATAAGCAACTATAATGCTACAAGAGTAACCTTTTATTTAGGCAAAACAGTGAAGTACTCCCCTTTCTACTGGCTGTGGGTGTGTTGCCCTGCAAAGTCTTACGTCTCTACATACAGGTCCTATAGGGTTGCCACCTTTCCAAATGGCCAGAGTGGGATGTGTTCTGTCGAAATGTCAGACATTCCAGGAGAAAACGTACCTACAGCCGTGCATAGTACAGGATTACACTTATTTGCACAAATACAAGCTTAATCTAGTTGCATCTGAATTGCTTATGCTACTTCACATAACATATAGAAGTGTCACATATAAAATAACTGTTGTATGCAATTATTAATGAAACGTAGAATATAATAATGTCCTGTAATCAGGACATGTGCTATGTCTTGATTATTTTCACAGTGTCCCTCGCAAAGTGGGACAGGTGGTAACCCTAAAGTCCCACCTTGGCCAATTGAAAAGGTGGCAAACCTATAATAGGTATGCAGTAGCATGACCCGTCCAAGGGATGTGGCTACCACAACCCAACTACTTGTCTGTAATGCAGGGTCTCGGTTCCCATGTATCAGCCAGACGGGAGCAGAGTGCATGCGGAACACACAAATATGATTAATTCACTGGACAGTCTGCTGATTCTGTACAGTAGAACGCCATGCCATCACCTAATGGGCAGCCATTCCCGATACTGTAGTCATGTAGTCCGATGTGATAGGCATCACAAGGTGGGAGCAGATTGTAAGAGGAACACACGAATATGAATGATTCACAGGACAGGCCGCTGATTCCATGCAGTCGAACGCCATGCCGTCGCCTAATGGGCAGCCATTCCCGATACTGTAGTCAGAAGTGGCCTAAGGTCAACTGGTGCCCTAGGCGGCCGCTTAGTTGGCCTATGCCTAAGGCCGGCTATGACTGTAGTCATGTAGTCCGATGTGATAGGCATCACAAGGTGGGAGCAGATTGTAAGAGGAACACACAAATATGAATGATTCACCGGACAGGCTGCTGATTCTGTACAGTAGAACGCCATGCCGTCGCCTAATAGGCAGCCATTCCCAATACTGAACTCATGTATTCCGAAGTAATAGGCATCACAAGGTGGGAGCACATTGTATGAGGTACACACAAATATGATTGTGTCACTGGACAGGCCACTGATTCCATACAGTCGAACGCGATGCCGTCGCCTAATGGGCGGCCAATCCCGATACTGTAGTCATGCAGTCTGATGTAATAGGCATCACAAGGTAATATTGTGGTCCTCGCTCACACCCAGGGGAGTGAGTGACAGATGCAAGCACCGATGTTGGTGCATTAGCAAGTGTGGGATCGAGCGTGTGTAAGCATGTTTGGCTACCAGTATGCGAGTATTGCACTGGTTATGCAATGTAAAGGCTAATCGAGCATAAGAGGCTGTAACCAGAGGATATCATACGGTGCAGTCATTCAACAGTATAGGAATGTATCCCATCATGTAGATGTACATGTGAGTGTTTATGTCCAGCATATAGGTACATACATATATATAGAGATGTATCAGGAACATACCATGTAGCAACAAAGCATTACAAATGAATGAAACGGGAAACACCAGCGATGCCTGTATTATGTAGTGGTGTTGCTCCATGTGATCACAAGACTCCCTCAGACAGACATGTGTCAGTCATACATGCAAATAGTTGTACATTGGCCGTATACATCACTCTGTGCATGTAATGTACATTAACACAACAGTACTTGCCCAATCATTATATGTGAACAGTACTCTTGCAATGTGCTGTGTGCAACATCATCATCATGATAAAGGTAAATGGGGTAGCCACAGAGGGACCGGTAGTGTTTTGTGTACAATGGGGTCGTCCTCCTCACGTGTACCTGGACCATGTAGGAGTGATGTGCATACCAGGATCGTGCGCCTGAGGGACAGGGGTGAGGATAACAGTAGTATGTTATGATGCATATCACAAGGGTTTCATGTGTCCAGTGGGCACGTGTGTATAATGGACAGCTATGTACAGGGCAGATGGTGTCCTAGGAGCCGAATGGTCTTATGTGTCCATAGGTGAGGGTCAGATGTTGGGGAAGGAGTGCAGGTATGGCCGTGGAGGATAGGTAGGAGCACAGAAATGACAGCATACAGGGTTGGTATATGACATGTGGGGGGGGGATACACCATGGATGGGGATGGGTCTTTGGCATTCAAAAGCCCATAGGAAGAGTGGGACGGAGGTCCCCAGCCATTGGCAACTGCCACTGCACCTACACAGCTGCAAAGGAGGCAGTGCTGAGGGCTGTCCAGGAAGGGCAGCATCACCCTGTAAATGTGACACTCCACTGTTGAACTGGCGTATCTGGCTTTGTAACCCCTTAGAGAGCCACCAACGCAACATGTCCGGGACCGCACAACTGTCTGGTCCCACTCCCAAGGGGGACATGCTCCATCCTCAGTGGTGGTACCACCAGAAGGTGGTGCAGAGCCAACAGAGGTTGATGTCTACGGCTGAGCCCCAGATGTGCTACTGCCCGGTGCCATGGTCAGCTGAAGTGGGACAGGAGGATCTGCCGGGATCTACCAACCCATTCAGCCTATGGTGTTACGTTTTAAACCCACATATGGCTTAGTGATAGACAACAGCATACAGGATTACCTACGACAGTATGCACAGATATCACCAGCAACCCAACACAACAGATGGTATATATTTGCAGAGGGAGCACAACACCTGCATATATACTGCATGCCAACTGTACAATGTGTAGTAGATGTGTGACTGCAGCTATGAACAGTTGCCCATCACTGGCTTGTCACTGGGAATCCCACAGAGTGTCAATCATACCACTGTCTCATGTGACACATGTCCAGTCAGGGATGCGATGGCAGTAACACATCCCTATTAACATGTACTGTCTGCAATCCTCACACCATGCTTCTGCTGTGCACAGATGTGTGTTCAGTGTGTAACACAGGAAACAAATGGTTGCACACACTGACCAGTTCACAGATGGCCCTACAGATGGGGGTGCCTCACGAACAGAGTACTGTCATGTCTGTATTATAACATGCAGAATAGCCATTACCACATACATGTTAAACAGGCAGTAGTCTCAATGCAGCATAGCTACACTTACATGCTGCAGTTATGTGTGGTACATCACCCTCCTGTCATTAGGCTATTTCCCACTGTGGAAAATGATTGAGGTACATCCAGATATCATCTGTGATGCCGTGTCAGAACACCACATCCAGGTACCACTCACAACGACTGTCATGGCCAGATAATAACGTGTTTCCCTAGATAGTGTACTGTGTTTATCATGCAGATGTCTATGGGAACACCATCACAGCTGTACCACATGCAATCAGCTAGAGGAGGACTGCAATAGATGCAGAGCCATCACCTGACCATTTCCATCTCTTAGAATACACATGCTGCTGCTGTGCAGGTGTACACCTTCACATCCACCAGAGAGTGTGTGGGCGGATAGGCAATGTACACCAGGGAAGGGCTTGGAGACTAAACCATAAGCATCATCTGCCACACGCCGAACAGTACAGGGGCAAACCCCTGACTACTCATTACTATTACATGTGCATGACGTTACTACATGTGCCACAAAGGCAACATGTTGCTGTGCTGTAAGAACATGTGTGTAGGTGAGTGCCATCTGCAACAGATATAGGAGACATACATTAGTTGTGGCACACATGTCAGTCCATGTGAACAGATGCCAATTTCACCACAACTACACTCTAATGGACAAGCATTGACACTTTTGCCAAGGCAACAAATACACAATGTAACTATTTAGTTTGCCACACCGCAGTAATGCACAGGACCACATGCACCACAGGGGATATTTGGAGGTTCTATGGGCTAGGGCATGTGAAAGTGCTTGACAACTGTTGGTATGCCAACAAGGTTTATACTGGGAGTGACTGTGGTTGGGTGCATCACAACCCACATGCAGACACAGGGTGCCAGTACTGGTATGCATTGCTCCATGGGTGTATAGTGTTTGGCTGTGCAAGATGACTGTACAAGGCTGGGTGAGGGGTAATCCTTGTCATCGTGTCACCCGACAATGGTGTGCAGTGCAGGGGTGGAGTGTCTGCAATGTCCCACACAGATGGGTACTGCATTATCTGGCCTGACATCCTGGTTACCAATGTGTAGGGCCTCAGCTTTGCAATGCATGCCATGTCTGTGTTTGATAGTCCTTCACATGGACATTGCCTGGGATATGCATGTCCCACAATACTGTACAGTGACATGTACAGGTGTACCTGGTTTGGCAGACACATGTAGTGTACACAGCCTGTTATACCCCGATATGCCAATACTGGCCTGGTGTGGTGAAACCTGCTTATAGTGAGCAGGTCGGCCCTGCACCTGCATGGATAGTATGATACAGGTATTCCGTGGTGTCAGTGGCATGGGTCCATACAGGGCACATGTGTACAGCATTATCTGGCCTTAGTGGATCACATTTGATGGCACCACATATGCTGCAGGCATTCAGTGTGGAACACAGTGAAGGCACAATGTCCTCATATATGTGCCTATTGTACCGCGTACAGGGTGCCACGTCCTCTGCAGGCCACTGCAGTCACACCATGCCTATTATCTGTCCTCAATGTGCATGTTACTAGCAACATAGTGGGATATCCTAGGCAAGGTTGTATGTGCATGGCACATGGGTGCAGGACATATACCTGGTACTAGTAGGGCTGCATACTTAGTTCACCAGCCCTTTTGTCAGATGTATGGGTATGGCTTACCAACACAGTGACGTGGCTGACTGACAGCTGCACTCCTTATGAGGTGGCCAGTGTGTCATAAGACAGATACTATATAAAAAAACTACAAAACCTGCTCCCAAACATGTTCAATTGTAAGACAATCACGGCCACCTCTAAACAGGCTCTGACAGACAAATACACACTTGCCATGTCCTGTATACAAACCCCTACCATATCACACTGCAGCAACACGCGTTTAGGGCAAGCGCTACGGCGAATACTACAAAGCACTGTCTTGTCTCACGCAAGCAGACACACACACACACACACACACACACACACACACACACACACACACACTTGGCATGTCTGGGATTAGAACACCGACCTAATACTTTACTACACTACAGCATTATACAGTTACAGAACGTGCTACTGAGATTACTGGGACACAGCACTCCCAGAGGTGTATTTGTAGATGGGTGACGTCATCGGCCTTGCTAACGGTGGGTATAATAAATGTATGGAGTGTGAGCAGTATAAAAGCTTTACTCAGTCCTCAGGCAAATGGGGACACATAGACACACACACACACGGCAAGTATGGGACTAGAACACCGACCTAACTACTTTATTACACTACAGCATTACACAGTTACAGAACGCGCTACCGAGATTACTGGGACACAGCACTCCTAGAGGTGTATTTGTAGATGGGTGACATCACCGGCCTTGCTAACGGTGGGTATAAGAAATGTATGGAGTGTGAGCAGTATAAAAGCATTACTCAGTCCTCAGGCAAATGGACACACACACACACAGGGCAAGTGTGGGACTAGAACACCGACCTAACTACTTTATTACACTACAGCATTACGCAGTTACAGAACGTGCTACCGAGATTACTGAGACACAGCACTCCCAGAGGTGTATTTGTAGATGGGTGACATCATTGGCCCTGCTAACGCTGGATATAAGAAATGTATGGAGTGTGAGGAGTATAAAAGCATTACTCAGTCCTCAGGAAAATGGACATACATACACATACACACACACACACACACACACACACACACACACACACACACACACACACACACCGACGGCAAGTGTGGGACTAGAACACCGACCTAACTACTTTATTACACTACAGCATTACGCAGCTACAGAACGCGCTACCAAGATTACTGGGACACAGCACTCCCAGAGGTGTATTTGTAGATGGGTGACATCATCGGTCTTGCTAACGGTGGGTATAAGAAATGTATGGAGTGTAAGCAGTATAAAAGCATTACTCAGTCCTCAGGCAAATGGACACACACACACACACACACACACACACACACACACACACACACACAGCAAGTGTGGGACTAGAACACTGACCTAACTACTTTATTACACTACAGCATTACGCAGTTACAGAATGCGTTACCAAGATTACTGGGACACAGCACTCCCAGAGGTGTATTTGTAGATGGGTGACATCATCGGCCTTGCTAACGGTGGGTATAAGAAATGTATGGAGTGTGGGCAGTCTAAAAGCAATTTACAGTCCACTGGCAAATAGGGACAGACATACACACACATGCCAGTGCAGGTATGGAACACCTGCCTATTTACAGATTACTATTACAATACTACATACTTACGAATCGCACCACACAGACTACACATGTCAAGGCTGTCATTATGACCATCAGGGATGCTGGCAATTAAGATGTACATACCTGTGTGTTTAAAGTAGGAATCCATCCTGACCTGGAGTATGCCCATCTGTGGAATGGAGGACTACTGCCACTATACAGGGTTACAATGGATATGCCCATACACAGAGGCACATAACCGACACAAGGCGTTACTGGGCATGCTCACACACTTAGTAGCACAAGGCTGTTCGGAATGCATTATGTGTCCATCTACACAAGGATATACTGGGCATGACCATACACTTAGTAGCACAGGGGGCATGCTCACACACTTAGTAGTACAGGGCTGGTCAGAATGCACTACTATGTGTCCATCTAAACAAGGATATACTGGGCATGCTCATACTCCTAGTAGCACAGGGCTGACTGGGATGCACTCTGATGCTAAACACGGAAGGCCACAGTGGCCATGCTATTACAGGTAGACGTAAAGAACACACTGTAATGGGCTCTGGTGTTAGTAGTTGTCATTGTTAGCAGGAACGCTGCTCTACATATATTTGACACCGGTCTTTTACACAACATCTGCTGTCATTCTGGGATGACATGGCTGACAGTAGGCAGGCCTTTGTCACATATAACATGCATCTATGATTCAAGGGAGTGTGGATATTACCCAAGTCGCATCCGCCCACACAGTGCCATTCCAAGGCAAATGTCCTAAACACAGGTTAACTCCCATACACCTACAGGACAACTGCATTGTTTTCTTAAGCTAACCAGTGCTAGATGTGTAGTGTCCATATTCACAGCTGGTCACTGTAGATCCCACAATGGGGAGTACTGACATCTGTGCAGTGAGGAACACCTGGTTGATGACTCTGTAGTACAGAATAGCACTACCACCATATACCTCAGAACCTAGCACTACCACCATATACCTCAGAACCAGACATGTGGGCCATAACACAGGCACGGACCGCTCCAGGTAATGTACCCACATACATAAAGGCCACTCACATGTACTGACTGCCCCCCCCACGAAAGGCATCACAGATGAGCCATGTGCAAGACACAGTGTCACATGCTGCATTCTAGGATGTAAACCTCAGACACCACAATGCAACCATACATGTTGTATGACAGAGAAGAGTACACCACCATGTGACTCTTGACCTATGTACTGTACTAAGCTCTACATCAACTGTAGAGAGTACACATGTACTGACACAGTTGCATCATGTGTTATACAATGCAATGATAGAACTGTCTGTGACCAGGTCAGCTGAACACATACCATGGGCCCTCAGTAATTTCCACCATTAGCAGATGACTGCTGCTGTACACCAGTACACACCCTCATGTATGGATATGAAATACATTTACCTGCCCTGAGTAAGTACATGCCACACACACAACATACCTGTAAATAGCATAGCTGTTGTTGTCCTTTATGCAAACAGGTGGCTACAGCCATTACACACATGCACATGGAATGTAGGTCCATGGCTGCTGAATGTTAACAGTACATAAGGTGTGATATCAATGTTGACAGAGGTAACATCCCCTCTGTACTGGTCACCCGTCATATCACAAAACAGTCCATGTGTCATGTATGTCATTACACATCTCCACCAATTGCAATGCCTACAAACATGCCCAAATGTCAGGATTGTAGGACCTACACACCTGTACATGTAGTGTTGTGCATTCAAATAACATGCGTGTGCAGTTGCTGATGTATGCAGGTGACGTGTATCCTAGTACATCATGCAGTTGCAATGCAGCCTCAACATTGCCAACTGTATATGGTGATATGCTGAATGTACAGAAAGATGTACCACAGGTATGGACAGATGTGTGAAAATAACTAAGTGGTGGGCATCTTTGCAGATGGATGTTTGCTGTGGACATCTCATAGGTGTGTCACAGGCGGTCCTACAATACCATGTGTAACCGGTAAGCAATGGTTTTGTTAATTGAAGGACATAACACACAACTTAGCGGTCAGGGTGACAGCGAAGGTAAACCACTTGACACCTGTTAATGGTTATGAAGTCCCTAGTTCATATATCAGCACTGTTGCCACATGAAGCGTCAGTACAGTTTGTAACGCGAGCAATACTGCTGTATGTCTGACATACATAACATGAGCTAGGCAGGTCTGAGATTCACAGTACTGGCATGTGTGGTTGCGTGTGTGTCCATATATGTCACATATTGTGGGGAATACATCTCAATTGTTACTCACTCTCCTGTACACTAGTGTACACATCTGTACAGACTGCAAAGTAGAAAGCAGGACATAGGCAGGGGTATGTATCTCACACATGTGAGGTATCTGTATGTGCATGACACAGGTGTATTAATTACTGAATGCCACAGTGTGTGTGTATGTAGGGCTGACTGGTCCCTGGGTTGAGGATGTATGTTACCATACTGAACTGATAAGACCCATCCCACCATCTGGGTGATGCATTCTACTATCTGTGTTGATGTCCCCGATCTTAGGCCGTACTGACTACCTGTACATGTGTATTCTCTGTGGCGCGTCATGTAGGTGCACAGTACTGTAATGATGATTTGCACATAGGCAGGGGTCCTCATCCCACCAGTAGCAACTGTGTGCGAGTGTGTTACTGTGTCGGTGAATCCATGAGTGTGTGGGTGTGTTACTGTGTCACTGAATACATGTGTGTCAATACCCGAGTGTGTGGGTGCAGTTGTGTGTTGGCATCCTGTCATGGGAACATGTATTACTGATTCCCAATGAAGCATCACACTTCCCACTGGCCTCTACCCTTGTAATCAGCTAGACCACTCTCTTACCTCACCACTCCATGTAACTGTACCTGTGATGTCACCCTTTATGGATGTCATGTCTGTGGCCACATTAGCTTAATACACAGCTATCATGGTCTTGGAACGGTAGACGTGTTTGTAATGTGGGGCATTCTCACTGGTATGTGGCAGCTACACGCTGCATGCTGGTATATTCATACATACCTGTGAGTAGTCCACATTGACATATGGGACACTAACTGCAAACACTGACATCCACCGGCACGTGCAATTAGACCTGAAGAAGGACAGCAGAACATCATGACCAACATGCAGTTACTATTGTTACACAAGACACATATTGTTAACAGTATTGTACACCTGTACTACATGGTATATCTGCTGCCTGTCAACAGTCCTCAACAATTGTAAACTACACGTATCTTCCTAGTCTGTTCACCCTGTGCATCAGACCATATGAGCATGTTCCTGCACCAATGGTGTGGATGTCAGAGATGCGGCAGAGGCATCATCATATGCACAGGGTGTTAATGTTTGCCAGAGGCCTAGGCTGTACTGTTGTTACACAAGACACATACTGTTAACAGTATTGTACACCTGTACTACATGGTATATCTGCTGCCTGTCAACAGTCCTCAACAATTGTAAACTACACTTATCTTCCTAGTCTGTCCACCCTGTGCATCAGACCATATGAGCATGTCCCTGCACCGATGGTGTGGATGTCAGGGATGTAGCACAAGCATCATCATATACACAGGGTGTTAATGTTTTCCAGAGGCCTAGTCTGCACTATTGGATGACATCATGTGTGTGGGTTTGGGCCTTTGATCTAATTGGGCGTGTGTGGATGTCATGCATGCGTGTGCTGCGGTGCCCTACATATGTGTCCAGTGTGTGCGTGTAAGTATGCACACAGTTCTGCCATGTGTCTGGCCTACACAGGGGTATTATCGACAGCTGCAGACTATACAGGCGAGGTTTTACAGTTCACGGTGTCCGGCCATGGACATGTGACCTGTGCCTGCCAGGGGTTGCATGGGTACTACCAGGCAGAGGTGCAGATTGGGTACTGTCTGATGTCACTTGTCCACTGGAACCGTGTCCCTGTTGGGACCGTCCAGGGCCATGTGCACGTGGCCTGCTGTGTCGTGGTGTGGACAGCACAGCACCAGATACACTGCTGCTGCTACCGCCACTATGGGAGCGGACATGTGAGGTAGCTCGTACATGTAGACCTGACACAGGTGATGTAGCAGGCCTACGTCCACATGCCTAATGCCTCACTCCTACCAGATGTTCCAACAAAGACATCTCATGCTCGCGGATTGTCATGCCACGGTCAAGGACTCCAACCATGTCACCCAACCATCTATCCAAAGCTTCAGCAATCTGCTGTTGAGCATTTACCATTCCCTGGATGATGTTGTTTAAAGAAGAGACAGCAGCCCTCTGTAGCTTCTGATATTCTCTGTTGCGCCATTCAGAACGTGCCTGTGCCTCCATTACAGCCTGAAACATGTGCCTGGTGACACCAGCTGCTGCACTCTGTCGTGCAGGAGCATGTTGGCAAGAGGTCCTCCTACGAGCAGCACTGGCCACGTGCCTGTGTGGGGCACCACCAGTCATTTGGCTGACACCATGGTGTGCAGGCACACCTTCCATAGCCCCCACATTTTCCTTTTCCAAGCTACCATGCGCCAACTGTCCTTCCTCTATGGCCACTGGTGATGGGGTATGTGCAGGTATAGGATCAGTGTGCTGGGATGAGGCGATATAGATGGAATGGCAACCAATGGCACAGTTTCAGCCCCTGACAACTCTGCCTGTGTCTGTGGGGACACTAACATCAGATGCACCGCAGGAGGGCAATGCACCTACATCACCTGTGAGGGCAGACAAGAACTGTACATTACAATCTATACAATAGACACACACACAGACACACACACATGTGATATGACAGGAGGCATGCAACATACATGTGATACGGCAGATGGCATGCAGCACAGACAATAATAGTGGTAGTTATCATACATCCCTGGGTTGCACACAACAGCATTCATGTGTCATAGCAGACGGCATGCAAATTACACAATCATAGTAGTAGTTAGCATACATCCCTGTGTTACACCATGTGGACCAGCACAGGTTAACAGTACACATGCCCGATGTGTGGCATATGACCTTGACAATCACATGCAGTATGACATGTGATCTGCTGACGTGTGCAATGACATGCATACATGTTTAACACAATGGTGTCCTGTCAAATATACAGTGGGGCAATGGTGTACCAATGCAGTGTTGTCTGTCCGCCCTACAGATATACTGCACATTTAGCTGATGTGCATGGCTATTGCAGGGAATCATGAGGCATCTCTAGTGCTATACAGTGTGAGTTACAGACAGGGTTCATAGCCATGACTGTGTTCAGATACAATACATATATACTGTGGAATGTGACTCACATCACTGAGGTGTATACACACTAAACCATGATGTTGACTTTGTGACACAGGTCACTGATGGGTATACGGATGACACCCCTGCACATCTGCAACCATATTGCTGCTCCTGGAAACTATGGCCAGACATGGCGAACAAGTCGGTATTCCATGTCTCACATGACATCTGTGTACCACACACACACACACACACACACACACACACACACACACACACACACGAGGAGCTAGTATGACACTGATGTCCAACACCAGCAAGGGGAATGTACTGTATCTGTGGGCTGATGTGGATACTGTACAGGTGACGCGACACCCTCAAGATGTTCAACACATCTTATGTGGTGGATTGATGTTACGCCTACACAAGATGTGCACAGGCCTGTAGGATGTCTAGTGTTCCACATCTACAAAATGACCATTATACAAAGGCCATGGTTGAACCATGTGTAGCCATTGTAGGACAGGGTGTAGACACAAGCACAACACATCTACTGTGTGTGTTGCTCCATGCCTCTGGCCATCCTCCATGGCCATGTGTGTACATGTGTTGTCCAAATAATTGTGACAGTCCTTTATTTCACATGTCTGTGTTGTCCCATATGACATATATGCTCCTCTGACGACAGGGTTATGCAGATAAAGGGTGGTATGTGGGATATGTTTTCAGGTTAGGTAGGCAGTGTTGCAGCCAGGCCACTAGATGTCATGGACATGTCAAGATAGCACATCACACTGAGTGACAATCATAGCAGGGCTATGATCCTCACCAGTGAATCCTGTGTGCTGGCCATATTCCAGCCCACTGGGTAGTACTGTTTGTATTCACCACATGTGTAGATCTGATCTGTAGTATGTCCCTAAAGTGAACAGCTTCTCCAGCATTGTAAGCACAGCTGTCCACTCATCTGGCAATGACAGTTTGTGAGGATTCATGTCGGTGAGATCATTCACATAGTTTGCAAGTGTTGCACATGGGTAGTCGTTGTTATGCATTGCAGGTCTGACCTGTATATTGTGACAGGACCATACATTATGTGTACATGTTGTAAATGGCCACATGGCAGATAGATTTGTGCATTACGGTTCCTGATAAATAATAACACTCTCATCTGCAATGGGCTGCTGTTGCAGCGGAATGCCAGAGGTACCTAAATAGGAGTAACACAGCAGTATGAGCATAATCCATCTCTGTATAATGGCTACAGGGTGCAATGTGCATAACACATACACCAGTACATTAGACTATGCTATGGTGTATGCACATGTGTGCATACACAGAGTAGCATACTATAGTATGCGGCATGTGTGTATACATGCCTTGCATATGATGTTACATTACATATTGTACAGTGACACATGCAACGATATGGAATATAGTTGTTATAGGTGCAGTACTGACTTACCAGGCAACTCCAGGCTCAGTTTTTGAGAGACACCCACCTCCACAATATCGGCTAAGGCTTGTGGATGTGGTTCTGCAGGTGTTCCCAGGTTGGCCAGTAGCTCCTTGGTACGTGTGAGTGGGGGCTGGGTTGGTGGTCCACCACCTGTTTCACCTTGTTCCCTGGTGATTGCATTTGCATGCTGTTTCGCCCATCTAATGAGGTCTGTACAGTGTCTGCACACCTGCTGGTATGTGTGGTTGTGGCCACCAACATCATTAACCCTCCTGCGAAGTTCCATCCATAGGGCATCCCACTGCTGTGCATCCTGTGGCACATGGCTGAACAGGATATCATGACTGTCGAGTAGGTATGGGATGAGGGCCTCATCCTCCAAGCGGGTAAAAGGGGGTAGCCTTGCACGCGGCATACCTGGAAGACAAAATGATGGAGACAGTTCACAGTAACTCACAAAGACATACAGAGCTACAGCTGAACATACATGTGTATCGCATTTATTAAGTTTAAATAGTTGTATTTGCAAACTTACATGACACTGCCGTGTTTGTGTCATACACATTCAACTTGATGTGGGCATGTCTGTTTGCCTGTACTGGTGTTCCTACCTATCAGCACATGGCTGGATGTGTCCACATTAATGCAGTTGACTTTGATGCTGTGTATATGTCACATATAAGGACTTACACTGTCTTAAGAGACATGACCTGTGACCCTGCAGACTTGCTCACATAAGGTTTTACATGTATGTGTTCTGCCATATACATCTACACGGCACTGTACAGCGATTCAACATCCTGCCATGTATCACCTGTGTTGCACATGTGATACACATGGGACACTGGCTAGCCAGATGGTATTTGCACGGATGGATATAAACTATAGCATGTACAGTCAAAGTGAACTAGTGGGCTATATAACATGGGCCATGTATGAATCTAGGATGAAAGGTTACCTGGCAGTAGCCAACAGGCGGGTCTGTGGGGCCAGGTGGAGCAGTGCCACATTACTGATCCACAGGGTTAATGATACATTTACCATGCGTTACCATGCAGTCATTACACCATGTCTGAGAGGGGAGTGATGTGCAGCTTTGACGGACAGGAATGCATAGTATGGCAGGACTATGTCAAGTGTATGGGACAAGGATCTGTCCAGCATGTGGAAGGTGGATGTCCATGAAGTATGTGTTCGAGATCAGGATGAGTACGTGTAGCATGTCCACTATCACTGGATTGGACATGGATTTATTCAGCGTATGCATCATGCTACATAGTGGAGATGGGGAATGGGAAGGCTGGTGTAGGCCATCCGCACATGGCCAATACCCCTTAAAGGAAATATGTGATCTGATATGGGTCACTTGAGTGTTGTGTATGGTTGGACAATGATCTCTAAATTCATGAATGGCACCCTATTATTATTAGGGTTGCCACATATGACTATCTGACAGGTGTGGTGACGTAGCTATCACAGGAAAGACAACTGCCCAGCTGCATCCCTCACACACAAGTGTCTATTATGTTGACCGCTGCCTAGGTGGTAGTTCATGGGTACAGGGTTATTAACATAGGGGTGACAATGCAATATGTAGCTGTCAGATTGTGGCCATATGTCACACACACCTCACCCACAAAGCCCCTTCTATATGTTGTCCACAACACTCCTATGTCAGCTATTGCTCCTAGGTCATAGTCATTCGCATACTTCAATAGGCAGATGTCTTCTTTTTGTCTGTGAGGTATGGACTACAATGAGGGGGAATAAAATTCATTAACCCTGACATACTGTAGCTGCCACTGGTGTGATGATCATGTATTATTCAGGCACCTTCTGTAGTGTTGGTTCTGCCAGCAGTCCTGTTGTAAAACACTCCTGTGACATAGGAATGTACATCTAGTATACCGAGTGTAGGTGGTACACAGTATGGGTAATGACGTCCTATGACCTGGCAAGGTTATGATATGCAGTGTGACATCAAACATACTGTCATCTACATCTGTACTGCTGACATCAATTATTTGATCAAGGTTCATGGCCTTCCAGAAAAGACTTAGCAGGGTAGTAGTAAAGTACTTCCCATTATCAGTGGTGTCTCCCCCTTTGTGGGTTGTGATACCTGTTGGTGTGCACCATTCAGTGTGTACACAACCTTACATGGAGCTATGTTTTACATAATGTGTACGTGGAGCGCATCCTGTTTTGTCATACGTGTTTGATACAACCCGTGATGTGGACAGGTCCCATGCAGCCTGAGTGCAGCTTGTACCTGCATAGTTGTGGGTACAAGGGCCCTGTGGTATACATGGATATATGCTTGTGTACCTGTTGGGGGGAGGGGGCTGTGTGTTTATGTTATCCAAGACCCTATCTGGATTGCTTATTCATGCTAAGCACTTGTTCAGGACTTGTAAGCACTACGTCAGCTAATAATTACTATAGCACTCAATCTTCCTCATTGCCTAGAGGTAAGTGTGAACAGGTTTTGTACATACTTTTCTCACTTGCTTAGAGTAATTTAGCTCTTGTACTCACTTTCCTCACTTATCTAGGTGAATGTAGTTCTATATTCAGGCATGCCCAAGAGTCAACTGCCAGTGTTCTCACCTGTCTAGCTGATGAATCTGGACATCTTGAGGCAATGTACACACTGCCTCATGTACACAGACAAGCCTCTCTGCCTACCACCCAACACTACAACCTGTGAGAGATGCATTCATCTAGCCAAACTGGAGGTAAGGTCTCTCCAACCAAGCCTGACCCTGACTGTCATGTGGAGAAGGTAAACATTTGCACAACACCACACTCATCACATAAGTCTCACTGAATCTACACCACCATTAACTGGGAAAACTACTCGTGTACCAACACATTAGCTCAACGGTTTCTGGAATTCATAAACACCAATGCCCAGACTCAACATATCCACACACCCACCAGGGGCAACAATATCCTAGACCCAGGCATTACCAACATGAGTGAATGCTGCTCCACATGTGAAGCCAAATCCTCGTTGGTCCGATCAGACCATGAGCTGAACACCATTGATATCCACACCCCCCCCCCATTAAGGGAACCACAGTATAATATGTTTACAAAGCCAACTACATGCTTCTTAAGACAGACGTGGTGGACGTCATGACACCCATGCAGATGGACAGTACTGTTTACAACTGCTGAATCCTACACAAATGCACTCTATAAGCACTTACACGAGTGCATGGCTTGTGCTATCCCAAACAGAACCAGGATGCTATACTCCTAATTAAGGAAACCAATCTGGTGTTCTCCTGCCATAAACAAAATATACTACAGGAGGAAGACACTGTTGCAAACAACAGTGCAATCCCATGCATAGAGGAGCTCCCTGGCCAGTCTCAGTAAGAAGGTAAGATCCTTTATAAGATCCTCCAAAGCTAGCTACGAAAACGAAAACGCAACTAATACCAACAACAACCACAAAGCATTCTATAGCTATGTCACATATCTTGATGTCAACAACCGGATCTGCTCTGAGTTACAGCACAAAGGCATGAACATTACAAAAACAACTGATATTGGCAACATCCTGGCAAATAGGTTCAGTGCTACCTTTCCCCCTCCCTCTCAAAGCTGCACACTCTAAAGGCAATATGACAGCATCCATGGGACCGGACAACATCCCAGGCTGCATTTTACATGAACTTCAGAACGTACTGTCTCCCCACCTACGCACCATGTTCAATAATAGCCTCACATGGGGCATAGTGCCCCCTGAATGGCGCACAGCAACAGTTATCCCACTCCACAAAGGTGGCGCCACAATGGACCATGGGACCTATTTCCCTATAGGCCTGACTAGCCTGGTCTGCAAGGCTATGGTGCACATCATGGATCTCAGTCACAGAGACAATGGGTACCTCCAAACCTTTGACCCCTCCCTATTGGGCATTGTTAAGGGTGGACCATGCCTCTTAAACCTGGTGGACTTCTTAGAGACAGTTACCAAGGCATTAGATGAGGGTAAGGAGGTCCACACAGCCTACCTAGATCTCTCATAGGCTTTCAACACCATTCCTCCTTCTGGTATTATCAACATACCCATCCGCCTGAACATTAACCCCTACACCATGTGATGGTTTGCAAAGTGGCTCACGGACAGAACCCACACAGTGGGAGTTGTATACCCTAGGTCCGACTGTATACCACTTACAAGTGGCGTCCCCCAGGGCTCAGTCCTAGTTCCCCTCATGTTCGGTATATACTTCTCTGACGTACAGACAAGCACAGGAGGGCTTTGGCTAAAAAGGTTTGCAGACGACTGCAAACTAGGGGACATAATTGTTTCCCCAGCAGTTACAGACACTCTCTGGAAGGGTCGCACTGAGATGGATACCTGGTGTTAATATCATGGCATCAAGCTGAATGCCTAAAAGTGCATAGTCATCCCCTTTGGATATAACTAATTACTTGCAGACTACCACATAGGTGCTAGTCCCCTACATACAGAAAAGGCAATAAGGGATCTGGGAACCCCAGTAGATAGCAATCTCTCCTTCGATATCCATAATGACAAGGTGGTTAGAACATCCTTCTACATGGCCACCCTAATCTCTAATGGGTTTGCATCCAGATCAAAGGAGGCCATTGTAACTCTACTCATGACATATTAGACCCATTAAAGGATACAACACCCCATTTGGGATATACCTTACAAGACAACTGCAACAACTTGGAAGACCACACCAGTACCCCACCAAGAGGATTACTGACCTCAAACAGATGACCTATGCAGCCCAACCTAAGAAACGCCAGCTGTACTCCGTTGCATACCGCATACTCACAGGTGATCTCTGCTTGACATACAAGGCCCATGTCCAACCCTGTATTGCTGGATATGCTCTACCTAAACAGAGGCTCCTGAGAGCCACATGCTCTAGGGATATACACCTAACCACAACGATGAGTAGAGCGTGCTGGACAGACAAATTCCTGACCCGGACACTCCCCATGCTTTGGAACATGATTCCAATGTACATCAGGCAGGGCCCCTCACTAGCACTCTTCAAGGGAAACCTTGACGTGTGGATGGGAGACAGACATGTACCTCGGGGATCACTGCAGTGGCTCTGCTGGACAGAGGCACAGATAACTAATGGCTCTGCCATTCAGAGGCACAGGGAACCAACGTATGGGAGTGGCGAAAGCCAACACACTCTAGCTAGGCTTACAAATATCCTTGGTAAGACAGCTTAGTACCTACCTTTGCACATATTACATGTCTTATGTGCATGGATAGTTAAACAGCTCTTCCATTTTACTTTGTTATCATGCTGATAAACTGTCTGGTGACTAAAAGAAATATGTATCCTGTTATTGTGTATTGTAAATGCCAATAGACATAACTAATGTTTGCCTAACATTACAGTAATGCTATGTAGCTTGTAATACATATCTGCCTACAATACTGTACATTACACAGTTATTGGCACAATATCCCACAATGCAAATCATAATTGCACAGTGGTCCAACCTTCCACATGTTAATCTCAGTAATACACCCATACATATGGCTACAGTTACGATATATCAGTATATACTATCCCGTTATAGCACATACTTGTTGGAACAGCCCTGCCACTGACATCGGCTGGTGAGGAGTATTTCTGTTCAAAGCCCTTATATAGCATCGCTTGTGGTGTATGCAGTGTTTGCCTTGTGACCTACAGCAGTACACACAAATACTACAAGCGTTACTATGCTCAACAATACATCACTACAAGATAACTGTTTCCACTATATGGATTGCGTGCACTTTAAATACTACAGAAAGGTACTACATACACAGACATAATGACTGTTCTACATACCTTATTAGTAACCCGAGGTGTCGTTAACTGTTGATTCAATCCTTTTCAGTTTGTGTTTCAATGTTCTTTGTAATGTTCCGCTGGTATATATGGATGGTTTGAATGTGTGATAACACATCCTTTTCTAGTTACATATCAGTAACATGTGGTATCCTGTCCACCAGTTGCTGTTCCAAAGTAGTTAATTAGATGCACATCAGCTGTGCAGCTACTCCATTAGCCGATACCATGGCAACAGTGGTGTATAACTGAGTACTCCTTTTGGGCGTTGTCTGTTTGCCTTACTTTCGAGGAAGACGGCCTGGATGTGTTGTTTCCGATATAGTTCAACAGCTATATGGAGACACACAGAGATATATTAGCTTCATGATTACTGTGGACTGTGAGTAATGGCTGGATGATTTAGTTCTACATGTGAGTACAGCTGTTATATTTCAGAACATTGCTACTTACGCAGGGTTTGTTTGTACCTGATACTTCTGCAGATGTTTAAGTCTGGCAATGATGTTTGGCCAGCTCAAGGCCGTATGGCTATGCATGAACTGTTATGTGGTATACAGTGTGCTCACCAGACATCCTTGATTTGGTGTACAAGTGTAGCATACTGTGCTGTTACTCACTAATTGCTAACACATCCCGGTGTACACACAACCCTCTAAAACGGGATTAGTGCAAACAAACCCTGTAACATCAGCAGCTGTTCCATTGTATAACAGCAGCTATTTCACATAGGGCCATGTTAGTGCGTCTCTGACAAGGTATGTTAAGGCTTCTGCAGATGTTGTACAGTGAGTGAATGATTTGTGATGTTATTACAGTTTGTATTGTAATATGTCTGGGTGTGGGGGTGATGGTGGGTGTGCATAGCAGATGCAGGTGTGTAGGAAATGCTTTTACACATAATCGCTATGTGCGTGAGGGTTCCTTCCCTATTTGAACACCTATCCTTTTGTGGACTAATACAATGGTAATTGCAGGCTGATTCATTAAGGCACTGTTATGTGGTTCCTGTATAGCACTGCAGGTGATGTTAGTCCTTGAATCCCTTCGGTAATACATCTGACTGTAATAAAGTGTTGCTACATGAAAGCTATGTATTTCTGTCATATTGCAGTCATCGTAGTTGCGTTGGTGACCCTCTTTGGCTAGGGTTGCCACCTTTTCATATGGCCATAGTGGGACCTTTTCAGGACACACATCAGATTTTACAGGCTGACACAAACCCACGGTCAGTACAAGGGATAGAACTTTCCTTTCTTGCCTAAATATAAGCTTATTCTTGTAGCAGTTCAGTTGCTTATCCTGTTTCCTGTAACATGTAGGTATTTTTGATACAGAAATAACTATTGTATGCAACTATTACAGTACATATGGGACATAATTATGTCCTAGAATCCCAGGACATTTGCCACGTTTAATATATTTGATCAGGACACAACCGCCCAAAGAGGGAGTGTCCCTCACAAAGTAGGACAGGTGGTAACACTATCATTGGCTCATGTCCATAGCACATATTTGTAATAGTGTATAGGCATATACTCTCCACATCCTTTGTTCATAAAGGTTGGTAGTGGCGGAATGTGTGATTGCTATGGTCCATGTTATACACATACATGAACACTTCAACTGCTGTATATGGGAGTCCTACAGAATCCCAAAACCACAGAGTTCCGACGCACACAGTACCAGGACCAGACTCCCATACCCCACATTACCGACAGCGACAGTAACTCGCGAAAGTAACACGAACATGGAACACACACACGCACACACAGACACACTGCGACCCAACACGTCCAAACAAACCATCCTACACTATGTATGAACAGGTGGCTGCACCCCCCACACCACCCCTTACTTTAATATTCTACCTCCTAGGTCACGCAAACAGATGCACAAAGCTAACCCACACCCACACATTGCAGTCCCCCAAGAACACACACCAAACACTGAACACACACTTACACACACTACAGCCCTAAGAAACACACTTACACACAGTAACCTACCTGAAACGCAACACCAGAAGCACTGACTAACTGTCCATTAACATTGTGATTTTACACCTTGCGCATCTGGTGTTTCGGTACTGTGTTCTTTCGGACCTTAATCCTCGGGATTACGCACGTCGGTATGTAAAGCAGTTGGTATGTGGTAGGAATTCCATTTATATGTACTTCCATGGTTATGTAGATGTTGTTAACTTATCTATATATCTACATATATATGTATATCCCCATATATTGACACATCTCTCTCTCTCTCTCTATATATATATATATATATATATATATATATATATATATATATATACAGATATATATATATGATGATGTATATACACATATATATATATATATATATATATATATATATATATATATATATATATATATATATATATATATATAAAACATACACCTTTCATTGGGTACATGCCGGTTTGTCCTATTTCAACACAATCCTAGCTTTTGTGTTTTATCCTGTCAGTATACACGACTGCCATTGGTACATCTCAGGTAGATTTGTGGTATGTTATTGTGATGAATGTGTACATGGTTGCGTGTTCTAATCCTGGCAGTGATATCTTACCTCTCAGAACAGGCACTGGTAATGCAAGGGTGATTAACGCACATTTCAGCGGTTGTGTGTTCCACATGTTTATTATTCTGTGGAGAACTACCTATATATGCAAGCTGTGTTTAAGGTATACTATGTAACGTACACATCTGTGAAGATTCCTGTCAGGGATACTCCCCATTATTTGGAACTACATCCTGATTAAATTAAACAAAACCCCTCACTAACACTCCGGGGAATACTTGCAGAGTGGGTGGTGAACAGTGGCTACACCCCAGGGATCCCGCAATTGGCTCCGTCCACAGAGGGACAGTTAATTAATCGATGGGGTGGTGACAGCAGACATATTTTGCCTATGCTTATGAATGGCCTCGACAGTTGGGCATGTACCTACCTATGTATCTATGAACCTGTACATACAGTATGGACACATGCTGATAGCTTAATTTACTGTTCAGGTAATGACTTACCTTGTGCCAATGGCGGTTGTGTGTACAATAGTTGAGGGCTACCTATGTAGGATGCACACAGTAGACCACCTATACATAACAATTTACAGGTGGTCGTGTGTGTCTGTGCCATTCATGTTTGCTGTGTGTGCAGGTGGAGAAGGGTGTCAGTCCATGAGTGCCTACACTGTCAGTGTGTGTGCTATACGTTCCCTCTTTGCCAAGGCATGGGCATACTGGGCACGCCTCCGTATGCCTACTGGGGCTAGCACAGGGTGTTCGTGGTCTGAGTCCCCCTGTGCCTGTGGGTCCCTTGGCAATGGTGGTGGGCTGTGAGGGCCTTCACCATTCTGTCCCTGCTGCAGCTGTTTCCACAGGATCATATTGTGTAGCATGGCACATACTATGAAGATGTGGGCACACGTTCCTGGAGAGTACTGCAAGGCTCCACCAGATATGTCCAAGCAACGGAACCATGATTTCAGCATCCCAAACACACGCTCTATGATGATTCTAGTTTCTGCATGTGCTTCATTATGGTGTTCTTGCGTGGCTGTGTGTCCATTTCTGATAGGAGTCATCATCCACAGTTCCAGTGCATAGCCAGCATCCCCCACCAGGTGGCCATATGGGATGTCCCCCCTGGCAAATACCTGATACAGCTGTGAGGCATGCCAGATGTGGGAGTTGTGATAGCTTCCAGGGCTGCCAGCACACACATCAATGATAATGCCCTGGGCATTGCACATGACCTGGCAGTTGATGGAGGGGAATCCCTTGCAGTTTATGTAGCGCCTACCCTGCTCACCGGGTGGTGACTTGATGTGTATGTGTGTGCAGTCAATTGCACCCAGTACCTCCGGGTAGTCTGCCACACGGTGGAAGAAACGCTTATTGCTGGCCAACTCCTCCTGCATTCGGGTGAAGTATATGTGCTCATTGGCATGTGGTAACATGGCATCCAGGAACTGGTGGAGTACCCTGGATGCTGATGCCTGTGAGATCCCCATGATATCCCCAGTTGGCCTTAGGAAGGTACCTGTGGCTAGTATTCTCAAGCTTACACATACCTTCGTGTCCACTGGGATGGGTTCCCTTCTGTTACTTCTGGCTCTGAGGCGTGGCCGGCACAGCTCAACAAGTTGCTGTATGATGTCCCTGTCCACCCTGTAACACTCTACTATCTCCAGATCATGTAGCCCCTGGTAGGTTACCCTGGGTCTGAACACTCTTCTCCTCCTCCAGTGCCTGAGATGGTTGTCGGCATCAACCTCCACACCACCGTCAGTCTCCAACACATGCTGGTGAATCAAAGCTATGGCGGCCCCTAACATGTACATATTAAAAGTTCCCCGTTTGCATACACCAATGGTGCAGAGTGTCTGGGAATACACAAGCATGTGTGTGTGTGGGGCTTTCACACCTTATACTATTGTGCAATGGATGATGCTGGTGTAATTGGGTGTGTTTGTGCTATTCCAGCTGCAGGGTATCTTAAGTATTGGTTTTACAGCAGGTACTGCTATTGTGGGGCCTTTGGTGTTGACTTACACTTGTCTGCCGTGATTCATCTATTGCCCTTTACTTCAAATTTCAACCCGATTCCCCTCCTATTGTCAGGCATGCATCCAGCTGCTGTCTTTCTTGTTTTGTACTTTCACAACCCAGGACTGTGTTGGGAAATGTGTTATGTAGCTGATCTACTGCAAGTTTGCTTTGTTCTGCTGTGACAGTTCTCTTTTCTTTGCTGTACGGCACCTCCCCTTTCCTGTTCTGCAGGTAGCTGCTAGCAGCCTTGTTAGCTGTTGTCTATGGCCCACTGTGAATTTCTAGGTGTTAATTACTCATTGGTACTCCAATTACCATGCTGCAGCATTTCCTTATTGTCTTCCCATATCCTTCCTGCTTCAGCTGTGGTGCGCACCGCGCACTGCCGTTTACCGGGTTTCATGCACGTTTTCATCCATGTTCACATGAACTTTTGGTTACCTTGTGTGCTCTCAGCTAAGCAAAGCTATGGCTACTTCCACACCACTATCCTGCGGCTTTGCCTAGCAACACGCAACATGGATTAGCAATGATCCAATGTGCTTACAGCTATGGTGGCGCACCCCTCTCTTGATGTCATGTTTACCTCCAGGCCACTCCTCGGTGTTGTACTGCTACACTGTGTGGTACATCCTTACACCAGCGAGGCATTTGTGATTCAGTATTACTTGACTCATTTGCATTGCACTGACTGCTAATTCCTAGTTACCGCACGGAACACTGTCACAGACCCTTAGCAACCCTTGCTCCATGGTTGTGGTGTAGCATGCGTGCCAATGACTATTATGGGGATATCATGAATTGAGTTACATTGCAGTTTTATGACATCTAAATACATTTTCCTTGTGATCCCGTTTGCGCACAAATGCACTGCAGTTTTACTTTGAGTTGGTGTGGCCATGACATTAAATGTTATTTTTTATATGTTGTTTTATGCCACTGGCTATATATTTAGCCACTGGCATACATTAACATTATAATACGTAAGTTTGGTCCACTTTCATGGTTCCGATTATATGTTTGACAAAATGTAAACCTTTTTTTTGGTTTACATTTCTACATGCTTATGCTACGCCTGTACCACTTCATGAATCGCTATATACCTTCATTTGCATGCTACTCTGCTGTTCATGGGGTAATTAGCATACATGCACCGGGAGCTGTGCAGCTCTGCCATACGCTGGTAGTGCACATGGAAACAGCTCTTACCTGAATCGCTTGGTGGCCATATTTGGCACTAGATCGCCAATGCTACTCTGGCGCATGGCACAAGCTTCATGAATCCTGGGGAATGTTTAAAATGTGTCTCCGGTTTTGGGCCTTTGCCTCCCTCCCCCCAATAAATTTTGGCTTTTTCCTGATTTCTTGTGCTGCACAGTTCTTCAGAGAAAGAGAAGTTTACTGCTGCTTATGCAAAGTCTACTTGGATTGTTAGTAGCAAAACAGGTAGTATACTTGCTTTTGCTGCAGAAGGTTGTGGGTTCTACTCCCTCAGTATGTAGATGGATTGCTGACACTGTACTGTGTTGTACTTTTAAAGGGGTGGATGCTGCAGTCATGAGAATGTCCTCCTTTAGCGGCGATACCTAGTAACTATGAACCTGTTATCAGTTTGCCATCCATTCCCTATTGAAATATTACTAGCTTAGCATTTTTTTAATGTAACATACGCAATTTATTCTTCAAGGGCAACAGACACTTTACTTGTAGATGAAACAAGGAAATATAAAGTTGTTTGCTAGCAGCAACCTCTTCATTAGTTACAGATCTCTTTAATGTGGAATTACTTAGATGATTTTACTTCTGTAGAAATTGTGCATATTTACTGATACTGGTTGATTGTCCAAGTTTGAGTAGACTTTTATGATGGAAATGTTCTGAATTGGGCAGTTTTGTCATTATTGGTTCATCCATTTTATTTCATTGCTTACTGGAAAAAATATTCAAAACAATAAATTTAAAACACACACTAACAAGTGTGCTGTATTATACAACGAATATAATTTAATACAGTCAGGAAGGTATATCAAAGAACACATGTATGTTTTGTATGCAAGGGGCCTATGATCTGAAAACAGCCCAAATGTAATCTTTATCCGCCACTGGCTAGATGCATTTTCTTTGAATGTGGGTTTCAAAGCTGTTTCAATGAATGTGAGTTTCAAGGGAGAGAAGTTTTAATGCCACGTCTGTTTTCATTGTGAGACTGCATTGTTTTGTTTAGCAGATGTCTATTAGTGTTTGTGCTATAAAATGTAAAATAAAAGTTTTAAATGAAATCCAAATAATCATTGTAGAAGTAAAGAAGTATGCATATTACAGTGTTTATGGTAAATGGGGTGAAATAGCCAAGTAATGGGACACTGGAATGGCTGCAGGGGGACTCTGGGACCATATTTTGGTTGTCTGTTCTTCAGGTTGCATTTGAAAGTTGGTATCCCACAATTCCATTGGAATGGATGGGGTTGCATAATTATATATGCAAACTTTATGTTAATCAGCGTACAGATTTGTACCTATTTTTCATAGGCCTTTGTCCAGATTTTTGATGTTTCCAGGTTGAGAGGTATGGATATACATACACTGGCATAGGGTGGGGAGCAATGGCATATAGTTAATACATAATTATCAGATTGTATGGATACATAATAAAAAGTTATGTACCTACTATAACGTTCGATGTTAGTTGTCTTCATCTCGTCTTCCTTCTTGCTGGTTGGGATCGGACTCGGCCATCTTCTATAGCTTGAGAGCTGTTTACTGGCTCGAGGCTACCCCTTATCCCATGATGCCTAGCGATAGCTACCCAGATCTTGTTTGAAATAGCTAACCCCAGACATAGCCAGAGAATAAACCTGTCCTAACAAATAGGTTGAGTATACCTGTCATACTCTCTAAGTCAGTAGAGGAAACAAACCAGAGAACACTCAGCCAGTGAAACCAGAACTCCTCTCGGTCCAATAGGACAGGGGGATGGAGGGTGGGACGCAAAAAAGAAGGCGAGATGAAGACAACTAACATGGAACGTTATGGTAGGTACATAACTTCTTTATGTTAAGTTGTTTATCTCGCCTTTGTTCTTGCTGGTTGGATAGTGTCCCTAGCACCTACAGTCCTGGGCAGCTCATTGGAACAGACTCTTCAGAACAGTGGAACCAAAGTCAGCTCTGCTCCTGGAGACCATATTTAGCTTGAAATGAGAAATAAAGGTATGAGGATTTGCCCACGTAGCAGCTGCACAGATAGAATCCATGGGCAACCTAGATTGGAAGGCTACAGAGGTGGCTAAGTCCCTAGTAGAATGACCTTTCTGTTTGATAGGTAACTCTTTGTTCCTTAATTGATAAATGAAAGTAATAGTGTGAGACAACCACCTGTATAAGGTCACCTTGGAAACTGGGAGACCTTGTTTGCCTAGAGCATAGGAAAGGAATAGTTGGTCCGACTTCCTTATTTCCTTAGTCCTGTGCAGGTAAAAACGCAATTGTCTATGAACGTCCAATTGGTGTAATTTGTACTCTGCCTTGTTGGTGTGGTTAGGGAAAAACACAGGAAGGTCTATAGATAGGTTTAAATTAATTTCTGAGCACACTTTTGGAAGAAACGAAGGATTAGTCCTCAGAGTAACCCTGTCCTTATGAAAAACCAAGTATGGAGGACGAACACATATTGGCTGAAGTTCAGGGACACGTCTGGCTGAAGTAATAGCTACCAGAAAGAGCGTCTTCCAAGATATAAACTTAATGGAGCAGGACGCTGCTGGTTCAAAAGGGGGCAGAATTAAGGAAGTTAGTACCAAATTACGGTCCCAAGGAGGAGGGGGATCTCTCAATGGAGGCCTAAGGAGAGTGGTCCCTCTCAAAAAAGCTTTACAGAGCTTATGAGACATAATGTTTGAATTTGACAAACCAACATGAAAGTTAGAAATGGCCACTAATTGAACCCTGATTGTAGCAGAAGCGGACCCGGAATGAAAAAGTTGTGCTAGGAATTCCAGAATTTCGTGGACTGGGGCTGAAAAGGGATCTATGTTCCTAGCCTCTGCCCAACAAGAAAAACGTTTCCATTTACTAGCATAAGTTTTTCTGGTTGTGGACTTGTGAGAGGAGACAATAATCTCACTTACAGCCGGGGAAATGCTGGGAAGCCTGGCTAAGGTTAGAAGTGAAGCAACCAAGCTGTGAGCTGGAGAGTTTGGAGGGATTGATGCAACCCACCTGATTGATGAATCAGTAGGTCTGGAATCGGATCAAGAGTCCAAGGCTGATTGAGAAGGTAATGGTGCAGGAATGGGAACCATATCTGTCGAGGCCAGTAGGGGGCAATGAGGATCATTTTGCAACCCAACGATATTGCTTTCTGTATGAGTTTTGGAATCAGGGGAAACGGAGGAAAGGCATAAAGAAGTCCCTGAGGCCAATTGTGGACTAGAGCGTCTCTGGGTGAGTGACCTGGAAGCGGAAGAAGGGAGAAGTAGTTGCTGCATTTGCTGTTGAAGGGGGTGGGAAAAAGATCACAACAAGGCAGTCCCCATTTGCGGAAGATAAGATCCGCAACTTCCTGATTCAGAGACCACTCGTGAGGCATGAGGATAGCCCTGCTGAGCCTGTCCGCTATGACGTTGGACCTCCCAGGGATGTGCGTCGCAATCAGAAAATGTTGGGAGGAAATCGCTCACTGCCACAGTCTGAGTGCTTCTCGACAGAGGGGGTAGGACCTGGTTCCGCCCTGCTTGTTGATGTACCACACCACTGACATGTTGTCTGTTTGAATTGCAATGGTCCCAGAAGGAAGAGACTCCTGAAGGGCTTGCAACGCTAGGAGCACGGCTCTAATTTCTAGGACGTTTATGTGCAGATGGTACTCGTGAGGCTGCCAAGTGCCTTGGACTGTCCTGCCTTGATAATCCCCCCCCCACACCCTATCAGGGAGGCGTCTGTGGTCACTGTGGCTACCGGAGGGGGCTGAAGGGTCTGCCCTGCATCACTAGTGGGGAGACCATCCACCAGAAAAGGTGCCTTTTGCATGCTTCTGTAATCATGATCATGTGAGACATGGGCAGCTGTTGGAAAGACCACTGTGTGAACAGAAGCCACTGAATGATCCTCATGTGAAAGTGGGCCAGTGAGATTAGAAGAATGGCTGCTGCCATGGAACCCAGAGTTTGAAGGACGAACCTGACTTGGATTATTTTGCTCTGCATCAGAATTTGTACTTGCTGATGAATTGTAGACACCCTTTCTGGCGGTAGCCTTGTGGACATGTTCCTTGTGTCTAAGTCTGCACCTATGTAGGTGATAGATTGACAGGGCAACAAGGCAGATTTTTCAAAGTTTATTGTAATGCCTAACTGGAAGCAGATTGTGATTGTGTAGTCCCTGGCTTGAAGAAGTTGATGCCTGGTAGTAGCAGTGAGGAGCCAGTCATCTAGATATGGAAACACCTGGAATCCTCGACATCTCAGGTGAGCCATGACCACTGCCATACATTTGGTGAACACCCTAGGGGCTGTGGTGAGACCAAAGGGCAGAGCTCTGAACTGGTAATGACTGGCTCCTAGCCAAAAGCGAAGAAATCTCCTGGAGCACCTGTCCATCTTGATATGGTAGTACACATCCTGAAGATCTATCGAGCACATCCAATTGTCCTGACCCAGAAAGGGTAGAATGGACTGTAGTGTGACCATCCAAAACTTTGTTCTTTGTACAGACCTGTTTAGTCTGCTGAGATCCAGAATCAGTCTCCAGTCCCCTGTCTTTTTTGGTACCAAAAAGAACCTTGAGTAAGTTCCGGTTCCGTGCTGGTCTGCCGGGACTTCCTGGATGACTCTTTTTTCTAGCAGTTTTGAAACTTTTATTACTGCTTGGTCATTCAGATTGGGTGGAACATCTGGAAGGGATTTCCTTGACGGTAAGGGGGGTTGATGGAAGGGAATTTTGTAACCTCTGGATATAATGGACCGTACCCATCTGTCTTGCTTTAAATCTAGCCAGGCTTTTGGGTACAGTGAAAGTCTTCCCCCGACTGCCTCCAGAGGTGAGCAGCCGGGCAACCCTTCAGGGATGCTGAAAGGGCTTAACAGAGAAATATTCTCTGTTGCCCTGGTTCTGCTGACCCCCCTCTGCCATGAGGGTGGCGTCTGTTATTGTTTCCCCCTCTGCCCCTGGAGGAAAAATCGCTATGTGTGTCAGGCAAAGCTCCCTGGGATTTTCAGAACTACATTTTGCCACTCTTCTGACCCTTGGGGTACGGTCTAGAAGGAGTGGAAAAACGGACTCCCACGGCAGAGGGAGTCTTGCCTTCTTGCTCACACCTAATCAAAGTGTTTTTCATCTGTGGTCCAAAAAGAAAGGAACCATCAAAGGGGGTGTTGGTGAATGATGCTCGAAAGGGTTCCGCAAAATTACACAGCCGCATCCATGCATGCCTCCTAAGGGCCACACCCGTACCTGCGGCTCTACTCGCAGCATCGGCTGCATAGGAAATGAGCCTCATGGAGGAGTTAACTACAGAATTAAGCATCGCCAGCTGGGAAGCTACTTTAGCTTGAGCCCCCTCAGCTGATGGATCTTGAAGGGTATCTCCGAGCTCTTTAAGGAGATCCCTCTGAAGCCAGGTAAAATGACATAAGTAGTTCAGTGACTTCATAGAAAAGGTGGCTGAAGCGAACATTCACTTCCCGTATCTGTCCATGGTCCTAGATACCTTGTTAGGAGGATGGACAGACGAAGAGGTCTCCGCTAACTCTTTTTTGGTGGCTGCTATTACCACCATGGCATCAACAGGAACACCTTTGGTAAGAAACTGCTTATCCTGGGGTGCTGTGATGAATTTGCCAGGTCTACTCAGAGTTGGTTCCACTGTATCTGGAGCTGACTAAGCCTTTCGAGCCACCACTGCCATAAGTGGATCGAAAGGCGGAGAAACCCAGGAGGTGGAAGGTCGGGAACCTAACGCATCCAGAAATACAGACTCATCCTTGGTAGGGGCTAGGGGATTCCAGTTCCCCCTCTGCTTAAGCATTTATAGGATGTCTGAGAAGGAAACACCTTCAGAGGGGGATCTCGGGGACCCTTCCGATTCATCTAAGTCTGTATCAGAAGTGACAGACTCAGGGGAGTCAATGTGCTTCCTCTTGCACTTCTTCTTACCAGGGGGCTCCTCTGAATGATCAGGGGAGGCCTCGGAAGAAGAAGAAACACCCAATGGGGTGCCCTGGAGTGCCGGTTCCCTACACTTGGGGTCTGGAGGTGGAGCAAAGATTGGCACAGGTACTGCAGGGGACGGAGCCGGTGGGGCCGATAATGGAGCTGACTCAGTGGCCAGAGTACTCCTCATGACATTGAAGGCGTCCCTGCCACGATGCAGAGAAAGCTCCAGTTCCGAGGAAATCGGAATCTTTCTCCACACCGAGGGAGATGGCTCCGAGGCCGATGTAGGAGCCGAGCTCACCTGCACCGAAGCTCTGAGAGGGAGAACGGGGTCAGACAAGGGTCCGATGCCACTCGCCCCTTCGGAGCCAACGAGGGAGCCCCGGCGCCCAGATCCCTCGACGGACAGCGCCACCGAGGGGATCGGAGCTGATGACAGAACCGAAGGAGCCGACGGTCCCACTACTCGAACCCCAACGAACTCCGGCTCCGAATTCATTGGAGTCGGAGGAGGAACATCGATAGAAGTGGACGGAGCTGACACCTGTTGAGGAGGGCTGGACAACATCTTGGCAAGTGCCTGCGACTTTAGCAACCTACTGACCACTCTCTCCACATCGTGATCCGACAGCCTAGAGGATCGAGGGAAGTGAGAGGATCTGTGACTGTGCTCGCTCTGAAGCAAGGGAGACCGAGGAGCCGAATGTACTGATTCCAATGAAGGGGACCTCAGCCTCTTGTGGCTCCGCAAAGGCTCCCAAGTTTCTGATGGAGCCAACGGGGAGATAGTCTTATTGGTGCCAGCCGGAACCGAAGTAGAAGGTAGAGTCTGAACCGAGGACGGCTCCGAACTCGGAGCCGACGGCTTGGTAGATTTAGGGGATTTCATAGGCTGAGAGGTCTTGGTCGGTGAATCCTGGGGCTTTAAAATACCCCTAAGAATAAGCTTATTCTTACGCTCCTGCAGGACTCTTGGACTAAATGCATGGCAGATAGAACAAGAGTCCTGCAGGTGCACAGCGCCTAAACAATAGACACAAGAAGTGTGCCCATCTGTCAGAGACATTTTCTGACAGCATGAGTCACACTTCTTGAATCCAGACACTTTGGATTCCTTTGACATCCTGAAAGAAGGAAACAAATACCACAACAGCTACCAAAGCAAAATACAGTCTACACAAAAAACACACTGCACTACAAGACTATAGTAAAGGATTTTTTTTTTTTAATAGGAAAGCCTCTAACTTGAACGGCTAGCCTATGAAAGAAAGGTAGAAGGAAGGCCTCTAACCTAAATGGCTAACCTGACAAGAAGATGATGGGGGGGAGGGGCGGGGGAGAACTCTCTAAGTTAAATGAGTTCTGCAAGGAAAGGAAGGGATACTACAATTAAACACTAGCTATCACAAAAAACAAGACTCAACGTTACCAATAAAACACTGAAAAAATATAATTCTAGAGTAAGAAAGTTATATGAAAAAACTTTATACGAGCCTGAGCCAGAAAAACGACACCTCGCAGCTGAAGTGGCAAACGAGATCTAGGTAGCTATTGCTAGGCATCATGGGATAAGGGGTAGCCTTGAGCCAGTAAACCGCTCTCGAGCTATAGAAGATGGCCGAGTCGGAGTCGAGGATCGGCTCTGATCCCAACCAGCAAGAACGAAGGCGAGATGGACAACTTATCATCATACATTCAATCACAAGAAATTAATCATAATCATTAGTAAATTGCATATATCATAGGTAGGAGAAACAGAATAGAGGATGAAGAAAATAATATAACAGAGGGCTAAAGAGTAGGACCTGAGTAGTTAAGTGTGTGAAGTTATGGGGGCTTACACTGTATTTCACAGGTATAGCTGGGATTATTTAAATAGTGGGTTTTTAGTGCAGCTTTACAGGTTATTAGGGAGTCAAATGTAAGAGTGGAGGCTATTCCATAGTTTAGCAATGTTACAGGAATATAGGCATTGTCATGCTCTTTTGTTGGGTTTAGCTACATTTAAGTGTTCTTTCTGAAGACCAGAGGGTTCTAATTGGGGTGTATGTGTGTAAGATAGACTGGAGTACAGGACAGCTATCAGATTTGAAAATTAGCTTATGAGCAAGTGTTAATTGAGTATAATAGAGACAGTGGTGAAATTCAAGACAGGACAAGTTTGAGATAGCTTTGCAGTGGTTTGAGCGGTTGGGCATGTTAAGGCAAATTGTGCTATCTTGTAGTAGCAAGACTGCAGCTTAGTACTGAGAGATGTATGAAGGTTGGTGAAAATGGGGCTTCCATGCAAGAGGGATGGGATAAGCAAAGTGTTTGCTAGTTTTATCTTAGTTTGTTTATCTAGGTAGAGTTTATGTTGGTATAGTTTGCCAAGTTTGAAATGCATTTTCTTTACTGTACTGAGAATGTGTTGTGCAAAAGAGAGTTTATCAATAGTGATTCCTAAATGTTTTGCAGATAACACCTGTTCTATTTCTGTATTGTTATGTGAAAGAATCTTGAATTCTGCAGCTGGAGGTTATGATGAAAATAGTAACAATTTAGTTTTTTGGGGGTTTAGCATTAACTGAGCATCATTTAGCCAGGTCTCTATGGATGTGAATGCATCTTGGGTGATCTTCTGGAGGTTAGCAAAATTGCTGGAGGATGAGATGATAGTTGAATCATCTGCATATTGAATTAATATGCTTTTGTTGGGAGGCTTTATTAAAGAGTAGTGGTCCTAAAATTGACCCTGTGTTATTTGACAGATACTCTGACTGCTGGTTTTGCCATCTAACCAATTGTTGTCTATCATTTAGGTAGGGGAAAACCAGGTTAATACACTTAGAGAGCATCCATCCAGCTTTTCTAAATACTGTAGTAACTTGGGGTGTGATACTGTGTCGAAAGCCTTTGATAGGTCTAACAGGAGTACTGAAGTTGATAGGCCAGCATCAAGAGTTTTATTCACAGTATCAGTGAAGGAGAGTAAAGCTGTAGTTGTGCTATGTCCGGGCAGAATTCATGTTGAGTGGGACCTAGGAGGTTGTTGTTAATGAGATGATTTAGTAATTGGGACTGTATGCATTTTTCAAGGATTTTTTCATAGCAGGTAGAGAATGTCGATTGGCCGGTAATTTGAGAGATTGTGTGCGTTACCACCTTTATGTAGTGGAGTTATAATAGAGTTTTTCCACAGTTGAGGAAAATACGATTCAGAGACTGAACGATTAATAAGAATACTTACAGGGTATGCTATAGCTTTGAAAGCAAGTAATAAGTATTCAGGCGGTAAGTTATCAGCGGAGAGTGAGCAGGGCTTTAGTTTGGTTAGCAATTTTAGAATTAGGGATGTAGGTACTGGTTGTAGTGAACAAGGAGGATTGGGTGTGTTATTGTTAGAGGAAACCATAGTATGTATAGAGGTAGATATGGGGTCTATTTGTGTGGTGTTTTGGGAGTTAGGGTTGCTTTTTGTAGATGAATCCTTGACTAGTTTTTGAATTGTGTCAATGAAATGGGTGTTCAATATTTGTGCATTCTGGTGAGGATCTTTGTTGGGAGAGGGTGATGGATTTTGAATGTTACTAGGATTAAGCAGGGAGGATACAGACTTCAGAATTTTTTTGGATTACTACTTTGGAGGGATAGTTGTGAAAAGAAATAGGTTTTCTTATCAGTTATGTTTTTTTTGCAGTATTTCAAAGTTGTTTATAACTTTGTTCAATTGCTTGAGTTCTACTTTTTTTCCCCATATTTTCCAGGCTTTGTCTCTCTAGACAGGAGGGTTTGTTTAGTTTGTTTTGTTAGACAGGGGGCAAGGTTAGGTTTTGTTCTTTTTGTACGAAGAGGTACTAAGTTATTTAATGTGCTAAGAAAGACATTACTGAAATAATCTACAGCATCATCCAGAGGCAGTGTCTTTATTGGGGTCCAGTTTTGAGCTTGTAGGATACTGATAAATATGTTTTGATCAAAGTGGGCAAGGTTGCTGGTAGATTTGTATGTGTGAGGTTTGGGGATTTGTATTTGGGATCTATGGGTGTAAGCAGGTAGGTGGTCACTTAAAAGTGTTGGTGCCAGTATTGGAGTAGTAGTGAGGGTGAGATACTAGAATTCAATCTAATGTAGATTCTGCTCAGTGTAGGCTCTATGATAAGTTGTGTGAAACTATGGAAGTTAATGCTGGTAGCAGGATCTTTGGATGTTAGGTTTTGCCAATTAATATTAGTGTCTTCTACAATAATAGTTTCTTGGGAGATATTTTGGTTAATCCAACATAGGAAGTCTTCCAAATGGGGGATGTTTTGACCTGGGGGAATGTAGACAGCAGCAATACAGAGTTGTTTATTAGGGTTATATGAAGGGATGTTGTTAGGATTTCCATACTATTGAAAGTGGGTGAAAAATTATATACTGCCTTTTGTTGGTTTCTTGCTGTTACCTGCATTTACATGCATGCATACCAAAGTATATTTAACTATTTATTGTGACCAACTAGTCTTATTACCGTATTGTAGTAAATACACCGAGACAACTGCTTCATTTAATATGACTTTACTATTACATTTTCCTTTCAGATCTACAAGCATGCAACACAGATGCTGTCAGTTCTCTATGGCAAATTCCCAAAGCTTGTTTATACACACTCATATTTATACCAAACAGTCTGATATTTTTTCTCAGTCTGATGTATTACAATCTTCCTTTGTATAACACTTTTCTTTGTTCTTCTAATTTATGATTTGTCCTTGATTCTTTTTCAAGTTCAGTCGTCCAGGGAAACTCAGTCTTGCATTATTTGAAACATGGTGTTCCAGCACTATCTGAAACTTGATGTTCCAATGATGTTAAGTTGTCTACCTCTCCTTCATTCTTGCTGGTTGGTTGGGTTCGGAGCCGATCCTCGGCTCCGACTCGGGCATCTTCAAAAGCTCGAGAGCTGCTTGCTGGCTCAAGGCCCCCCCCTATATCCTATGATGCCTGGCGCTAGATACTCCGATCTCGTTTGCCGCTTCTGCTACGAGGTTGCGTTTACTGGCTCAGGTCATATATTTTCTCTTTATTCACTACATTTAGTACTTAATTGAATATACACTTATTGTCATAGCTTAGTAGGTTATATGGTAGTTTGTTAGTGTCCCCCCCCCTTAAAAACTTGTTTTCTCCTTAGAGAGTTTTCCTCTCCCTCCCCCACTCCCGTTTACCTTTTCAAAGTAAGCTGTTTTAGTTAGAGGCTTATCATTGTTTTATTTTTTAAGGTAGACAAAGTTCATTAGAAATTGTGGTAGTTGTAGGTCTTATATTATATAGTGAGTGTGTGTGTGTGTGTGTGTGTGTGTGTGTGTGTGTGTGTGTGTGTGTGCTGTTAGGGTGTGGTAACTTGTGTGGTTTGTGTATATTTTTTTCCAGTTACCTACTCTCCTTTATACTTGTCCTTTGTAATTGATTTTCCTTCACAGGAATGTCTAAAGACACAAAAGTGTCGGGATTCAAGAAGTGTGACTCATGCTGTCAGAAAATGTCTCTGACAGATGGTCACACTTCTTGTGTTTATTGCTTGGGCTCCCTACACCTGCAGGACTCTTGTTCGGTGTGTCACACCTTTAGTCCAAGAGTCCTGCAGGAGCGTAGGAATAAGCTTATCCTTAGGGGTTTGCTTAAACCTGAAGGATCACCAGCCAAGACTCAGTCAGTGAAACCTTCTAGGCCATCGAAGCCGTCGGCTCCCAGCTCGGAGCCGTCGCCGAGTATGGCTTCTGCTTCAACTTCGGTTCCGGCTGGAACCGAAGCACCTATCTCTACATCAGCTTCGGCTCCGATCATCGGAACCGTCAGGGAGTCGAAAACGCTCCAGGTCACCATCCTTGGAGTCAATACACTCGGCTCCAGGGTCACCCTTACTGCAATTTGAGCGTAGTCATCGGTCCCACTCTTCTCGGTCATCTAGGTTATCTGACCATGATTTGGAGAGAGTGGTGAGCAGGCTTTTAAAGTCGCAGGCCCTGGTAAAAATGCTATCCAGCCCCCCTCATCAGGGCTCGGCTCTACCTGTTTCTCCGATAGTTCCTCCTTCGACTCATCCCTTGAGTTCGGAGCCAGAGCATGCTGTGGCTGGAACCATGGGTCAGTCAGTGCCGATACCTCCCCTTTCGGTTCCGTCATCGGCTCCGATCTCTTCCATGGTGCCGTCCTTGGAGGGATCTGGGTGCCGGGTCTCCCTCGTCAGCTCCGAGGGGGAGAGTGGCATCGGACCCTTGTCTGACCCCATTCTTCCTCTCGGAGCTTCGGCGCAGGTGAGTTTGGCCCCTACATCAGCTTCAGAGCCATCTCTCTCGGTGCCGGGAAGGATTCCGGTCTCTTCGGAGCCGGAGCCTTCTCTGGTATCAGGAAGGGGTGCCTTCAAGGTCATGAGGAGTGTGCTGGCATCTGAGTCAGCCTCACGGTCAGCCTCATCGGCTCCTCCCCCCATGGTGCCTGCTCCTGCCTCTGCCCCTCCTCCACACCCCAAGCATGGAGAAAAAGTGCTCCAGGCACCCCATTGGGTGTATCTTCCTCTTCCGAGGCCTCCCCAGTTCATTCAGAGGAGCCCCCTCGAAAGAGGAAATGCAAGAGGAAGCATGTTGACTCCCCTGAGTCTGTCACTTCAGATACTGACTTGGAGGAATCGGAAGGGTCCTCGAGATCCCCCTCTGAGGACGTCTCCTTCTCAGACATCCTTGAAATCCTTAGGCAGAGGGGGAACTGGACTACCCTTAACCCTTCCGAGGATGAGTCAGTATTCCTGGACACGTTTGGTTCCCAACCCTCCAACTCCTGGGTGTCTCCACCTTTCGATCCCCTGATGTCGGTGGTGGCTCGAAAGGTGTGGTCAGCTCCAGACTCAATGGAACCAACTTCCCGTAGGCCCACAAAATTCATCACTGCCCCTCAAGACAAGCAATTTCTGACCAAGGGTGTTCCCGTGGATGCCATGGTGGTAGCAGCAGCCACTAAAAAGGAGTTGACTGAAACTTCCTCATCTGTCCATCCCACTAATAAGGAATCTAGGATGATGGACAGATATGGGAAGTGGATGTTTTCCTCAGCGACCTTTTCTATGAGGTCTCTTATTTATTTGTGCCATTTTACCCGCCTTCAAAGGGATCTCCTTAAAGAGCTAGAAGATCCATCAGCTGCGGGGGCTCAGGCTAAGATTGCCTCCCAGCTGGCAACTCTAAATTCTGTAGTAAACTCCTCCATGCGGCTCATCTCTTATGCAGCCGATGGAGCGAGTAGGGCCGCAGGCACAGGTGTGGCTTTGAGGAGACAACGCTTGGATGCGGTTATGCAACTTTGCGGAACCCTTCAAGACGTCTTTCAACAACATCCCCTTTGCTGGTTCTGCTCTGTTTGGACCACAGGTGAAGGATACCCTTACCAGGTGGGAGCAGGAAGGCAAGACTCTCTCTGCCGTTGGAGTCCGTTTTTCCACTCCTTCAAGACCGTATCCCAAGGGTCAGAAGAGTGGGAAGATGTGGTTCCGGAAATCCCAGGGAGCCGTGCCTGACACACGTGGAGAGTTCCCCTCCAGGGGCAGAGGAGGGAACAACAATAGATGCCGCCCTAAGGGCAGGGGGGGTCCGTAAAATCAGGGCCAAAGAGAATCCTTCTCTGACAAGCCCTTCCAGCATCCCTAAAGTGCTGCCCGACTGTCCACCTTCGGAGGCAGTCGGGGGAAGATTATCGCTGTACCCAAAAGCCTGGCAAAGTATAACACAAGACAAATGGGTACTTGCTATCATATCCGAAGGCTACAAAATTCCCTTCTTTCGCACTCCACTCTTTTCCAACAAATCCCTTCCAGATGTTCCACCCAATCTAAGGGATCAAGCAGTTCAAGAAATTTCAAAACTGCTAAGAAAAAGAGCCATCCAGTCAGTCCCAGCAGACCAACAAGGATCCGGAACTTACTCAAGGTTCTTTTTGGTACCAAAAAAGACAGGGGACTGGAGACCCATTCTGGATCTCAGCAGACTAAACAGGTCTGTTCAAAGAATGAAGTTCCGGATGGTCACGTTACAGTCCATTTTACCCTTTCTGGGTCAGGACAACTGGATGTACTCCATAGATCTTCAGGACGTGTACTACCATATCAAAATGCACAGACGCTCCAGAAGATTCTTCCACTTCCGGCTGGTAGCCAGTCATTATCAGTTCAGAGCGCTGCCCTTTGGTCTCATCACAGCCCCCAGGGTGTTCACCAAATGTTTGGCAGTAGTCACTGCTCACTTGAGACGGCAAGGATTCCAGGTGTTTCCATATTTAGATGACTGGCTCCTTACTGCAACCACCAGGCATCACCTGCTGCTACCCAGAGACTACACCATCCAAACGTGCTCTACTCTAGGCATCACAATAAATTTCGAAAAGTCTGCATTGTCGCCTTGTCAATCTATCAACTTTATAGGCGCAAATTTAAACACAAAGGACATGTCAGCGACTCTCCCAGCAGACAGAGTGTTAGCCATTCGACGACATGTGCAGGTCTTATTAGGTTGCAAAAAGATTCAGGCCAGATTTGTCCTAAAAACAGTGGGTCTCATGGCAGCGGCTATAATACTAGTTCCCCTTGCACGTTTTCACATGAGGATTCTTCAGTGGATGTTGTTCACACAGTGGTCCTTCCAGCAACTCCCAATGTCTCACATGATAATGATCATACAGTCATGCAAAAACCAACTTGTTTGGTGGATGGTTTCCCTATCATTACACCAGGGCAGACCATTCGTTTTTCCTCCTCCAGTAGCTACGGTAACCACGGACGCCTCCCTGATCGGGGGGGGGGGGATTTTCAGGGCAGAACAGTCCAAGGCACCTGGCAGCCTCACAAGTACCATCTGCATATCAATGTCTTGGAGATGACAAGAGCGTTGGCAAGCTCTTCAGAACTCTCTTCCCACCGGGACCATTGCAATTCAAATCGACAATATGTCAGTGGTATGGTACATCAACAAGCAGGGCAGAACCAAGTCGTACCCCTTATGTCGAGAAGCACTCAGACTTTGGCAGTGGGCGATCTCTTCCTAACGGTTTCTGATAGCAGCGCACATCCCTGGGAAGTCCAACGTTATAGCAGACAGGCTGAGCAGAGCAATTCTTATGCCTCACGAGTGGTCTCTCAATAAGACTGTGGCGGACAAAGTCTTCCACAAATGGGGTCAGCCTTGCTGCGACCTTTTTGCCACCCCCTTCAACAGCAAGTGCGACAATTTCCTCTCTCTCCTTCCTCTCCCTGGACACCTCCCCAGAGATGCTCTAGTTCACGATTGGCCCCAGGGACTTCTTTATGCATTCCCTCCATTTCCCCTGATTCCCAAACTAATTCAGAAAGCTGCCACATTGGGATGCAAGATGATCCTCATTGCCCCTTATTGGCCTCGCCAAATTTGGTTCCCTTTCCTGCATCATCACCTTCTGGAGCAGCTCTGGACCCAATTCCAGAACTCCTGATCCATCAATCGGGTGGGCTGCACCAATCTCTTAAATCTCTCCAGCTCACTGCTTGGTTTCTCCACTTCCGACCTTAGCCTCGCTTCCCAACATCTCTCATTCGGTGCGTGAAATCATCTTGTCCTCGCATAAGTCGACCACTAGGAAAACATATGCTAGCAAGTGGAAACATTTTTCCTTATGGGCAGAGAACAGGAAGATAGATCCCTTTTCAGCCCCTGTGCACCATATTTTAGAATTTATAGCAGAACTTTTTCGAACAGGATCCTCTTCTGCCACGATTAGAGTTCAGCTAGCTGCAATTTCAAACTTTCATACGGGCCTATCTGATTCCAGCATCATGTCCTATAAGCTTTGTAAAGCCTTTCTTAAAGGGACCACTCTACTCAAGCCCCCAGTAAGAGATCTCCCACCTCTGTGGGATCTGAATTTGATTCTAGCTTCCCTGATACTGCCCCCCTTTGAACCGGCAGCTTCCTGTTCCTTGAAGTTTCTTTCTTGGAAAACCCTTCTGGTCGCAGTTACGTTGGCCAGAAGAGTTTCTGAACTTCAGGCTCTTTGTGTTCATCCTCCTTACCTAGTTTTTCACAATGATAGAGTTTCTCTTCGGACTAACCCTTCCTTTCTTCCAAAGGTTACTTCTGATTATAATTTGAATCAGTCCATTGAACTACCTGTGTTCTTTCCAAATTATTCCAACAAGGCAGAATACAAGTTACATCAGCTGAACATCCATAGACAATTACGCTTCTACTTGCATAGAACCAGGCAAATCAGACCAGTTGTTCCTGTCTTACGATGACGGAAAACAAGGCATACCAGTGTCAAAAGTCACCTTATCTAGGTGGTTGACTTCTACTATTACCTTTATATATCAGTTAAGAAATAAAGAGCTTCCTGCTAAACCCAAAGGTCACTCCACCAGAGCTCTAGCTACTTCTGTGGCTTTTCAGGCCAGATTGCCAATGGAAAGTATTTGTGCGGCAGCTACATGGGCTAATCCACATACCTTCATTTCACATTATAAACTGGATGTGGCTTCCAGAAGCAGAGCTGATTTTGGTTCCACTGTTCTGAAGAGTCTGTTCCGATGAGCCACCCAGGATTGAGGTGCTAGGGACGCTGTCCCAACCAGCAAGAATGAAGGCGAGATAGACAACTTAACATTAAGAAGTTATGTACCTACCATAACATTCCATGATAGTTGTCTTCTTCTCGCCTTCTTTCTTGCGTCCCACCCTCCATCCCCCTATCCTAGTAGACCGAGAAGAGTTCCTTAGGTTTGTTGATCACTGGCTGAGTCTTCTCTGGCTATTACTTCTGTCATTCTCTCCAGTAGGTTCCTGTATCCTGCTAAATTTACTGTATTATTATAATTATTATTATGTCTGTAGTTAGGTTACCAAAAGAGATCTGGGTATCTAGCGCCAGGCATCATGGGATATATGGGGGCCTCGAGCCAGTAAGCAGCTCTCGAGCTTTTGAAGATGGCCGAGTCGGAGCCGAGAATCGGCTCCGAACCCAACCAACCAGCAAGAAAGAAGGCGAGAAGAAGACAAATAACATGGAATGTTATGGTAGGTACATAACTTCTTATTATCTTGCTTGATGTTACATCGCTTTACTTCGTTGATGTCCTTCCAGCTGCCATCTGCACAGTTATTTTTAAAGACTTTGTTTCTCAATAACATACTCCTTTACATGGATGCCAATATCTAATTAAGCTATGCCAGCACACTTACTACTTTCTATTTTTGGTACTTTTCCGTTATCAGGGAAACACTTATAAAATGCTAGCGCTTGCACAGCTGTATTTGCAGAAGTAGTTGTTGTTTCAAAAATCCAAGAAACAGCCATGAAGCACCCTTTTTTTACTATGTTATAACGACTGAAACTGAGAAAATGTAAGAAAAAATGGGAGCACTGACTGGTCAAGACCGACAACTGTCATGTTTTTTGCACACTAAATATTTTACAATTATTTGCTTTGTTTTCCCTATTAAGAGCTAAACTGAAGTTCCGAAATAATTGAGAAAATACTGACATCAGGAGAAAATGTTAACATGTACTCAGGGTGTTTCTGTTTCACGGCAACCTTTCTGTTTCCCCAAGGACTGCTGCCCCCCACTCGTCTATAGCATTAGGAAATAAAGCCAAACCGTTAAAAGGTGATCCCGTTTAATAGTGTCTGCTTCGAATTAAGCAGGAGCTGTGGAATGGTGACATGTCTTTCCCCATTTTTTTTTTTGTATTCCTTCTGTTTTGGGTGTATATATATATATACATATATATATATATATATATATATATATATATATAAGCTTGTAGCCTAGAAGAGTGCAGTTACACGTGTACTACTGACAAATCAGAAGAAATACACTACAGAACTTGAAACTCTTCACTGTGATTAACCACTTTTGAAGGATACAATTTAAATGTGACCAAACTTGTACATCTTACTGAAGATAAACAGCTAAAGCACAGTACCCACTCAGACAACTGCCAAGCAAATCCGTTCTAATACCATTAGTTATTTCAAGGGACTCCAACCGCTCATGACATCTGTTGCCCTGATAACGGAAAAGTACCCTATTTTTCAGCATGTTATACTATTTCTAAATTAACCCTTTATATTTCATATCATTCTTGCAGCTTTTTATTTAAGCTAATAATCATGCTAGCAAAACAGAGTACTAATATTCTTTCAGTTCCCAGTTATTTATTATTTTGAGGAACAGACTAAACTTTAGTTAAAGAAAAGACTGCATTTGTTTTTTTAGCATTGCTATTTACAGTATTTATCATGATTTGCTGAGTTATTATTTTAAGCTGTCATTATTATTATTATGACCCCTAAAATCAACACAGGATTTGGTCTCAGATGATGACCAACTTGTGAATATGTCCCACCAGTTATGGGCAGTGTCAGCTTCTGTTTTTGTCTTTTACTATTAACACTGGATTATTTGAAACTAAAAACACAAACTGTGGTACCACTTTAACAACATTTTGAAATTTGAAGGCAATATTGTCTTTTTACACAATATTTTGTTCAATTTACAAATTTAATTTGTCTATCAAAGATACTTGTAATGACTTACTTCCATTGTGCTTGTAAATGTACAATCTATGAGATGTCTTGTTCTACTAGTTTTTATACCAAGCACTTTTAAATCTGCATTTGGTAATACTGAAGTGCAATATTGGTTTTGGTATTGTTGTCCTATTATAGTGCAAGTGGATGGTATTTTTACCATTTGATCTGTATGAAGTGCTGGCCTGTTACCCAAAATGGTAAGTATTTTAACCCATGGTCTTTTTCTTGTATTACTGTGTTGTTTATACAAATAAACAAGAGTATTGGTATAAATCATACCATTTTTCCCCCGTTGAGTTTATTCTTATTTTTGTGTTATTGTCTACACACTGTGACATTTTTGTATGATGTCTTTTCTTGTCAGAACCGTTACATTTTTGAGGTAATGTACAGCATCTAATAGAGACAGAGCTATTTATTGAATTGTTTATGTCAGTCTTTGATTTTTCCTCTATGTTTATGTATACCGGACCTTGTTTACCTAACCATGTTGTTATATTTGTGTTAAATGTTATCCTCCCAAACGTACATGCTGTATGCTTGTTACAACATAAATTGTCTTGTGTTCTATTTTGTGTAGCATTTTCCTAAGTTTTATTCATGAAATACTGTAATTCCCTCTGTTTTAATGTACAGAATGATGCAAATGAAATGCAGATGTCTGTGTTGAATGCTGTGTGCCTTATCTCGCAGCTGCATTTTTATCTATAGCCCTTGAAGCATGTTCCAGACACTAAATATTCAGCTTGTCTCGGGCTGTACCTGAATATATGTATGCTAGCAAACAGAAATACATGTATTTAACTAACTATATTATTTCTACATATATTACAGCAACAGATGTATATATGCATCTAACTAGCAAATAGTTGTGCACATGCATTTATACATTTTTAAACATATTTATCACATTTATACATTCCCTCTGTTTTATTTTAAATAAAAACGGTTTACATTAGTATGTACTTTTTAGTCAAGTTATATTGCTAATAACTAGAAACACACTGGGAAACAAAATAAGAAGTTATGTACTCACCACAACGTTCGATGTATGTAGTCCATCTCGCCTCACATTCTTACCCATGGGTTCGGAGCTGAATGTCAGCTCCGACTCAGCCATACTTTTTTAGCTCGAAGTCTTTCTATTGGCTGGGCTAAGATGATATCCCATGTTGCACTGCTCTCTATCCCCAGATCTCGTTTGCCACTCGTGTAGTTCGGACATGGTCTCCTTTTTGTAAAGGGACCTGCATAATTTATTTTGACTGCATATCACAGTCCACATACTGACTGTAGTCTGTGTAGTATTTATTTGCAGACTTTTGTTCTTTTTGTTTAATGCTGCACTTGAATACTTAGTAATGTTTTAGAAAAACGTAAGCCGTTTGGCCTGGTGACCAGTCGTGTTTCCTTGATCTTATACATTTTAGTACCAGTAACATTTTATGTTATGCAACATTGCCTGTAACTATCCATTCCAGCCTGAAAAAATTTGAGCTCACATACTTTTTTTTCTGCGCATTCCAGACGCTTAACCCATAACTCCTTCAGCACTTACTCGACCTTCAGTCATTCGGTAATATTCTTGCAACTTGATATTAGAATGCAACTTGCTTAACTATGCATAATATTGCTTTTGAATACTGTTTTTGTTGGAGTCTTTGCTATTTTTGATGCTATTATACAATTACAAAATATTGTAAGAAACAAAAGAGATATTGACCTAACTAACATGCTTAAAACAGAAATATTTACATGATTTACATTTGTTGTTGTGTGCCTTTTGCTGCACTTTAGGTGAAAAGAAAATACATGCATGTCAGTCTTGTGATGTCATGTCTTTACTGCATTTAACTACTCTCATTTGATTTACATACCCTAGAACTGTTTTATTTGAAATGGTTTGAAAATCACTATTTACGTGCCTTGCTTTAACTGAATGAAAATTTGTGCTGTGTACACTTAACCATTTTCTAAAAGTAGAATAGTACATTGTAAATTATTTTCTATCAGCATAGTTAACTGCTATTGCTTTAACTCTTTACTAACCAGATTATATTTGTCAGTATTCTGCTCTGCTGACTTGAAAGCTCTTATGGACTTCTGAAAAAGTGTTTGCATATGTTGTCTGAACTTTTTGAACTCACTCTGTGTCTTAGTAGTTTATTAAATCTTTTTGTCAGCCCACCATGAACCTCATCTCTGTTTTTATCTGTTTTGTAATGTGCAGTGGTTTTATTCCACTTTTGTCTAGCAAGATGTACAGAGGATTTTCTAAATAACTGACTTGACTGATATTGTAACTCTGAAATAAACATTTTACATGTGGTGACAGGACATAAGGCATCTGGTTATTTACCATTACTTTTATGACAATGCATGCAGAAAGCAGTTTCATATGACTTGCACAATAAATGTTTACTGTCATACAAATGATGTTGCTCTTTAAGATACCAGTCAAACATAATGCATTTATATAAAACATTGACATGTTCATTAACTAATAAAGTACTACATGTGCTACTGTTTTGTTTATACCAATCTTTAAATTCTGACCATACATGTGCTAGACTATTATTACTGTCTACCTGAAAGTTAGTCTTACACTTTACAGTTCTTTTGTTTATGGCATCCATGCTGTAGAATGAGAAACAAAAAGAAAATTACCAGTTTCTGTGTGGAAGGTGGGCAAGTCTTCAGTCGAGAAAACATGGAAAGTTCCTTGTTGATTCTCCCAAAAGGTAGTCAAACACAGCTGTCAGATTCAACTGTGTGAATGTACAGTACCTGTGGAACTTGCAGAGATGCACTGTTCTACTATTGAATACTGTGCATAAGAAGGAGTCAAACGTTTGCAGTGCAACTGAACATACTAACTGAATAAAATGAAAAAGAAGCTGTAGTTGTCACAAAAAGAAAACATTTGGTCCGTCAACTGTGGCTCGCCATTGAAGAATTATATACTGCCTTCTGTTGGTTTCTTGCTGTTACTTGCGTTTACATGCATGCATACCAAAGTATATTTAACGATTTAGTTTGACCAACTAGACTTATTACTGTATTGTACTAAATACAATAAATACACCGAGACAACTGCTTCAATTAATACGACTTTACTATTACATTTTCCTTTCGGCTCTACAAGCATGCAAAACAAATGCTGTCAGCTCTCTATGGCAAATTCCCAAAGCTTGTTTATACACACTCATATTTATAACAAAAAGTCTGATATTTTTTCTCAGTCTGATGTATTACAATCTTCCTTTGTATAACACTTTTCTTTGTTCTTCTAATTTATGATTTGTCCTTGCTTCTTTTTCAAGTTCAGTCATCCAGGGAAACTCAGTCTTGCATTATTTGAAACGTGGTGTTCCAGCATCTGAAACTTGATGTTCCAACTTTATCTTGCTTGATGTTACATCTCTTTACTTCTCTGATGTCCTTCCAGCTGCCATTTGCGTAGTTATTTTTACAGACTTTGTTTCTCAATAACATACTCATTTACATGGATGCCAATATCTAATTAAGCTATGCCAGCACACTTACTAATTTCTATTTTTCAGCATTTTATACTATTTCTAAATTAACCCTTTATATTTCATATAATTCTTGCAGCTTTTTATTTAAGCTAATAACCATGCTAGCAAGACAGAGTACTAATATTCTTTCAGTGGGAACAGGTTTCGGGTGAATATTTACTATTAAGGAGTCTCGATAAATTAAGGCTACACCTCCACCTTTTTTATGGGGTCTATTACAAAGAATGTTGTAACCTGGTGGAAGGATTTCAGTGTCAGATATATGTGTTTTAAGCCAGGTTTCGGTTATTGCTACTATGTCTGGTGAATGGTGACAAAGCCAGGACTGGAATTCAGTAAATTTGTTGCAGAGGCTTCTTGCATCATTTGTTACAAAATATAAATCATGGGTTTTAGAGGAATGAGTGTTTTTTGGCAAGTTATTTGGACCAGGAGTGGGGTGGACATCTCCACAGTGAGTTAATGCTAGCAGAAGATGTATTAGTATTGTGGTTGGAGTGCTTTTAGCAAAGATATATGCAGATAGTGTTGTGTTAATTTCAGTTTAGTATTTGTGGGAGAAAGTTGTGGTCTGGCTAGATATAGGGTATTGCTTACTAATAAGGATGGTGAGATGTTGGAGTAACTATTTAAAGTATGTTGTAAACGTGTAGCTAGTGTTGTGGATATTGAAGTATTTAATCTGGAGTGTATGGTGGTGGAGAGGGATAATAAGAGTCATAAATTAGTAGGGACAAGTGAGACAAATAAGAGTCTTAGTGACTCATATTGGATTTTAGGGATTGGAGCTAGTTATATATGCTAAAAGAGGTGGTGGAAAGTGTTGTGTTACAGGAGGGGATGTGGCAGGCAAGGGGAAGGGGTTGTTAATGATATGAGGTATGGTATTGGTCAAGGTGGAGCAAGGGTGGAGTTACAGGAAGTACATATGTAATGAAAGCGGGGGTGGGTGGGAATGGGGGTAGAGGAGCACAGTGAGCCCATAGCAAAGCGGACAGCTAATGGAGCGGGTGGTGCCCACCTTCACGAAGTTGAAAAAACAATCTCCACGAGCCAACAAGCAAAGGTAGAAAGAATAACAGTTGTAAGTGGCAGAAACTATTTAAAATACACAAGTGTACATGTGTTGAACAGACTGGAACATTACAAAGCTCAAAGGGTTGTTAGCATACAAAGTCTGAGTGAGAGAGAATGTCAGAAATTAAACAGAAACAGATGCCAGTGAATCTTCTACATCACAAATGTTGCACACTACTGAGGGATGCCTGTGTGACAGAGAGAAACAGAGTGTAGTCAAGCAGAGGTTTATAGTATTTAAAGATGGTGCCGCAGCTCATGGGAGGAATAAGTAAACTCTCAAGAGGAAGAGGGAGGGAATAGGCTGGATTGACAAGGCTGGGAATCTTACAATAAGATTATGTTAGGAGACCAAGAGAAGGGGGAGCTAAGAGCCAGGGCTTGGAGAAAACAGGTTTGATAGGGCTAGGAAACTTACAATAGAATTATGTTAGGAGAACAGGAAAAGGGGGGAGGCTATGAACCAGGACTTGGAGAAAGCTGTGAGAAGAGAAAAACAATCAATCAGCTAGCCCAAGTCAGTACCTAAAAGCATCTGTTCATAGGTTCATAGGTTCATAGGTTCATACTAGGCTATCTGCCCGAGGGCATTTACAAGCCTAGCCCATAGTTTTGTGGCTTACGCCACCCCTTTAGTATGGGGAACTATACCCATTATTTTGCTGTGCCTCTGTTGAGCAGTGACACTGAGGTAATCCCTGGGGTATATCTGCGATCTCCCATCCATTGGTCAAGATTTCTCTTGAACAAGGCCAGCGAGGTGCTCTGCCTCACATATACCGGGATTTTATTCCACAGCATAGGAGTCTTTGGGTGATGAATCTATCCCTCCAGCGTCCTATTAATAGCCGTGTCGAGGTTTAAGTCTCCGCCTTGTGGCTCTGACGGATCTAGATTTTTGAGGTGAAGCATATTCATCAAATCTGGGTTTGACATGGCCTTGTATGTTAGGCAAAGGTCACCTCTGAGCAAGCGGTGGCGACTGAATAGAGCTGGAGTTCTTTCAGTCGGGCAGCATAGGACAGATGTTTGAGACCCTTTATCCTTTTGGTGAGGAACTTTTGTGGCCTCTCCAGCTGCTGCAAGTGTCGGGTCAGATACATTCCGAATGGGGCATTGTACTCAATCATTGGTCTGATGAGTGATGAGTATAGGGAGACTATGACCTCCCTTGATCTAGATGAGAATCCCTTCATGATAAGGTGGGCAATGTAGAAGGTCTTCCTAACTACTTTAGCTACATGGGTGTCGAATGACAGACTACTATCAACCTGGGTCCCCAGGTCCCTGATAACTTCTTCTATGCTCAGTGGATTGCCACCTATTTGGTAGCTAGGGGTAACCTTGTTTTTCCCGAAGGGTATGACTATGCATTTTTGGCATTTAACTTTAGGCCATGGCTCTGGCACCAGTTATCCGTTTCTGTGAGACCCTTCTGAAGGATATCTGTGTCAGATGTGTTTTCTACTATGGTGCCCAGTTTGCAGTCATCTGCAAACTTTGTCAGCCATAACCCTCCTGTGTTTGCTTGTACTTGGAAAAGTAGATGCCAAACAAGAGTGGGCCCAGGACTGAGCCCTGTGGTACACCACTTGTGACAGGCTTTGAGTCTGACATGGCGCCAGCAACTCTGACCCTGTGGGTTCTGTCACTCAGCCAGTTTGCAACCCATCTTGTGATGTATGGGTTAACATTTAAGCTGATGAGTTTTTCAATGATACCCGAGTGGGGTATTGTATCGAAGGCCTTCGCCAGATCGAGGTAGGCTGTATGGACTGCCTTTCCCTCATCAATGGCTTTGGTGACTGTTTCAAAAAGTCAACCAAGTTTAGAAGGCATGATCTGCCTTTGACAAAGCCAAACTGGGATGGATCCAAAGTCTGCAAATTCCCTATGTCTTTATTTATGAGGTCCATTATGATCCTCTCCATGGCTTTGCAGATAAGGCTTGTCAAGCTAATGGGCGGTAATTTCCAGGGTCGGTGGAGGCACCGCTTTGTGAAGTGGGACCACAGTTGCAGTGCGCCACTCCTGGAGTGCGTATCCAGAGGTAAGACTATGATTAAACAGCTGTCCTAGCTGTGGGTTTAATTCCTCGTTGTGTTCGAGGAGCACACAGCCGGGGACACCATCAGGTCCCATGGATGCTGTGTTTTTGCTTTGGAGAGAGCAGTTCTCACTTGGGCGTTGGAGATATTTGGGGGGCTGCAATCGCTTGGTATAGATATCTCTCCTTTTGTGTGGCAGGGTGGAGAGAAGTTTGCACTGAACCTGTCAGCCAGTATGCTGGCAATGTCTGTAGGATCAGTAATCTTCACATCATTTTGAACTAGTTCTGAGCATATCTGGGAGGTTCCTCCCAGGTTTCTAACATAGCTAAAGAAGGCCTTATGATTGTCTTTTGAGTCTTTAGCTATTTTTCTCTCAAAATTTGCTTTGGATGATTTTATGAGAGCTCTTAGTTTTTTACTTATAGTGATCAAGGGTGTCTTACCTTTTAAGGATTTTGCTCTATCTTGTAGTAGCTTCCTCCTTTTGTTGTAGAGTTTGTTTATGGCTGGGGTCCACCAGACTGGACGCTTGCCTTTGGTACAAAGAGTCTTTGTTTTGCTTGGGATTGCCTTATCCATGCAGTCCTGCAGGTGCTGGTAGAAGGCATTTGTAAGTGATTCAGCGGCTTGAGTACTGTTTTCCGCTCGGGGCCTTAAAGGAGACCACACTAGTCTTTAGAAGTGTGAAGTCGGCTTCGAGAAGTTCTTTACTGTGGTCTTTTTATTTCAGGTGGGGGTGGGATGAGGACCTCCAGCGAGATTAGTTTGTGATCTGATCTCACCAGTGAGGGGTATACTTCGGTGTTGAACATTGTGCTCCCATGTTCGTGATGATGAGATCAAGTATGTTTTCTCCTCTTGTGGGGATGGTGACTAGTTGTTCCATGGCATTTGAGTTTATGAATTCCAGGAACTTTTGGGCTAGGGTGTTTGGGCTTGAGTAGTGTTCCCAGTCTATATTAGGGTAATTGAAGTCACCTAGTATGATGGTGTTTGGTGATACATTTATCCCTCTAGTGTTTTCAGGAAGGCCATGTGAGGTTCCTGAGTTTGTGAGGGTGGCCTGTAACATGCTACAATTTGCAGAGCAGTCTTGCCTATGGTTAATTGCACCTGGATGGTCTCCGATGCATCGTGCGTTGCCACCAGTCTTGAGGTGTGGGTGTCTTTGATGAATATGGATACCCTCCTTTCTTGGTATTGTCCAGATTTTGGGGCGGAACGCATGATAAGAGGTAAAACCTGATAGTGCTGGGGTGCTCTCAGGAGCCTTGAACCAGGTTTCTGTCACTGCACAGACATCGATGTTCTCCATACTGAGAAGGGCCTCGAGTGCATGCATTTTGAGATTTAGACTTCTGGCATTGAGCAGCATTACCCTTAGTTTTTTCCTTTTTGTGTTCTAGGGTGGTAGGTTTAGAATTTGAGCCTTGCCTAAAAAGGCACTATGGGGTGGCAAGAGCCTTTGCCAATATCCGGAATCCCAGGGTGACAGGTGCAAGCCGTCCTTCTTGAAGCAGCGTGGCTTGTCCAGCATGTCATCCCAGGCAGACAGACATTGGATCCCCTTTGAATGACACCAGAGTTTAAGCCAATTGTTAAAGCTGATCATCTTATCTCTGTATTGTGGCATCATTCTTGGTGAAGGTAGGATACTGCTCAAGGTCAGGGTCATACCTGCCTGGGCTACATAATCAGAGAGCTCCTCAATGTCTCTTTTCATGTAGTCCAAGGAGGTGCGTCTCAGGTCGTTTACACCAGCGTGGACAATGACTGAGTCGTATTTGTACCTGCTGTTGAGAGACCTGAGTGCTTGCGTTATGTGGCGGATTCTAGCACCCGACAGGCAGCTTACTGTGACCTTCTCCTTACTCAGTCTGGTGAGCGGACGTCAGTGTGTCTGACTATGGAGTCACCAATGACTAGTGTGTCTGGCATTGTGTTTGGCCTTAAGGGCTGTGACTGTTTGACACTCTGACTGTGAGGTCTATGTGTTGCAGGTGTTGTGTTCTGAGGTGGTGGTTGTTTGGGTGTCTGCTTTGGTGGCCTCTGCTGTTTTGGTAGATTTTTGATCAGAGCCGCGAGTATGTCTTTGTGTGTTTATGTGTATGATTTGAGGTTGTGATGGTACTATGTGAGACTGGGTCTATAGTGTGTGTGGTAACCTTCTCCTCCTGACTGGTCTTGCCAGTCCTATGTTGAGAGAGCTCAGCCTCCAGTTTGGCCGTATAGTTGCATCTCTCGCATGTATTTGTGTTTTGTGGGAGGAGGAGAGGGTTGTCTGTGTACATGAGGCAATTGTAACATTGCCTCAATATTCCCAGGTTCACCAGCTGAGCAGGAGAGGACACTAGCAACTGATCCCTCGACATGCTAGAAGGACTAGACAAAAACTTTAAAAGAGATTCGGGGATGTGGGTGACCGAGAAATGGGGTTTTGCCTTTTGGGGTGCTATCTATAAGAGTGCCGTATCAAGGTAATAAGTACTGTAGGAGCAAGTGCTAGGTTTAACAGATAGAGAATAGTCTACTTGGAGTCAAGTAGAGATGATCTTTTTAGGTATTAGAGAAAGTGCTAGTAACAGGGATGCTTAGAGGTAAGATTGAAAAGAATGCACTCTGCAGTGTGCACTAGAGAAGTTAGATATGAAAGTAGGTAACTTGAGTTTTACCCGTTTAAAAAGTTAAGGTTTAGTGGAGAGTTACTATTTTTAAAACAGCAAGATGGACTGAAAGGGGTGGTTACTTTTGTATTTTGGTACTATGAAATACTGTAGGATGGCCAATAAATTTAAATAATTGAAGGGGTGGGATTTCAAAAGTGATGGTTTTGTGATTACTCACATAAGCCAGTGAAAGTAGAGAGAAATGAGATATATGGTCAGATTAACATAAGAGGCGGGCAACTAGAAAGACAGTGGTATTTATTGTTTATCTATGTGAACTCAAAAGAAGATTTAGTAGAGCATCAGGGAAGCAGAATATAAAATAAATGCAAAGCTTTGGGAAACTGTATATATTTGTTGCAGTAAACTGGAGAACACAATAGTAAGAATATAAAATAAATGTAATACAGAACATAAATAAAATATAAGGATATAAAATACAGGCAAAGCTTTGGAAAATGTATATTATTTGTTACAATAAATGGGAGGAAAGGGGGGGTCCAGTAGTGTGCACAGCAGAAGAATCAGTAGGAGTATCACAGACAGAAAATTATAACATACTTATATGTTCACAGTCTGTTGATAAAAAGTAGGACTTCCAGTAGCTTTTATTGGTATGTATGGAGTTCCCCTCTCCGTGTTCTTCTATGTAGGCAGTTGCTTCATTTTTTTTTTTTGTTTGTTTGTTTTTGTTGGACCTCTGAATGAGGTTAAGGGAACTGCTCACAGTTTGTTGATAAAAATAGGACTTGCAGTAGCTTTTACTGGTTTGTACGTGGTTCCGTTCTCCGTGTTCCTATATGTAGGCAGCTGCTTTTGTTTTATTTTTTGTTTTTGTTGGACATTTGAATGAGGCTAAGGGAACTTCTCACAGTCTGTTGATAAAAGTAGGACTTGTAGTAGCTTTTATTGGTTTGTACGGGGTTCCGCTCTCCATGTTCTTGTATGCAGGCAGTTGCTTCAGATTTTTTTTTTGTTGGACCTTTGAATGAGGTTAAGGGAACTGCTCACAGTCTGTTGATAAAAGTAGGACTTGCAGTAGCTGTTATTGGTCTGCACGGGGTTCTGCTCTCTGTGTTCCTGTATGTAGGCAGTTGCTTCGGGTTTTTTTTTTTTTGTTTTTGTTGGACCTTTGAATGAGGTTAAGGGAACTGCTCACAGTTTGTTGATAAAAATAGGACTTGCAGTAGCTTTTACTGGTTTGTACGTGGTTCCGCTCTCCGTGTTCCTGTATGTAGGCAGCTGCTTTTGTTTTATTTTTTGTTTTTGTTGGACATTTGAATGAGGCTAAGGGAACTTCTTACAGTCTGTTGATAAAAGTAGGACTTGTAGTAGCTTTTATTGGTTTGTACAGGGTTCCGCTCTCCATGTTCTTGTATGCAGGCAGTTGCTTCAGATTTTTTTTTGTTGGACCTTTGAATGAGGTTAAGGGAACTGCTCACAGTCTGTTGATAAAAGTAGGACTTGCAGTAGCTGTTATTGGTCTGCATGGGGTTCTGCTCTCTGTGTTCTTGTATGTAGGCAGTTGCTTCGGGTTTTGTTTTTGTTGGACCTTTGAATGAGGTTAAGGGAACTGCTCACAGTCTGTTAATAAAAGTAGGACTTTCAGTAGCTTTTATTGGTTTGTACAGGGTTCCGCTTTCCGTGTTCTTGCATGTAGGCAGTTGCTTCAGGGTTTTTTTGTTTTTGTTGGAACTTTGAATGAAGTTAAAGGAACTGCTCACAGTCTGTTGATAAAAGTAGGACTCATAGTAGCTTTTACTGGTTTGTACGAGGTTCCGCTCTCCATGTTCTTGTATGCAGGCAGCTGCTTCAGGTGTTTTTTTGTTTTCGTTTTTGTTGGACCTTTGAATGAGGTTAAGGGAACTGCTCACAGTCTGTTGATAAAAGTAGGACTTGCAGTAGCTTTTATTGGTTTGTATGGGGTTCTGCTTTCCATGTTCTTGTATGTAGGCAGTTCGTTTTTTTTTTTTGTTGGGCCTTTGAATGAGGTTAAGGGAAGTTGTGCACACTACTGAGGGATGCCCGTGGGACAAAGAGAAACAAAACCTTTGAATGAGGTTAAGGGATGTTGTGCACACTACTGAGGGATGCCCAAGGGACAGAGAGAAACAAAAACAGACATGTATTTTTTTTTTATTTTATTTAAAATTAAATGTCGTGGCAGCCCCCTGGCCACAGGCCCCCACTGCCAACAGGCCTTAGGCAACTGCCTAGGTGGCCTAGTGCTGGATCCGGCTCTGACAGTATGTAGGTTCACAAAGGAATTATACGCCCATTTATATAAATGCATAGAACTTGCAGTCAAAATCAACTCTAAACTTAATGGAAAATTTAAATCAAACCACAGTGATAGTCCACCAGAAATGAAATGTACAATTAAAACCAACCCCAGCAGATACCAGAATTATTACTAAAAACTGGAAAAATACTATAAGCCCACATACTCAAGTTAATATCAAGTTAACATTTTTTGATGTAGAATTAAGTATTGTGCAAACATTAAATTAGCAGAATATTTTAGTATTGTTTAGCATAATCTTCCCCAGTAAAGCACCCTTATTAGTCTGCACCAACAAAGCATCCTTAGCCTTCTAACCCCAAACATATCCCCTTGTAGCTCAAGAATCAAAGGACTGGACAATATGGATATGCAATTTCCTAACTTCTATGTAGTTGGCTTTGTGGATAGGGGCATCTTGAGACAATGTAGCAATTTTCTCATGTTTACCGACAACCACTTGATCCTTAAAGAAGCAGACAAAGCATGCAAGAGGTGTATTAAAAAATGACACTGGAGGCTAAACTCTCACATACAAATGCACATCAGGTTGTTGAAACCACACACACAACACTCATTTCACATAACATACAACGTACACATAAACTTAACATATGCTGAGGCACTAAAAAGCAATCTTCCTAAACAGCAAAGATCACCTAGATGGCTCGCTGTCAAAGCTATGCCTCACCAAACTGAAAGGCACTCAGAAAAAACAACACTTAAAACCACACATGCTGTCTCTCTCACAGTGGAGTCCCAAACACTAAGCCCCTAAGCCAAAAAACATACTTCCCAGGACTCTCATCATAGGCGACTCCATTGTAAGGTATACTGATACCCTTCTAATCAGGCTGAACAAGGAGAAGATAACTGTTAACTGCTTATCTGGAGCCAGGATTTGCCAAATCATGCATGCACTAAAGTCATTACACTACAGGTACCAGTATGATTCCATCATAATCCATGTAGGTGTAAATGACCTGAGATTTATCTCCCCGAACTAAATGAAGAGAGACATTATGGAGCTTTCAGACTCTATGTCTCGGGCTGGTAGCACTGAACAGCATACTACCATCACAGAGGATGATGCCACAATATGAGCAAAAAATGATTTATTTCAATAACTGGCTGTCTTTCTGATGTCAGTCTAAGGGGATCCAATATTTGTCAGCTTGGCAGAATATGGTTAACAGACCACATTGTTTTGCCAAGGATAGTAGTCTGCATGTTTACCATCTCGGCTTTCAAATACTGGCTAAAATTATTAACCCCCATAGTGCCTGTGCCCTTTTTTAGGCAATGCCAAACTGACAAACTTACTGACATAGCAAAATAAACTCAGCTGAACCTCAAGGTGTTACTACTCAATGCCAGTAGCCTAAAAAATACACTCCCTCCAAGCCCTCCTCACACTTGAGAATACAGACATCTGTGCAGTTACCAAGACATGTTTTAAAGAGGCACAGAGTACCCTTGGCAGTGCAAGGTTTCAGTGCCTTCCACACTTTTAGATTAATAGCTGCACAGACAAGAGCTAAAGAAGGAGGTGTCTCAATATATATATCAGTAGCAAGCATACCTCTTGGTAAGTCAAACAGGACGATGTGCTGGAGTTCATCCACGTGCAGATCACCACAGACAAAAATCAGGTACCATGTCATAGCCAGCTATAGGTCACCCTCCATGTCCTAAGAAGCTTACAATGTACACTTGGACCTACTGGAGAGACTTATCATCCAATATAACAGTATACACATGGGATACTTTAATTACCTCTTTACAGTCTGGGAATCCTACAACCCTAAATCTACAGGCACAGAGATTCCTGGACTTCGTAAATACAAACACCTTTGACCTTCAAGAGGCTCCAACATACTGGACCTCATGCTCAGAAATATGGGAGAATGCTGTACAACCCCCCCCCCCCAAAACCCCCATGTCTTGTCCTCCCTGGTAATGTCATCCATGAAGCTGTCTCCTTTGAAATCAAAAGCAACTCTGTAATCCCAGTAAAACCAGTAACAGGAACCATTCCAAGGCAAATTACATTTTATTAAGTGATGGTTTGTCAAAATTCAATGCCCCTCCAAACCCTGCAAACACAGCTGAATTACTCTCAGAAACTGTGTACAACCATGACAATTGCTTCACAGCCTGGGACTAGCCCCAGAAACAAACTGCCTAGTGGAATCCCAAATTAAACAGGATATACAACACAAGGAAAAACATTATGGCAAAAATCAGGAAGGGTAATGCCCTTAAAGATAAAAACTCTCTCAGCAAGGTAAACAGACAACTAAGAGGGTTAATTAGGTCAAGCAAAGACAAACTTAAGGTTAAGATAGCCTCCCAGGTGAAAGACAGCCATAAGGCCTTCTTCAGCTATGTCAGAAACTTCAATGCAGCACACAGCAATGTGCTGAACTGGTGGTTAATGGTGACACATTCACCAAGCCTGGTGATAAATCAAATGTCTTGGCGATATCTCAGTTATAAAAAAGAAACGAGCCGGCTTCAGGAACACAAACCACAATTCACTGCTGTTTACTGTGAGCGCTTTCGTAAGAGTAGATACTCCAACTTCTTCAGACAAACTCTAGGACACAAAGACATGCTTTATATATTATAAACAATTAGCCAATCAAGCAATCATACAAATTAAGTAGGCTGCAAGTCCAATCAACATTAAAGTTTCAAACAAGTCATAAAACCTTAGTGTCATAAGCAAATTACATTCAACAAGAAAAATCCATCAACGTTCTTACCAAAAGGCACTTTTTTAAAAACTAAGACATTCATAAAGAATCACATAACATTATAAAACATTATAAAAACCATAGCCGTCTAACACGGTCCAACTAAATCATACAAAGGTCCACTAGACACAAACAAGATGTTCCTAATGGATATGCAAACATGAAGCATTGCATATTAAACCCAAACAGAGTTTAAAAATTAATTAAAAATGCAGCATAGCAATATATACAAAATATATCTAAGATATCTATCTGTCTATATATATATATATATATATATATATATATATATATATATATATATATATATATATATATGGATCTATCTGAGTTCATCGACATTTGAAAATACCGAAAACGAATTAACCGACACCACAACATCGAAACTCATTTAACCGACGCCAGAAGATCGACAGTTCACAAACACGACATCGCATACACCCGACACAACATACCAACAAACAAAACACATCCCCTATCCAACACTCACACACACAACACAAGCACACCAAAATCCTTACAAACAAACACTAACCCATACATACACAACTATCCACAACCCTGACCCAAACCCTTACCCTAAGGTCCGTCACTATCGCACACTCACCTAACCCGCGCCCTAACCCTAACTCACTTATCCCACCCCTACCCCTACAAAACACCAACATCGCACACTTACCTTACTCGCGCCCTAACCCTAACTCACTTATCCCCCCCTACCCCTACAAAACACCAACATCGCACACTTACCTTACTCGCACACTCACCTAACCCGCGCCCTAACCCTAACTCACTTACTCCACCCCTACCCCTACTAAACACCAGCATCGCACACTTACCTTACTCGCACCCTATCGTCCGTCACTACCGCAGACTTACATATCCTTTCCCCATCGCAGCTTCTCAGCGTCGGTGTCTTCCTCCGTCGGTCTTCTGCCTCGTCGATCTTCTGGCGTCGGTGACGTGACTTTCGACATTCTCATGTCGGTTAATCCGTTTTCGATATTTTAAAATGTCGGTGAACTCAGATAGACCCATATATATATATATATATATACACAATAGACTACTGGGTTGACAGCTGTCACCTGAACCTTGCCCTCTTTGTAAATATATAAACAGAGGCACTCTAATTATTATATATGAACTAAGCTGGAAGAAATATTTAATCCACATATATATGTATATACAAGTAGGCAAAAAAAATACTTATTGCAAACTACTTAGTAAGAGCATTTAATTTAAGCAAACATTTAATAGATACACATTCGTTTAGGCCTGGTGAAACACAGGCAAATGTTCAAATCTGCCAACACAATTCGCACTCCTCTAGCTTCAAATCCCATGGGCCACCCTTTATATTACGTTCAACTTGTTGTAAAACCACAAAAGAAAATTTGTGGTCAGGGTGCCCCATGATATGTTTGGCCAGGGTGTCGGTAGCTAAATTCCTGTGAATGCTATAGAGATGCTCATACACCCTTTGTTTAACTTTCCTCTCAGTTTTACCAATGTAGTATGCATCGCAAACTTCGCATAAAGCAGCATAAACTATTCCTTGAGTATCACAGTTAAATTTCCCATCAATTGTGTATGCTCTGTCCCTAATGTTTATTTTGTTACCAATTATAAAATGTTTACAATATGGACATCTACCACACTTAGACATACCAATACAGCTCCTACTGGTATTTATCTTCTTTTTCTCAACCAGACATTTCAAATTCGGACCCCTTTTAAATGTAAACTGTGGTGATTGTCCAAGGGATTTGTTAATCCCATTGTCTTCTAAAATGAATGCCCAATTTTTGGTGAGAATATCCCTAATGAGTTTAGAATCTAGAGAGTATGTGGTCATGAATCCAATGTTCATGTCCAAACTAGTTTCTTTACTTCTTTGAGAGGGTATTACGCCCGATGAAGTTTTCTCTATCCAATATCCTTTGTGCACTATGGGGCAAAAATGGCCTACTAGTCTTTTATTAATCACTTCATCAAATACATGTTCTAAAAACCCCAAGGGATAATCTCTTTTGATGAACATGTTTTTAAGCAAAGCACATTCACTCAAAAAGTCATCATAGCATGAGATGATTCTGGCTGCCCTAACTGCCTGCCCTTTCACTACTGCCTTCTTCTGATGGCATGGGTGACTGCTCGTAAAATGCAAGAAGGCATATGAGTAAGTGGGCTTTCTAAAGATAGTGGTTTTATACCTACTGTTGAACCTATCTTTGCATAGGCAGACGTCCAAAAATTAATTGAATCAAGGCCTACCTGGAAGGTAAATTCCAAAAATGTTGTTAAAGCTGTGATAGCCATAATAAATGGTTGAATCAATTCAGCATCTCCTTTCCAGATAAAGCACATGTCACCCTGGTATCTCGTGTACCAGACAAAATGTTCCTTAAACATTGGGTTGTTGAACAATAGCACTCTTTCCCAATAGGCCATAACACAATTGGCAAAACTACTGCCACAAGGAGACCCCATTGCTATGCCAGAGTTCTGTAAAAACAATTGTCCATTGAAACTGATGAAATTGTTAGCCAGGACTATCCCTAGCAGGGTTTCGATGACATAAATGTCTATATTGTCCATCCTTTTCATATGTAAGAAATCCCTAATCCATTCCATACCCAAATTGTGTGGAATGACAGTATAGAGATCCTTAATGTCAACTGTAAGGAAGACAAAATTATCATCATATTCTAGATTATTAATGCCATCAAGAAAACTGCACGAGTCATGACAAATTTGTGGTTCTGATTTGACAACAGGTTTCAATTTGTAATCTACATATTTCGCTCCTGCGTAAGTAATAGAACCCCTCCCATCAACTATTGGTCTGAATGGGGGATTCTTCACATATTTATGTAATTTTGGGGACCCAAATAACACAGGTGTCACAGGTGTTGACATTGTCAGATAATGGAGAGTGTCCAAGTCAATACTCCCTTCAAGGAACAGATCATTAATTATGTTATTAACATTTTTGCAAGCCCCATTGATTTCATTTATACTTACGCATTCATAAGCAACACTATCCGAATGTACTTGCATCCTATCCACGTACTCATATTGGTTCATAAAGACAAGACCACTGCCCTTATCGGGCTTCATGACTCTAACATCACATGCATTATTTTATATTGGGAACATTCCTTCTATGGCTACATATTTAAGGGATACCACATTTTTTAATAATTCCAACAATTTGGGAGCAACTACTGGGCTTAACAACATTATTAAACCTATTGTCATGCAGTTAAATTACTTTGATCAGAAACTATTCAAATGTCGTAAATTACAACTAGAAGTCTCATATCTGCAAGAATGTTTATCCAAGAAAGTAATTCCCAAGGGTCTACGCCAATGCAGATACCCTGCTGGGCTTATAAACAACTCACCCTTTCATAATGATCTAATTGCACTTTATGATAAACAGGGTTTTGAATTCCTTACTACTTTGATTAAACACTATTCGATTCAAATTGATGCATTTAAGGTTGATTTGGAAATTTTGGAGCATGCCATTACTAGTGACATTGACTTTGATAGAAATAGTTTGAGTATGCTAGAATTTTTTCAAGCATTGAGGACAGTCTTTCTAAGGCCATTGAGGAGAAAAAGAAAAAGATCACTAGAGATCTGAATTGCTATATGAAAGGTTTTACATATCCACCACCTCCTGCAATACCTAACTTTAACTCTAATGGCAGTGGTCTTGTATTTATGGACCAATATGAGTACGTGGATAGGATGCAAGTACATTTGGATAATGTTGCTTATGAACGCGTAAGTATAAATGAAACCAATGGGACTTACAAAAATGTTAATAACATAATTAATGATCTGTTCCTTGAAGGGAGAATTGACTTGGACACACTCCATTATCTGACTATGTCAGCACCTGTGTTATTTGGGGCCCCAAAATTACATAAAGATGTGAAGAATCCCCCATTCAGACCAATAGTTGATGGGAGGGGTTCTATTACTTACGCAAGCGCGAAATATGTAGATTACAAATTGAAACCTGTTGTCAAATCAGAACCACAAATTTATCATGACTCATGGAGTTTTCTTGATGGCATTAATAATCTAGAATATGATGATAATTTCGTCTTCCTTACAGTTGACATTAAGGATCTCTATACTGTCATTCCACACAATTTGGGTATGGAATGGATTAGGGATTTCTTACATATGAAAAGGATGGACGATAAAGACATTTATGTCATCGAAACCCTGCTAGAGATAGTCCAGACTAACAATTTCATCAGTTTCAATGGACAATTGTTTTTACAGAAATCTGGCATAGCAATGGGGTCTCCTTGTGGCAGTAGTTTTGCCAATTGTGTTATGGCCTTTTGGGAAGGAGTGCTATTGTTCAACAACCCAATGTTTAAGGAACATGTTGTCTGGTACACGAGATACCAGGACGACATGTGCTTTATCTGAAAAGGAGATGCTGAATTTAACTGTAATACTCAAGGAGTCGTTTATGCTGCTTTATGTGAAGTTTGCGATGCATACTACATTGGTAAAACCGAGAGGAAAGTTAAACAAAGAGTGTATGAGCATCTCTATAGCATTCACAGGAATTTAGCTACCAACGCCCTGGCCAAACATATCACGGGTCACCCTGACAACAAATTCTCTTTTGTGGTTTTACAACAAGTTGAACATAATATAAGGGGTGGCTCATGGGATTTGAAGCTAGAGAAGTGTGAATTGTGTTGACAAATTCGCACATTAGCCTGTTTCTCCAGGCCTAAACGAATGTGTATCTATTAAATGTTTGCTTAAATTAAAAGCTCTTACTGGGTAGTTTGCAATAAGTATTTTTTGTTTTTTTGCCTACTTGTATATACATATATATGTGGATTAAATATTTCTTCCAGCTTAGTTTATATAAAATAATGAGAGTGCCTCTATTTATATATTTACAAAGAGGGCAATGTTCAGGTAACAACTATCAACCCAGTAGTCTATTGTGTGTGTGTGTGTATATATATATATATATATATATCTATATCTATATATATATATATATATATATATATATATCTATATATATATATATATATATATATATATATATATATATATATATATATATATATATATATATATATATATATATATATATATACTAGCTGTACCCGGCCAAGTGTTGCTGTGGCTCAGTCTGGTTAAATAGAAAAGAAAGAAAAGAGAAAGTGCACGTTTCTAATATGTTTAATTTCATAATGCTTGTGGGTATACAATATTTTTTGTTGTTCCATTGTCTGTGCAGATATAGAGATTGTCTGGTTTGCCGACTCTAGAACACGCAACATATAATTGTCCATGTGAGAAGCAATCCGTGTGTAGATCTAAACCGCACAATTCTAAAGACTGGCCCTGAGCTTTGTTGATGGTGATTGCAAACGCCAATCGAATTGGGAATTGCAATCTCTTAAATTGGAATGGCATATCCGTTGGAATCATAGGAATGCGAGGAATGAGGACATCTTCACCTTTGAAAGGTCCTGTCAAGATTGTTGCTTCTATGACGTTGCTCATTCATTTTTTTACTGCAAGCCGCGTGCCATTGCAAAGCTTTGGCTGGTGATATTTCGCAACATGATAATTGGCACGCCAATTTTCAATTGCAGTACGTGCGGTGGCATCCCTGGCAGATCGAGTGAATTCAAAAATTCTGTTGGATAATTAACCACTTCATCTGCTTCCACAACAGTGTCGACGGACTTGTATGTGACTGCCTCGCTTTGAATGTTAGACTGAATAATATTGTTAAGTTCATAGACATCTTTGTTCTTGGCCGCAAGAACAGCTCATTCAGTCAGCCAATCGTGATTCTTATAATTGGTTTAAATATTGGGAAATACTTTTTCAACCAATTCTTCTTTTGACGTCACTAAATTGTAGAAGTTATGAGGCAATGAAATTCGTCCTGAGGTCAGATCATCCGGCACCTTTCCATTCCCAATTTCCAGCAATTGATGTGAGAATATCTCAGCTGATCGATCGTTTTGCAGCTGGACAAGTATATTTGTAGTTAATTTTAACGTCTTTACGTGTCGCCACAAAGTAGAGTATTTCAGGTAAGCATTTATTTCGTCCACTGGTGTGGATCGAGGAGAACGAAGTAGATCTGAAACTGCAGAACGCGATCGCTGTGCTCGCAACCGTGCATCCTCAAGTCTGGCTGCACGTCGCTCTGCTGCTTCCTCGGCACGTATTTGAGCCATTCCTTGTCTGTTTCACTCGTTCGCTGATGCCCGTTCTTCCTCAGTTTGATTTGCGATTACTCGTTGCACTGCTTCCGCTCCGCGAGTACGACGACCTAAGTTTGATCTTCTGCGAGGCATTATTTGGATGAACTAAAGCAGATCGATTGCACTGAAAAAGTAAGAAAGTTATAACAAAAACATATAAAATTGCATATTTGTATACAAATATATAGAATCCATAGTAGGTATATAAAAACATGTGCGTATTCGAATGCAACGTGTGACATCTATATAATAGTAGGTATATAAAAACACGCGCGTATTCGAATGCAACCTTGTGTGAAAATTTCAAAGCAATCGGTGAAGAACTTTCAAAGATTTAAGATTTTGAACAAATGAACATTTACATTTTTATTTATATAGATATATGTATATCGTAGATATATTTTGTATACTGAGGTGGTGGTGGTGCTGCAGTAGCATTGTCGCCTCACAGTAAGACGTTGTCCTGTTCAATTCTCAGCTAGAGCGTCTTCTGTGTGGAGACATGCGTGAATGAGCGTACCTTCATTGAAGGTTGTGTGTCAGGGCCAGCAACTCGGCAGGTAAAAATCTACTGCCAATCATTAGCGGACCGGAGTTCCGCTGTGGCGACCCCTAACCGGGAAAACCCGAAAGACACAACAACAAAATGATATATTTTGTATATATTGATATGCTGTATTTTTAATTAATTTTTAAACACTGTTTGGGTTTAATATACAATGCTTCATGTTTGCATATTCATTAGGAACATCTTGTTCACGTCCAGTGGTCCTTTGTATGATTTAGTTGGACCATGTTAGACGTCTATGGTTTTTATAATGTTATGTGATTCTTTATGAATGTCTTAGTTTTTAAAAAGTGCCTTTTGGTTAGAACGTTGATGGATTTTTCTTGTTGAATGTAATTTGCTTATGACACTAAGGTTTTATGACTTGTTTGAAACTTTAACGTTGACTGGGCTTGAAGCCTACTTAATTTGTACGTCTGCTAGATTGGCTAATTGTTTATAATATATAAAGCATGTCTTTTTGTCCTAAAGTTTGTCTGAAGAAGTTGGAGTATCTACTCTTACGAAAGTGCCCACAGTAAACAGCAATAAATTGTGGTTTGTGTTCCTGAAGCCGGCTTGTTTCTTTTTTACAAAGATATCTCAGTTAAACACAACCCTGGATGCCCAGTAGTAAACCCCACGCCCCGCTTGCCCGATCTCATAAATAAACCAGCCTGTTTGACAGACAGGCACATTTGCATTCCAAAATAAATAAAATAAAACAACTAATACAATTACAAAACTGCAACAATCTCATAAACACGCACAAAAAAAATAGTGGTTACTTGGCTCCACAATAACTGAGAAACACACTTTCCATTAATAGTTGTCTGATGTCATGGTTTCTACCTACAAAAATCAATAAATCATACTGTAGTAAAATTTAGCCTATTTTTAAGTGGAATTCATGTCAATTTAGAGATGACTGTTTGATGATTGTATTTTTTCTTAGTATTTGCACCGTCACAATACCTATGCCTGTTGTAACAAAAAAATAACAAAATTGAGGACCCTAAAGAAATGAGTGGATGACTTTATTGTGGATTACTTTATTTTAACAAAGTGACAGGGTGTTGAAGGGCATACAGTAATCAGTTACTGAATTCTGAAACTGCAGGTTGGTTCTACAACATTTTTAACAGTTAGCTGGTGGGGGACTGAAGAGGGCCCATGCAAACAGAGTTTGAATTAATGTTATAAAAACAGTGCTAATTTTATAATTCTAGACTGCTTTGATACATGACAGGATAAAGTTACACATTATAAGAACAAACAAATTTGCAGAGACTGACATTAAACATCAGTGCTGTCAATTGAGGAGGATCAATCATTATACCAATCATTCTAGCCATGCCAACAACTAAGCGAAGCATTTAGTGTCGTGCACATTTGAGATATCACCACCTATAAGCGGACAAATTCAGTTCCAACATTACTCCCCCCCCCCCAAAAAAAAAATACCCTAAAAGATAACCCCTCCAACTATAACTAGACAGCATGTACTGGCTGCATTCGCTAAAGCCAAGAACACAGTTTAATTGGCTCCAATAACATTCCAGGATGCATCCTGAACAGTATAAATTATGACTTATCAGGACCCCTGGAGTCATTATTTAACTGCAGTCTTAAAACAGGCTTTGTGCCACTTGAATGGAGGACTGTAATGGTCATTCCTCTTCATAAGGGATGACCTTCAACAGATTGTGGAAACTACAGAAGCATGCTAGGCTTAAAAAGGTTCCCATGAGGTCATTAGCACAGTAATCACCTATAAACCTATTAGCATGTACTTGTTTGTCAGACAACCACATATTTTAGCCTACAAATATGAGACATTAACTAGCTGACAGAGGATATTCTCATATTCATCAAAGTCAAAACTGAAAAGTGTAAATGAACTGAAAAAATGTATCCACCCAACTCTTCCGCTGCAGAAGATACTCAACTTTTCCTGGTATTCCTCTTTAAAGATGAAGCCTTCCCTCAAGGATGGTATTACTACACACTAAAAGATAGATATAGCATGAGATCTACTGTCAATTATACTTTGTAGTGCATGAATTCTGAATAAAACTAAAAACAATGGCAGGGGGTATTTTAAAACCCAAAACACGAAGAGATTTTAAATAACACCATTAACAGGTTTTGCATTATCATGCATTTTCTGAAATTTATAATGTCTCAAAGTTGTCTATCAACGTTTAGTGATTTCAATCCTCAAAAACAAAAATATGAGGAACAGACATACTTGTCAACCTATTAGCACAAGAAATATGGACAAAGCTAAAATAATGGGTGGACAAAGGCCCAAAAAACAAGGACAGATTTTAATTATTGCTTTTATAAACCTAGAGAGATGCTAGAATAACAAGTTATGCATTAGAATGCATTTTCTGAAGGATACAAGAGCTCAAACTCAAAGTAACTTCAGCCCAAAATGATTTGCCACAAAACTGCAAATTTTATAAGGAAAGAACCAAAAATATGAGGCAAAAATCTGGGCATTCTGCGAAAGCCCATATACAGACACCAAGTTTCCATACAGCCACTTCTTGCCCACTGATAAGCCTCAGTATTAAGAGCTATTTGCTGCCTTGTTCCTTCTGGATCTTCAGCTAAACTTTAATACAATAAAAAGAGTGATTCCTAACCCTTAATACTTGCGTTTTGTAAGCAAAGCCTAAAATGAGGCAAAGATTTAAAATGTGACTGCTAAGTCAATTCAACAAAAAAATAAAAAAAGAAACAGCAATCACAGTAAACGCATTGTTACAATAAGTGATCTGGAGAAAGAAGGCTACTTTCCTTGGAACTACTATCCTGCACAGTTTTGGAAAAGTTATGACAGTAAAAATAAATACCCTGCAAAACACTTTCCAAACTTTAAAAATGTTCCTGCATTGGGACGGATGCAGATGAGTTCTTGGGGTCGCTGACGTCACATTGTGGGTTGTTACAAGCTTGTTAGCAGCACTAATGTCAGTCTGAGGATGGGGAAACAACCAAAAAAAAAAAAACTAACTTTTCTAAACAGTAGTTCTGATGTAACCAAAAGAATGACAGCATAGGTCGCTCTATAGTCAGGCACACTGATGTCCCACTCACCAGGCTAAACAAGGAGAAAGTTACTGTCAGATGCCTGTCAGGTGTTAGGATCCGCTACATAACGCACGCACTCAGGTCACTCCACAACAAGTACAATACGACTCTGGCATTGTCCATGTTGGTGTGAATGACCTGCGACGTACCTCCCTGAACTGGACTACATGAAAAGAGACATGGAGGAGCTCTCAGATCTTGCAGCCCAGGCAGGTATGACCCTAGCCCTGAGTAGCATCCTGCCATCACCCATAATGATACCATAGTACAAGGACAAAATGATTGACTTCAAAATTGGCTAAGCTTCTGGTGTCATTCTAAGGGGATCCAGTATCTGTCTGCCTGGGATGACATGGTCGACAGACTATGATGCTTTGCCAGAGATGGCCTGCACCTATCGCCTCTGGGATTCTGGATACTGACTAAGGCTCCTGCCAACCCTATAGTGTCTTTTTTAGGCAAGGTTCAAATGCTAAATTCACCACCGTAACAGGTACAAGCAAACAAACTCTGAGGGTAATGCTACTCAATGGTAGAACTCTAAACCTCAAAATGCACTCACTCAAGGCACTCCTTAAAATGGAGAACATCGACATCTGTGCAGTGACAGACACCTGGTTCAAGGCTCCAGAGAGCACCCCTGGCATTACCAGGCTAAAATTCATACCACACCTTTCGGCCACCTAACCTGGACCGAAACACTAAAGGTGGAGGTGTGTCCATATTCATTAAGGTTATCCACACACCCAGGCTAGCTGCTCAACATAATGCATCCAAAATTATCCAAGTGTAACTAACACTAGGCAAAACTGCAATCCAGGCTGTAGCTTGTTACAGATCCCCCACTATGCCCCAGGATTCTTCATTTCTTAAGATACAGGAAAATATTAAGGTACAACCCAATACCTTAATTATGGGTGATTTCAACTACCCCACCATCAACTGGGAAAACTACTTATGTACCAACTCATTTGGTCAACATTTTCTGGAATTCATAAATACCAATGCCTTGGATCAGCTTGTCCACATACCCACCAGGGGTAGCAATATCCTGGATCTGGTCATTACCAATATGGGTAACCGGTGTTCCACACCAGAAGTCAACTCCTCGCTGGTCAGGTTTACTATCAAAATTGCGAATGGCACTACGTCGACTGTCATATAGTCGAACATGGAAGTTCGAAATCGGTAATGTCGAAGACAAAATAATCAATCTAGGAATGGTTTTAACATGGGTCGAGGTAGGGGAAATGTTTGTAGTTCGGAATACTACTGAACACCTACCTCGACCCATGTTAAAACCATTCCTAGATTGATTATTTTGTCTTCGACATTACCGATTTCGAACTTCCATGTTCGACTATATGACAGTCGACGTAGTTCAGTTCGCAATTTTGATAGTATACCGCTGGTCAGATCCGACCACAACCTAATCACCCTAGACATCCCTATCCCACCCCACACCCCATTAAGGAAACCACCATCAAAAATTTCTCCAAAGCCAACTTCATGCTTCTTAAGACAGACGTGGCAAACTTCACGACACCCATGCAGATGGAAAATAGAGGTACGACTGCTGAATCTTACACAAATGCACTGTATAAGCACATACACAAGTGTATGGATCGTGCCATCCCCAACAGAACCAAGACACTATACTCCAAAAAAAGGAACCCAATCTGGTAGTCCCCTGCCATAAACAAACTCTACAACAGAAGGAAGAAGCCATTGCAAAAAAAGAGTAAAATCCCAAGACTGGAGGAACTCCCTGGTCAGTCTCAGCAAAAAGCTGAGATCCCTCATAAAATCCTCCAAAGCCAGTTCTGAAAATAAAATCACCACTGATTCCAAAGACAACCACAAAGCATTCTACAGCTATGTCATGAATCTCAATGGCAACACTCAGATCTGCTCTGAACTACAACACAATGGCCCTACATATACAGAACCAACAGATACTGCCAACATCCTGGCAGATAGGTTCACTGCTAACTCTAACCTCCAAAGGGCCCATCTTAATACCAGAAGAATGCAAACCCCCTGTAATCATGGATGAACAAGTAAAGACCACACTCTCCAAAGCCAAAACACAGCATCCATGGGACCAGACAACATCCTAGGCTGCGTACTGCACGAACTACAGAATGAACTGGCACCAGACCTAAGTACCATAGTCAGTCACAGCCCCACCTCAGGCTATGTGCCTACTAAATGGCACATAGTGACGGTTATCTCACTCCACAAAGGGGGTGCCACCATGGACTCTGGAAACTACCGCCCCATTAGCCTGACGAACCTGGTCTGCAAGGCCATGGAATATATCCTCTTGGAGCTTATAAACAAAGACATAGGTAACCTCCAAACCCTAGACCCCACTCAGTTTGGGTTTGTAAAAGGTAGATCATGTCTACTAAACCTGATTGATTTCTTTGAAGCAGGCACTAGAGCCATAAATGTGGGCAAGGTAGTGCACACATCCTATCTTGACCTCGCTAAGGCTTTCGATACCATCCCCCACTCTAGAATTAGAGATAAACACACTAAACTGGGCATAAATCTCTATGTCACATAATGGGTGGCCAACTGGCTCACTGACAGAACCCACACAGTAGAAGTAGCTGTATCCAAGTCCGACTTCAGACCAGTGACGAGTGGAGTACCACAGGGTTCAGTCTTGGGTCCTCTCCTGTTCAGCATCTACTTCTCTGAAGTGCAGGCCAACACAGAAGGTCTTTGGCTAACAAAGTTCTCAGATGACTGCAAACTGGGAGCTATAATAGAATCACCTAATGATGTAGACATTCTATAAAAGGGCCTCACAGAGACAGATGCTTGGTGTCAAAGTCATGGTCTCAAGCTCAATGCCAAGAAGTGCAGTGTCATCCCCTTTGGGAAAAACTCGGTACCCATGAACTACAACATAGGCGTTTGCTCACTAAACACTGAAAGTGTGATAAGAGACCTCTGGACACAGGTGGACAGTAGTCTCTCCTTTGATAACCACATTGCCACAGTAGTCAGGAAATCCTTCTATGTGGCACACCTCAACACAAAAGAGTTCTCCTCTAGAAAAAAGGAGATCATTGTTCCTCTCTACTCCTCCCTAATCAGACCTATTATAGAGTACAATGCCTCGTTTGGCATGTATCTCACATGGCACCTATAACAACTGGAAAGGACACAAAAATACCTCCCTAAGAGAATTACCAGCCTCAAACAGATGCCATATGCAGACCGTCTCAAAAAACTCCAGCTCTACTCCGTCGCATATCACCTACTCAGAGGCGATCTCTGCTTAACATACAAAGCTAGGTCAAACTCAGAGCTGTTGGACATGCTACACTTAAATCCCAATCTCTCTGAACCACATGCTCCAGGGACCTAAACTGTGTCACCACAATAAACAGAACATGCTGGAGGGATAGATTCCTGTCCCAGAGACTTCCCATACTCTGGAACAAACTACCCATTCATGTCAAGCAAAGCTCCTCAATGGCTTTCTTTAAGAAAAACCTTGACGACTGGATGGGAAATAGAAAATCAACCCCAGGGATCACTTCTGCGGCACTGCTTGACAGGGGCACAGGAAAATAATTTTCTTGGGTTGCGAAAGCCAGGGAACCTTTTTAGCTAGGCTTATATAGGCCCCAGGGCTGATAGCCTAGTACCTAGATGGATCGATTTAGCCTGGAGCTTTTGTTGTATGCTGCTAGTAGGGGAATGGTCTAAAAAACAGTCAGAATCGAGATAGTAACATACTGACATTTTGTTTTTAATAACAGGATTACTAGATAGGGACGAAAAAAGATTCTGAATGAAGATGTGTGTTGCAAAAAGCATTGTTCTCTTTTAATGCTTCATTTAACCCAGATGGAGAATATGCATTCAATTTAAGTTGCCAAACAGCTCTTTTTTTCTTTAAGTAACACATTTAAACCTTCAACAATGACATTTTCCTATACAGAGTGCAATACCTAAAAAGCAAACTTTTTTAAAACATTTGGACATATTCTTAAAAATTTTAATAAAGTGCTTTTACAAGGCTTACTTTTAATTGCAATCAGATGTTCAAATAATAACACAAAAAAAGTTGCCTGTTAGTTTTAACAACGTAACATTCAACATAGAACATACACAAACCCAAATACACCACGTTTAGAAAATTAATCATAATTCTTATCAAAATAAATACTCCTGTCCATACCACATATCAAAAAAAGCTTTACTTATGTTCCATTTCTTCAGAAATCTACCTTCTTTAGTTATATTGTCTCTTCCCGGTCCCCCTGATACATCCTCACTATTGGATATCAAATTTCAATCCCCACCTATAAATAATATTCCTTGCTGAAAGCTGATTATTTCTCCCAAAAATGTCTTAAGCTCCATAACATCAGTTTTCAATGGAATATAAATATATACCATTGTAGTCCTCCTCCATTGCCAATAGCCCCTTACTACCACAATTCAACCATTTTTGTCTTTTTTCACCATCTATCACTATTGCAGCCCCTCTAGCAATAAGTATAAATACTCCCCCTTTGCTCTCTATCTGATATTTTGCTGAATATCCATTCTTAAATCCTCTCTTTGTCAAATTCTCATGCTCATTTCTTTCCAAATGTGTCTCCTGCAGCAACATTGCTTTTAGCACTCTACATTTATTAGTATAATTCAGTACTATTTCACTTTTATCTATACCTGTACGGCTATTCACATTCCAGGATAATATGGACAACATACACATCATGATGAAAAGCCATTATTGCCATCTATTACGCATGACAGTTTTTTTTTGAATGTATATTTTCAGCTTTTGTGTTACATGCATATATTAATGTTTGGCAGGCTGATCTTTTGTACAGTTGTTTCTTATCTCCATTTGAACCTATGTCACATTTTCAAGACTTTTTTGTTTTAATAAAACCCCTCAAACAAAAAAATAAATAAATAAATACAAAACACCTCCCATCCTCTATTAACTTGGAACAAACACATAAAACTATGTACATCTTCAAATCATGAAGTTTAACCCTCCAGAAGGGAACAATTGCCCCAAATTGAATGCTACACCTACAGACATTATCTAACTTACAACCAGGGTTGCCAGACGTCCCTATTTGAGCGGGATTGTCCCAGGATCAGCAACCCAATCTCAAGTCCCACACTGCCGGTTTACATACCGGCGAAACAGCCCTCCGTTTTTTTTTTTTTTTTGATTGGCCCGTATACCAGCATACGGGCCAATCAAAAATCGCTAAACATGGAGCTGCTTGTGTCTAATGCAGAACATCAGGCAGTTCTGCATTAAACACAGCTCCATTTTGCGAGTTTTGTGATTGGCTCATATGGGCCAATCAAAAAACGGTAAACACGAAGCTACTTGTGTTTAATGTGGAACTGCCTGATGTTCCGTATTAAACAGAAGTATCAGTAGCTCCATGTTTAAAGACCTTTTTTTTTTTGGTCCTCACTTACTGTGAAAGACCTTTTTTTTTTTTTTTTTTGCCCCTACCCGGCCAGTCGGAAATCTGGCAACCCTGCTTACAACACATGCTACAGCCTATTCTCCCACATACTGATTGCTGTTCATTTCTTAACTCTCTTCCAGTCCCAGATATGAAAAACATCTTGCATGCTTTCGAAAAATATTAATTTTTAGCCCTAAGAAAACCTGAACTGGCTATCTTTAAATAAAACTAAATTGTACACTGTCCTATTAACTACATTAAAGTAGTAAGCCTGCTAGGGAGGTTGTTACCACTTGTTCTTTTCCTGTAATTTCAAATTTAATTTTTTCACTAAATTGCTTGTTATTGTACCTTTACATTTTGCATTTCCCTCGGCAAAGAATGCTCTGGATTCTCAAGATTAACTGCCTGCACCTAGCAGCCAGTTTGTCTCCGTGAAAATGTACTCAGCAATGAGTCTTTACAAATTTCACTCAGAAAAGAATTCACAGCTGCCCTGAAATGCAGATATTTCGACTCCACTGACTAACTGCCAGTGGAAAACAAAAAAGCTAATATCGCTGCAGTTGTAAAAAGCTTAGCATTTTCATGGCTTTCATCATTTTGTCTTATTTTTACAGCCTACATGCTTACAAAAACACTTGTTTACAGCTTAAACCAAAGGTAGTAATCTAGATACATCCTTGTAAAATAAAAAGAGAAAATATTTTAACTCTCCATGTAACAGAACCACTGCAAGTTTACACTCCACACCAGTAATCAAAGACCACAGCATATCAACATAAAACTTGCTTTTGTCCAGCCTTTTTCTCTTGTTATATTATAAAAATGAAAGTTATGTACTTACCATAAAGTTAGATCCATGTTATCTGATTCCCGTCCAGCTCAAATGCATGAGTTGTCGGATCTGACCTCAGCACCAATTTCAAAGCTTCATCGGATCTAGAATTCTGACTCCTCCCTACCCATAATTCCCTAGGCTTTACTGCAGACGCTCAGATCACATTTGCCCTTCATATTCTGTAATGTATGATAACATACTATCTAAGAGGACCAAACTTAAAAATGACCCTCTTAATTTAGATAGTCTCAAATTGTTGAGGAATAGTGGATACAGTCCCATATGTCTGTGCACACACAGAGAATAATATCCACTCAATCAATTCAAAGCCACAGGTGACAATTTGGAAGGGGGAAGGAGGGAGGAAGTTTGAACTGGATGAAAATTGGACAACATGGATGTAACATTATGGTAAGTGCATAACTTTCATATCCAGTGTTCTCTATTTTCATCTGTTTCAAATGTATGGGACAGAATCCCAAGCTGTCAAACTAGGTGATATCATGGAAGGACATTACTGAGTATGGTGGAACCAAAGGAGGAACAAGACCTGTACTGAGTTTTCAACTTATAGTGAGACACAAAGGTGTGTACAGTAGCCCAGATGGCTGCAGCATGGATGTCATCAATGGATAAACCATTGTTAAATGCTGTAGAAGTACAAACTACTCTGGTTGAATGTGCTTTTGGTTTGCCCAGTAAGGGTAAATTCTTCTTAATATAGACAAAGGAGATGCAACTGAAAGCCATCTTGATAAAGTAACCTTGGTAACTTCCTTCCCAACCTCTGGTTTAGAAAATGAAATGAACAATTGATCGTCATTTCTAAACTTGTTTGTCCTGTGAATATAGAATCTTAACTTAACATACAGCAATTATTCACCTTTGTTTGAGTACCTAGAAAAAAAACAGGCAAGTTTATAGACGGATTTAAATTAATTTCAGATGCCACCTTAGGAATAAAAGATTTGTTACTTCTAAGGGAAACTCTTCAAATGGGCCCCGAGTCTGTGTTTGTAGCATAATGGTGATGTCCCATGGAGTGGCTGGGTCTCTAAAGGAGGGGGTTTTAGTAGAAAGGTACCTTTCAGGTGGACATTTGAAATCTTCAGTGAAGCTACTGGAATGTCTTTGCATCCAATAAAAATTAGAAATTGCAGGCAACTGTACCTTGATGGTGGCAAAGCTAGAACCCTTATCAAAGAGATCAGATAAAAATTCTAGTATGGATAGAACCAGTGCTGAAAACTGATCCAGGCCTTTGGAGTATGCTTAAATCGAGAATCTCTTCCATTTACTGTGATACATTTTCCTTGATGAAGGTTTCCGAGAAGCAAAAATAATACTGACTACTGCAAGAGAAAGCCTGGCATCTCTGGCTATGGTTAAAACTGGAGGAATCATGCGGTTAACTTCATGGACTTCTGGTCCAGAGGAGGAAGTCTGGATGGGTAAGTCAGTAGGTTTGGATAATGCTCCAACATCCATAGAGGATGTACTAGTAGAGGCCAAAGGTAGGGGGGCTATGTTTGCTGGGGCCAAAAAGGGACTATCAGGATCATCCTGGCCTTGCACTGTCTTGCTTTCTGTACAGATTTGTTCATTAGGAGTAGAAGAGGTAAGGCATACAGAAGGCCCAGGGGCCAACTGTGTACCACAGCATCCTCGACAATTGTTCCTGTGGAGGCATCATGGCAAAATACCTGCTGGATTTGTTGTTTAGATATGATGCAAAGAAGTCACAGCAAGGTTGCTCCCAGCGACTAAAAATTACTTGTGTCACTGTAGGATTGAAGGAACAAATCAAGAGGCATCAAACCTTTTCTGTTCAATATGTCTGCGAGTACACCAGACAACCCCAGGATGTGCATTGCTGTCATAAAGCACTGTGAAGACATCATCCACTGCCAGACTCTCATGGTCTTTCAACATAGAGGATAAGAATGAGCTCCTCCTTGTTTGTTGATGTACCATACCTCAGTCATGTCTGTCTACCTGTATGGAGATCACACCCTCTGGGAGGAGGTCCTGAAATGCCTGCAATGTTAGGAGAGCTGCTCTCAACTCCAAGACATTGATGTGAAGACTGACTTCTAGAGATGACTATGTACCTCGGACCATTCTCGCCTCAAAATGCCCTCCCATCCTAGAAGGGATGTATCCATGGTCATTGTTGTAATTGGTGAATCTGCCTGGAAAGCATAGCACTCAGTCACAGATGGGGACGTTATCCACCAAGCAATGTGCTGTTTGCAGAGCTACATAATTAAAATTCCTGAATGTAAAGGGTAAATGGACTGAGACCACTGTACTGCTAAAGTCCACTGCAGCACTCTCATGTTGTATCTGGCTACAGGGATCATTAGTATTGTGGATGCCATAAGACCTAACAGATGCAGAACTAACCTCACTGGTACTGATGGGTGATGTAGTATGTAAAAGTCTGTAACACAAAGTAACAGCCCTCTGGATTGGGGAAAGCTGACTATTTGTAGTTTGGTGTCTAGATGGCATCCTATAAACTTTATACTCTGTGTCAGAGTTAGTTGACATTTTTGTAGGTTTGCAGACATTCCTACATCCAGAAACAATTGGAGTACCTGGTCCCAGTGTGTCAGTAGCAGATACTCAGTGGAGGCAGTGAGGAGTCAATTGTTGACGTACGGGAAGACTTGTATCCCCAACAGATGCAGATGCACTGCTACTATTGCCATGATATTGGTGAACACCCTGGGGGGATGTAGTGAAACCAAATGGCACTGATTGGAATCAGTAGTGATTGGCTCCTAGTCAGAAGCTGAGAAATCTCCAGGATTGCTTTGCTATTTTGATGTGATAGTAGGCATTCTAGAGATCTATGGAGCACATTCAATCGTCTTTCCTCAATAGAGATAAAATGGGCTGTACTGTGACCATCTAGAACTTTGTCTCAAAAACTGGTTTAGGTGACTGAGATCCAAAATGGATCTAAGGTCCCTGATCTTTTTTTGGCACTTACAGAACCTGGAATAGACTCTATTCTAACTGGCTGCGGGGGACTGGCTGGATGACTCTTTTTTTAAAGCAGCTTTGAAATGTCTATGGCTGCTAAGTCCCAATGACTGGGTGGAACACTGGGGACTTTCTTCTTTTTATGAGGTGGGATGGAAGGGAAAAGGGAATTAAATGACCTCTGGATATTATTTTAGCATCCATGAATCTGAAGTTATTCTGTACCAGGTTTGAGGTCATAGAGATAGGCACCCCCTGACTGACTCCAGAGTGCAGTAGTCGAGAACCGTACAGGAGTGCTAAAAGGCTTTCTCAGAAAATGGATTGTGAAAGCCTTGATTACGTGGTATGCCTCAGCCTCTTGGACATCGTCTGTTAAAACTGCCTGCCTCCATGGGGAGGTCTGTCACTTGTGAGTCATGGAAAGTTCTCTGTGATTTGTGGAACCACATCTTGTTCCCTGATCTCTGGTTCTTACAGACGGCTCTTTGTGGAGTGTAGAAGTGTACTCCCACTGTAGAGAGAGCCTTACCATCTTGCTGGCTCCTGGTGAGTGTATCCTTGACTTTTGGTCCAAACAAGGTGGAACCATCATAAGGGGCATTAACAAGGGATGACTTAAAGGCTTCTGCAAAGTCATAAAGCTGCATCCAGGTGTGGCGAAGCATGACAATGTCTGTGCTTGATGCCCTGGCCATACCATCAGCTGCTTTAGAGAGAAAACACATGTCCACATTAGAGGAGGACTGCAGGATGGAAAGCTGAGAGTCCACTATTTTCTGAACATCCACAGACAGCACCCTAGATAGGGACATGGTGATATCTTTAGCAAAATTTCTTTGGAAGTTTGTTAAATGAGCTAGACAGTTTAGTGATCTAAGGGTGAAAGTCACTGCTACACAGGCCCAATTCCCAAATCTGTCCATCGTACAAGATTCACTATTAGGAGGCTACACAGAAGAGCTTTCTTCCAATAGCTCTTTCTTGCTGGCTGCTGCCACCATCACAGCATCTACTGGTGGACTCTTACTCCAGTGACTTCTGTCCACAGATGTAGATAATATTTGACTGGCTTTCTTAGGGATGGGCTCCACCACATCAGGGTCCTTCTATGCCCATAGAGCCTGATAGTCAATAAGTGAATCAATGGGAGGTACCACCTAGGACAATGTTGATCCAGAATCAAAAGCTTCCTAGAATACTGACCCATCTCATGAAGGGTCTTGGAATGACCAACCCCTCTCTGCTTCATTAATTAGAAAATATCACCAAATGTGACATCTTCAGACAGGGAGTGACAGGAACCGTCCCCTTCCTGTAAGTCAGTATCTTCATTTAAAGACTCTGGAGAAGACTATAGGTGCTTCAGTTTGCACATCTGTTTTCTGGGGGCACCTTCTAGTGGAACAGTAGAAGGGTCAGAATCGGCTAGGGAACTGTTGAAGCAAACTTCTTCAGAAGCCCTTAGTACCGACTGTCCCTTTCCGACAGGATGAAGAGGTGAAGAAACAGACTGCGGTTTGGGTGGAACCAAACTGGTTGAAACTATCTTGTCTTTGGTATTTGTTAAATCCTTTTAAAGACCTCAAACTCCAAGGCTGCCACCAGCAATGAGGACACCCTCGGTTCTGAAGAAGAGAGAGAATCCTTGCCAACGATGAACCCCAGTCCCAAAGCCAATCTTAGATCTGAGCTATTCAGGGCCGAAGCCCCAAGAGGGAGAGATGGCTCCAAGATTCATGGTGTCGATTCACCTCTTCCGAACTCAGCCCTGAAGCTTCAGCTCAGAGTCTCATCTCAATCTGTAGGCATCAGAGTCGAGAGAGAGAGAGTTGGGGAAGCAGTTGGCATCACAGTCATAAGCAGCTCTAGCATCGACAAAGGTACTCTGGTTCCAGCTGGATCCAATAATACCAAACCAAAAAAGGCGAGCTGGTACTGAGTCCTACAAGGGAGGGGTAAGGTGGCCGGTATTTTGTACCTTCCCAGGGGACAGTACCGGGATAACCCCAAGCTGAATCTGTATCCTTAAGAACTTTCTCATCATCCTATTGACATTAAGTTCTATGAGGCTTCTTGACAATTGTGTGGATGGTTCTATCGAAGGTAAGATTCTTGTAAGATCGGTGACTGAAGTCTGGAACTGAACAGTCCCAGTGAGTAACTGGTGAGTGGAGAAAGAGATCGGGCCTGAGGGATCATTGGCTCTAACCTTCGAGGAACCTTGGGGTCTGGACTGACCAAGGTCATTAGTTTGGAAAAAGTTTTTTTGAAGATTTAGAGGAGACTTGCTCATTTTGTTCTATCTCTCTCTTGTTCTTGTATTCTTTTTTCTTTTTCTGTCTCTTTCTCTTGTCCTTTCAATTGAGATTTACCTCTTTTAGATAGGGAAGAAGATGAGGGGGTAGCTTCTGTCTATGCTGGGAGCAGCCCCTTTAAAACAAGTTTGTCCCTTCTGGTCTGAAGGGCCTAGTGCTAAATGGTGCACTCATATTCACAGTGATCATTTAGAGTTCATTATCACAATTGTTTTATTTTATTTTGTTAGCTTAGTTAGTCAGGGAGAGCAGGCAAGCATGTCAGCAGAGGAGTATGGCAAACTGACAAGGAGCCAGTTAGCTGAGATGTGCCAGGCTAAAGGACTGGTGCATGCCAACCTGACTAAAGCAGACATGATTGCAGCTTTAGTCACAGCTGCATCACAGCAGAGCAACCAGAAGGACAATCAAACTGGCCGTGGAGATGTACAACTCTCAGAAAATGGACAGCTGAAACCTTTCCACACAGTACTTAAAAATCCATCTGGAGTTAAAGAGACTTTAGTTGTAGGCCAAGCATTTGGAAATAGAAGCAGCAGAGAGACTGAGACATCTGGAGGCTGAGGAAAATGAGAAACTGCAATGTTTGTGGGCTATTGAGAGTGAGAGGCAGAGGCAACATGAAAAGGAGATGCTGACTCTTCGCCACAGTCATGGAGGTAATGGAGTAACCGAACCCCAGAAGCAACAAAGGTCAGTAAATTTCTTCCACAATTTACAAAGGGGAACAATTTTGATAGTTTCATTCACATGTTTGTGAGGGTATGTAAACAATATAATGTTGACGAAGGGCTCTGGGTACAGTTCCTGACCCCCTTACTCCATGGTAAAGCTGTAACTGTAATTTCTAAACTGTCTTGATACCGATTGTTTAAATTATAATGTTGTAAAGAACTGTTTGCTAGAATATTTTAAGTTAACACCTGAAGATTATAAGAAAAAGCTTTATGAGCATAGATGCAAGGCAGATGAAACAGTGTGTGAATATGTTGCTAAACTAAGCACTTATTTTCATAGGTGGGTGAGTGGATATCATGTCACCACTTTTGAAGGGCTGCAGACCTTTTAGTGAGGGAACAAGTCCTTAACACTTTGCCTGAGAACATGAGAATCTGGTTAGCTGACAGACAATGCACTACTGCAGATGAGTGGGGGAAGAAGGGAAACTTATACCTATCAAGCAGGGCATCACTGCACAGGAAAGGAACACCCAGTGCTGTTCATAGGTCTAAGGGAACCCATGGTGGGCAGCCCAGACTGCACCAACAGAGTCCGCCAGTAGCAAGGGAAGCCATTAGTCCAGGTACACATCCAGGAACAAGGGTTAAATGTTTTAAATGTAACCAGTGGGGCCATGTAGCATAAAGATGTCCAAGGAGGAAAGGTGAGGAACAGAAGTTGGGAGAGGCAGTAAGTGAGAACGACAAAATGCCAACAGTAGGTTGTCTAGAGACAACAAGGGTACCAAACTACCACAAGAGGTTATATCCTATCTTAGTGAATGGAAAAGAGGCCATGGCTAAGAGAGACACAGCCTCTGACCTAACCATTGTGCAGCCTGCAATGGTTACAGAGGAGCACTACTTGCTTGGGCAGTCTACTCCAGTCAGAGCTTTAGGAGGGACCCCACTTGAAATACCTTTGGCAAGGATTCACCTTGAGTGGGAGGGGTGGAAAAGGAAGCAAGCAAGTAGGTGTGTTTGACGATATCCCTGCAGACGTTCTGACAGGGAATGATTTTGATAATGCAGTACCGTGTGTGCATGCAGTTACACACAGGCAGGCTTGGAGACGAGCATGTGGGTCTGGTAGCCTGGGGGATACCAGGACAGACCACACAGTTGCAGCCAGGAATGGTGAGGTGGTTACTTCAAGGGGAGCTATTCTGTAGCAGTGAGACTGAAGGTAAGCCACAGTTGCTTGTGGATACTGATGTTCCCTTGGACAGAGTGACTGCAAGGACAGAGTTGAGTAGTAGTACCCATTCTGGCAGTGAGGCACCGCTGTCAGAGGATACCAGACTTCCTGTGGAAGGGGAGCTGGGGAGGGTTACTAAGAGAGAGTTGAGACAGGCTCAGCTCTCAGATCTACATTACAAGGTCTGAGGGAGGTAGCTAGTGAGGTACTTGATTCTCAAGGGAAGGAGGAATCTGTGTAGTGGGACAAAGGGTTACAGTACAGAGAGTGGACCCCTGAGGGAGGGCTAGAGGGTGAGAAAATACAGCAGTTGGTACTTTCCAGAGCCTACCATCTGGTACTTCTAGCCATAGCCCACAATATTCCCTTTGCAGGTCATATGGGCATAAAACATACGAAGAGACATATTATGCAGAATTTCTACTGGCCTTGGATTTCCAGAAATGTAACAGGGTACTGCAGGACTTGTGAGCGGTGACAAAAGGTAGACAAGGTAGGAGACAAGGTGAAAGCTCCCTTGATGACTTTGTCTGTGACTGAGGAGCCATTTCAGAGGGTAGCTATGGATATTGTGGGGCCTCTGAGTACCCCAAGCTCCACAGGGAAAAGGTATATCCTAGTGGTAGTAGATTATGCTAGCAGATACCCTGAGGCAGTGGCTCTGTCCTCCACTGAGGCAGAAAAGGTAGCAAATGTTTTGTTAGAAATGTTTAGCAGGGTAGGTTTTCCAAAAGAAATACTGACTGACAGAGGTGCCAATTTCATGTCAGACCTGCTGGCTTGTCTGAGGAAGCACTGTGGGGCGAGGCACCTAAAGACCACCCCCTACCACCCCCAGACTAATGGTCTTGTTGAGAGGTTAAACTCTACACTCAAGACAATGCAATGGATATTTGCAGACCAGTTTAAGAAGGACTGGGACAAATATCTGCCCCATCTGTTATTTGCTTAGAGAGAGGTACCCCAGGAAACCACAGGTTTTTCACCCTTTGAGTTGGGTGAGTGGACCCCTAGATTTAATTCGAGATGAATGGAAGGGTGAGTGTGAATCCCACAACGAGTCTGTTGTGGCATATGTCCTAAACCTCAGGACAAGGCTCAGGGAACTCATAGGCTTAGTCCAGGAGAACCTGGCAAAAGCCCAACAGCAGAAAAATGTCTGGTATGGCAGGAATGCTTGAGCTACAGAGTATGCTGCAGGGCAGCAGGTAATGGTTCAAATTGCTGTGAGACACAACAAGCTGCAGGCAGCTTGGGAGGGACCCTACAAAGTGGTAAGGAAGGTCAGTGATGTTAACTACGTGGTAGAAATGCTAGGAAGGAGGCAGGGGTATAAACTGTACCATGTTAACATGATGAAACCTTACCATGATAGGGAGGCTCTTGTGCTGATTATTTGTAGTGGATGGCAAGAGCAGTCTGAGGGGAATCTGGTGACTGATGATCTCAGTGAGACTCGAACTAACACCTCTGTGGAAGGGGTAGCAATGTCCCAGCAGCTATCCCCTACTCAGGTTTGAGAAATCTGAGCAGTATTACAGTAGTTTGGGGACATGTTCAGTGGGAGACCAGGGTGCACCCACCTGGTGCAGAACGATGTGGATACAGGACCCCAAAGGCCTATTAAGCAGGCCTCTTATAGAATACCTGAGAGAGTCAAACAGACTCTGTGGGAGGGGGATGCAGGAAATGTTGGAACTAGGGGTAATTCAGGAGTCCAGCAGTCCCTGAGCCTCCCCAGTGGTGCTAGTACCAAAGAAAGATGGCAGCACCAGGTTCTGTGTGGACTACAGGAAATTAAATAGTCACACAGAGTCAGATGCTTACCCCATGCCTAGAACAGATAAAACCTTAGAGCAGCTGGGTGGAGCTAAGTATCTTACCATTATTAATCTTATCAAGGGTTACTGGCAAGTGTCCTTGACTCACAGTGCTAGACAGATGTCAGCCTTTGTGAATTATTTTGGCTTGTATGAGTTCACAAAGATGCTCTTTGGGATGAAAAATGCCCCAGCAACTTTCCATAGGTTGGTAGATCGTATCCTAGCAGGAGCAAAAGATTTTGCCCTTGCTTACCTAAATGATATTGCCATCTACAGCCATTCCTGTCAAGAGCACCTTCAGCATGTCAGGGAGGTGCTGGGCAGACTACATAGGGCAGGGTTGACCATTAAGCCCAGCAAATGTCAGGTGGGTATGGCAGAGGTCTCCTACCTGGGACATAGAGTGGAGAGTGGTAAGATGAGGCCAGAACCTGCCAAAGTGGAAGCCATTCAGGCACGGCCTGCCCCTGTTACCAAAAAGCAGGTGAGGGCATTTTTAGGGACAGCAGGGTACTACAGAAAGTTTGTCTGCAGTTATAGTACCACAGCTGCTCCTCTCACAGGCCTAACAAGGAAAAACAGGCCAGATAAGGTAGTGTGGACCCCAGCATGTGAGGAGGCATTCCAGAAGCTTAAAGGAGATTTGGGAGGACCCCCTGTGTTCGCCAGTCCAGATTACAGCAAAGAATTTGTTCTGCAGGTGGATGCTTCAACCATGGGGTGGGGCTGTACTTAGCCAGGTTTCTTTGGAGGGAGAAGAGCACCCAGTGGTATATCTCAGTCATAGGCTCCAACCCAGGGAAGAATGCTATGCAGCTGTAGAAAAGGAATGCCTAGCCATAGCGTGGGCACTGCAGAAACTTCAGCCTTATCTGTATGGAAGGAAATTCACTGTAGTTACAGACCACAATCCCTTAACATGGCTACATCGAGCCAGCCAACAAAATGCCAAGTTATTAAGGTGGAGCCTACGGTTGCAAGCATATATGACAGTGCAGCACCGCAGTGAGATTAGCAACGACAATGTAGACAGGGTCTCAAAACAGGGAATGAGGTAAGGTATTCCCAGATAGGCTCAACCCTCTCAAACAATGTTTCTGAAGGGTCACTTGAAAAACTAACTTAAGTTTTCGGGGGGGGGGGGGATTGTGACACTGCCAGCCCAGCTATCTGGAAATTTGTAAGTAATCATATATGTCATTTGTGAATATTAATATGATTCATATGCTTGCCTCAAATGTAAGAGAACTGTATGTTATGTACTGAGCTTTAAGAACGTAACCACAGTGTACCGTAATGGAAAAGAACAGAAATGTATATAAACTATATACCTGTGCAAATGTATGTTTTAATAGTAGAAGCTGGAACATACGGAGTTAACTTGCAAAACTTCAAGAAAATAAGTTGAAAAGTAAAGTGTTTTACGATTGTGTTATCTCTCAGTAAGCAGACACAATCTCTAGAGCTAGAGGTTTTTCTATTGTCTTGAAACAGAAATAATTACTAGGTTTCAAATGTAAAAGTGTTTACTTGTTTTACGACTTCCAGTTCTGAGCAAACATCTCAGAGATGTGCATTTTTCACACAGAAATGCTAAATTTTGTTACGTTTCTGTTAGCCTGGGAACCGAAGGCAGGTGACAAAGAGTGATGTCATCCAGGCTAACCCAGCAGTAACATGAGATATTAATTTAAGAACTCTCTCAGAGACAGAGTGTATTTTGTACCTTGTCTTGGTAACACTGAAACATGAAATTAAAAGGATTATGCCATTTTCCCCACTGTAGTGCGATCCTGGAGCTAGTATATATATTTAAGGGGGGTGGGGGCATAGCCCCCAACATACCTCATACATTTTAAACCATACACATGGATACTTATAACTGCAATAAATAACTCTTTGCAGAAAACAATATTTACCTAAACTATGTGGTTTATATATATATATATATATATATATATATATATATATATATATATAGATAGATAGATAGATAGTTAGAAATATAACAAAAATGTGTTTATGTTTTCTTTATTTATTTGAGACTGCCCTGCAAAGTTGTTTTAAAATATTTCCTGTGATTCTGAACTCTGTAGTTACTGTGCTGTTTGAGTATTGTCTCGTTCTTGTATTATTTATTATTAAATATATTTAAACCTTTTAATTGTGGCTGGTTTGTTTAGAGATATTTAAGCACTTAGAGTACTTGAATATGTACTTGGTGACACTGTATAGGCCCTCCAATAGCCTTGCTTTTGGTCACACTTGTCTTAGAGTAGCTGATACGTAGTTGTTGGTGGCAGTGATAACTACCTTATAGTCTAGGCAGAAGGGGGCATAGCTAGTAAACCTGTGCCAGCCTTCACCAGGACTGCCTGTGTGTTTGTATATAAATCATATCTCAAAGTGTGTGTGTGTGTGTGTGTGTGTGTGTGTGTGTGTGTGTGTGTGTCTGCGTGTCAGCTACTTGGACAGGTACACGAAGCACTGGTTGGACAGACAGGGTGATGGAGGTTTTGGCTTGACCACTCGGCTGAGATCTTAACCATATAGCTTCGCAAGAGGGGAGTCTTATTGGGGATCTGGAGAAAGAGGCAGAAACCAGCCCTAGACTGACTGTGATCTCTGTGTACTCTTAAGGGAAATTGTACTTTATTGTGTTGTTCTTGTAATCCTCCCAATGTGTACATTCCTCACTGTTGCCAGTCATGAGGATTGAGGCCCCCTGATTACTGGGCCAGTGCAGGGGCATCACACAGGGTTTCAAAATTTCTTCTTTGCTGGCATCCAGGCAGTGTATTTACTAGCCAGTAACTGAATTTTACCAAAAAATTTCAATGGCACTCCTTTTTCTTAGTTTCTGTTTTCACCTTGGGAGAGATGAAATTATGCTGTTGATCAGTGTGTAGCCATTTCTGAAGTCCAAAGATTTACTAGTGTTATTAAACCTGTATGCTTTACAAAAATCATACAAATGTCAACTTCCCTTTTTATACAATGATCTTGTTTTACATTACTTCTTTCAAACACATCTTTTAAATTGTCATTTTAATTGCCTATAAAAACTGGACTCTCACCTAAAACCAACTCAGAATTCCTTTATATAACTTCCGAGTTACCCAATACCACAGGTTTAATAGATCTAGCAATAACACTGTAATGCACAAACATAAAATGAAAAAGTACAAGGGCAAGCAGCTTAGTAAAAATAAAATCTGAAATTACTGGAAGTGAATAGGAGACAGGAGTTTTCCTGGGACCTAAATACCTGAATGGATTTAACAGTGTGCAATCTGGTTTTATTTAAAGATAGGTAGTGATTTTTTTCTTAAGGCTAAAAGCCAATATTTTCTACAAGTATAAAAACTGTTTTTTTTTCACATCTGGGAGTGGAATAAAGATAAGAGAAGAACAGACAGGAATTAGTGTAAATAAGATCACAGGCTGTAACTTGAAATTTAGCATGGATAACCTCAATTTTACATTAGGTTATGGCTGTTCCTAACAGGAGAGTTAAACTCCATTTGAAGATGTACATAGTGGAGTTGTTTTAATGTAATCAGTTATGGGGGTGTTCTAGGCATTTTACGAGATTTTCATAAAAAAAAGTCTTGTAAAATATAACATATGTTCAAATAGAGCTGACAAGAAACAACTGTCTAAATAATTGACCTGACAAACATTATGGGGTACATGTAACACAAAAGCGGGAAACAGACATTTAAAAAGCTGATATGTGTAATAGATGGGTATAATAACTTTTTATGATAATAGCTACACTATCCATATTGCTTTGGAACATGAATAACTTCACAGGTACAGACAAAAAGATAAAGAGTATTGAACTATATTAAGAAATGCAAAGTGCAAATAGCAATGCTACAGAAGGCACATTTGGAAAGAAGTGAGTATGTGAAATTGATAAAGGAAGGATTTCACAATGGATATTTAGCAGAATATCAGGGAGAAAAGAAAAGGGGAGTACTTATACTAATTGCTATAGGAGCTCCAACAGTAACAGAAAAGGAAAACAAAGATAATAATAGTAGATTTGAGGTAGTAAGGAACTACTGGCAAGGGATAAGGATTACCCTGGCATATATGTATATTCCACCTAAAATACTATTATGGAGCTTAAGAAAACATTCAGAAAAATAATCATCTTTCAGCAGACCATGTTACTGGAACTTGATTTGCAACAGTAAGGATGTATCTGAGGTTCTGAGCAGGGAAAATATAACAGAAGAAGATTTCTGAAAAACTTTATGAAAATATTTTGTTATGGAAGATGTGAATTCAGTAGTAGGAATTCTGACAGAATTCATGTATTATTCTTCAAGATACAACAACTGGGCTAGACTAGACAGAAATTATATTTCACAGAAACATATGCATTTAATTGAAAGCTTTGTCACAAATTCAACAACTCTTTCAGATCATGCTTCAATAACACCTAAGATAAAAATGCAGGGTAATGAAGTAGAAATGAGGCACTAGAACATTCCCACCTACCTGTTAAAAAGACAGGAATTTAAGGAATGGGTAATGGAAATTATTCGAGAGTTATTAGGGAAGAAAGACAATTCTTCAGAAGTTATAGTTAGTAAGTGAGACAAAATGAAAGTCGAGTTTAAAATAGGCTAGAAATAATAAAAAGATATGGTTGAGAAGTAATAAGAATTATTTAGTGTGTCTGACAAAGATTAAAACATTGCTGAATAAGGAGAATCTCACAGAACACGAAAAGGTGCAACTGCAAAGTGTTAAAGAGAAAAGGGAGTATCTGGAAAATATGCATGAGTTTAGAAAGACTGCTGTTAAGCAACTGTTTTTTTCATAATAACTCTAGAGAACAAAAATGTTTAGCACAATGGCTTAGGCAACTGAAAGTAGAAATGGTTGTTGCCAAACTTAAGAAGCCTATAACCAGAGATCCAGTAGAGGTATTAAGAGATATGGACATTTTATGAAAAACTGTATAAAGCAGAGAAAAGTGGAAATCAAGAAAGAACACAACTATAAATACTTATGGAAGACTTAAGTAAATAAGTAAATCAGAATTTAAGTATATTAAATATAAATATTTATGGAAGACTTAAGTATGCCAAGGTTAGACTTCCAAGATGGCTGCACAATGAGTAACAGCTTACTTCTAGCACTCCCACTGTGAAAAAAAAACTAAGCAGAGTAGGTCGGTAGAATTTTGTGCTTCTGGGCAAGCTTCAGTAACTGGCTAGTAAGTGCACTACCTGGATGCCAGGAAAAAAGAAATACAGAGGACCTGAAAAAACAGCTACAAAAGGTGAGGAAAAAAAAATAATGACTGTGAAAAGTTCTGCAACTTTTCAGCAAACAGCAGTGCAACCTACAGACACATCGTCCAGTAACCTAGAGTAAAGTACAAGACACCTACACCCAGATATGGTTAAAATAAACAAAACACTGATGGAGTATATAAATTCAAACCACAAAAGGCTGGAAAAAAAACAGAAGAAGCTTTAAACAGATATTCATATGAGGTGATAAAACTGCAAAAATCAAAGGTAGAAATAAAGAAAAGTCTCACTGAATATAAGAATGCTCAAAAAGAGATGTTTAAAAAATAACAGAATTAGATGGCAGCATATAGGGAAAACCTGAGATTTTCAGCTGTACCAGATGAGCTGGAAGGAACACACTGCATAAATTTTATGAAAGCACAAGTAAGCAACTGGACTGGCATTTCACAGCAGGAGCTGTTAGCTGAAAGAGCACATCATATGTATGCTGCAAACATGGTTATTAGAAAGTAACCTACACCTTAAAAAGTAAAGCTGCAATCCTACCAGCAGAAGGAGTTGATTCTGACAAAACTGTGCCAGAAGAGCAAAGTACGAAAAGTGGGAGAGAGCAGTGTTTGTGGAGAATGATTACTCATTGTACACCAGACAGAAGAGGAGTAAATTTATTCCACTGTTTAGGGAATGTCGAGACGCAAGCATGAGAATCAAGCTGTTGCACCATGCTATCTTCAAAATATTCTTCCCTGGAGATACAAAATTATTTTTTGATGAAGTACACACTAAGGAGGAAATACAAAAGTTTGTCCAACAAAAAGTGAGTTGTGAAACAGAAGGTGATTCTGCTTCTTATTCTTCTGGTAACAAAGACCACAGACAGACTATGCCAGTGAAACCTTTACCAATGTTTCAAAAGAAAATGATGGACAGAAAGAAGGGAGCATGAGAATAGACTAGAAGAATCGAGAGTACGTTGGAAATTAAACAGAGACAGGATTTGTGAGATGGAGATTAACAGGAATAAAACCAGTAACTTGGGAATTGACACATGTGGGATTATAAAGCAAAACTGTATATGACAGAATAAGAAAATCTTGAAATATTGGGCTTTTTTGACTTTCTTGGACTTGTGTGGGAGTCTAAAGCATATGTCATTAATATTTGGAAAATACTTAGGGGAGGGGAAGAGGAAGGACAAAGTTAACTGTAAGAAAATGAAAATGCTTTCTTAATAGTACTATTTTCATAGTGCATGATTTTCTTTGCATGCTATAAAGTTTTCTCAGTTATTTTTTTAAATGTAATGGGGATACTATTCTAAACAGGTGCTCCTGCTTTTTTTTCTTTTTCTTTCTCCCTTCTTCTCCCTTTCTCCTTGTTTAGTTTTAAGAAATGTAGGCACTACAATGTAAAAAAAAAAAAAAAAAAAAAAAAAAAAAAAGTCTGGTTAAAAGAGCATGACAATAAAATAATGTGCTTTTTCCTCAATCTTGCATGGTGGAATGACTGGATTAAGGCACCTCCTTACTCTAGTAACACATTTTAAGAGAAAGCAAGTAAAAGAAAAAGAATATTGAATATTATAAGTCTTTTTCTAGCAATTAAATGTATGCTTTCTAGCAATTCTCTATCTGGACCTCCTGTCTCCATGGAGACAATCTGATAAAGAGAAACTGGCTACAATCTGATAAACAGGAATTGGCTACAATCTGATGATGAGAAATTTGCTAGAAGAAAAAAGAAAAAGTGGCAAGAAGATAATGTTCTCTGAAATCATTCAGGTGTTTTCCCACCTGGGAGAGCTATAAAGATAAGGCAAAACCAGACAGCATGTAGTAGAAGCACAGGCTGCACCATGTGCCTTAGCCTGGATAACCTTTCTTTTAGGTTAACTCAAATCTATGAGTGTGGCTGGTAGTTTGGGGCATCTGTTCCTGTCAGGAGGGTAAAATGTCAATGTCTGAAGATGTACGTAGTTTTGTGTGTTAGTATTTAGTTGATATGTTAAGGGGGAGTATTGCGGGGTGTTTGTTTTTTAATTTGAGGGCTTTCAATAAAACAAAAAGTTTTGTAAGATGTGACATAGGTTCAAATGGATAAGACAAGACACAACTGAATAAAGGTTCAACCTGCCAAACAGTGTATGCATGTAACACAAAAGCTGGAACTAGACATTTAACAAAAAACTTACACATAAAAGGTGGAAAATAACGTTTTAATACAATGACACTTTCTGTAATGTCTTTAAATGTCATTGGTCTCTCAGATAAATATAAAAAAGAAAGAGTAGTGAAAGATATTAAAAAATGTGGAGTGCAAATAGCTATGCCGCATGAGACATACTTGGAAAGAACTAAATGTAAATTTGATAAGGAAAGGTTTTCAGGGTGGTTATTATTGGAATACCTGGGACAAAGGAAAAGAGGAGTACTTATATTAACTGCAAGAGGAGCTCCAATAGTGATAAATAGTGATGGAAGAGGATAAAAGAGATAAAAATGGCAAATTTGTAGTACTAAGGGGCTACTGGCAAGGTAGGAGGAATACACTGGTATGTATTTATATTCCACCTAAAACTGCTATAACGGAGCTTAAGAAAATTCTGGGAGAAATAATCAGCTTTCAGCAAGGAATATTACTTATAGGTAAGGACTGGAATTTGATTTGCAGCAGTGAATATGTGTATGTGGGGCCAAGAAGGGAAAGTATAATAAAGGGGGTAGACGTTTGACGACATTTATGAAAATATTTGGCATGGAAGATGTGAATTCAGTAACAGGAATACAAAAACTGGGCTTGGCTAGACAGAATTTACATTTCACAGGAACATGCGCATTTAATTGAAGGTCCTCATATACACCCAATAACTATTTCAGACTGTGTGCCAATAATAACTAAAATAAAAACACAGGGTAATGAAATAAAAATAAAACACTGGAGCTTTCTCACCTATCTGTTGAAAAGACACAAATTTAAGGATTGGGTAGTGGAAACTACTCAGGAGCTATTAGAAAACATAAAAATGTCTTCTGAAAATATAGCTAGGGAGTGGGGTAAAATTAATGTGGAGTTTTCAAAATAGGGTGGAAATAAAAGAAAGAGAGATATGGTTAACAACTAACAAGAATTGTTCAGAGAGACTTACAAATGTTAAAGTATTACAGAATACAGAAAATCTCACAGAACAAGAACTGCAGAATGCTAAACAGAAAATAAAGGATTACCTCGATAATATGCATGAGTTTAGAAAGACTGCTGTTAAGCAACTGTTTTTTTGTTAACAACTCTAGGGAACAAAATATTTTAGCACACCAACTCAGACAACACAAAGTAGAAAGGGCTTTTGCCAAGCTTAGAGAGCCTATAATAAGGAAGGTAACAAGTGATGCTGTAGACGCATCAGAAATATTTTGGAAATTCTATGAAAGTCTGTATAAGGCAGAGAAATATGGAAATCAAGAAAAGGTACAAATGGAAATGTTTACGGAATAATTAAATATGCCAAGGTTAGGGGCATATGAGGCTCAATTACTAACAGGATAGGAGGAAATGAGATAAAAATTGTGATGTATAACCATTCTACAAAAAAGTCCCCAGGAATATATGGTATTCCTGTAGAAATTTGGAAGGTTTTGTTTCATAGTGTTTTAAGAGGAGAAGTATCGACATCTTGGAAGAAAGTGGCTCTAGCTGCAATACCTAAAGAGGGTAAAGATCCATCAGATCCAGCTTTATACAGATCCATTTTAATACTAAACCATGATTATAAAGTGTTTATGTCTATAATGGCTAAAAGAATAGCAAAAGTGATGCCAAAATTGATAAATATGGATCAGTGTGGTTTTGTGGAGGGGAGGCAAACATTTGACAAAATTAAGAGAACAATGACGATCCAGAGGGAAGCAGAATGTAAGAAAATACCAATGTTAGTGGGCCTTGATGCAGAGAAAACATTTGACAAAGTAACCTGGGACTTTGTGAGCAGGGCAATGGAAGTATTTGCATTCCCTGATAAAATTACAGGGTTGATTGGAGGATATATGAGGAATTGGAGGTAAATATTTAACTGGATGCAGTCCTTTCAGTTAATTTCTGCTTGAGTGGAAGAATCAGGCAGGTGTCCTCTTTCTCCTTTGTTATTTGCATTATATTTAGAACCATTGGCAAAGAAAATAAGGGACTCAGAACTTCAAGGCTATAACTGGTATGGTAGTCAAGAAAGCTGGCTCTCTCTGAAGATGATCCTATTTTATACTTGACAAAACCAGACATTACGGTGTTGTGGAGCATTTTGAGATAATTTTAAATCTTTTTTGGGCTACAAAATTAATGAGGCTAAAACAAAGACAGTGGTAAATTATGTACCTACACACAAACTGGTTCAGCAATATCCATTATTTATGGGGACATGATAAAATGAAGTATTTAGGAGTATGGATTAAAAATGATTCCAGTACAGCAACTAATGATGTGTGGGAAGAGGCTAAACAAAAATTAATACAAAAACTGAGAAAATGGAAGCTCATATTGATATGGATGGTAAGATACATGCAATTCAAATGTTTTAATCCCTTTAGTCTTATACACAGGTCAGGCATACTTTAATCAACCAGAGGATAAATTCTGGATAGTGATTAATAAAGAGATGAAGGACTTTATCTGAGAGGGGAAGACAGCAAGAGTCAAATGGGATAAGCTGATTCTTCCAAAAGAGCAAGGCTGATTGGGATTACTCAATTTAAAGGAGTATTTCAGAGCAACACAGTTAAGGCTCCTATACATAGCACAAGCAGAAAACTATAATTCAAAGTGGAAAGGAATGATGATGAAATGGGGGGGGGGCCTCAAGAAACAAGGAGAGACTGGGTTTTGGATGCAGACCTTTAAGTAGAATAACAGTAATCATACAAAATATTATATTCATTAAGAAGCAGAAAGTATACTAAGAACTAAGCCAGCAAGGGAACGGAGAAAGGAGGCTCTGCTGACAGGGATGACTGCGATTAGGGATACAGATAATAGGCAAGATGGGGCCGGAATTTACTGGAGAAAACTGGCAAAGGAGCCAAGGTCTTGTGAGCAAATAAACAGAAATGGAAAGGTAAAAGAATGGGAAGACGCCAATAATTTATTTGGACTGCAGGTTAAAGATTGCCTTCCCTATCAAGGATCGATATCACAGTACAAGCAAAGAGAAAGAAATACGCGGTTCTACATGAAAGACCAGCATTGGTAGAGTTTTTAGTAAAATCTAGAACAGAATATACTAATTAGTACAGCATATAAAATATTGCATGATAACTATAAGAATCAATTAAAGGAGATTAGAAAGGATTGGGAAGAGAGATTGGATAAGCAATCTACAACAAAACAATGGGGATATATGTATGTCTCCCAAATATGCAACAAAATCTAGAAGATTTAGGATTTTTGCTTGGAAATGTTAACATAGGTATTTTTATAGCCCAAGTACACTCCAGAGAATTTTTACTCAGGTAGACAACAAATGTTGGAGGTGTAATGGGGAAGAAAGAGCTAACTGGGAACATATTTTCTGGGAGTGTAATGAGTTGTCACACTTTAAAGATTCCCTGCAGGCTACACTGTCAGAGATGCTGGGTGAGCAAACTGGTATAACTACGGAAATGACTTGCCTGAGCTATGATACAGAACTGGAATTGTCTAGACATGGTAAGGTCTTGCTGAGTCTAACTATAGTGCCTGCCAAAAAAAGCAATTACTAGAAAATGGAAATTCAAGTCTAAACCAACTGTACTACAAGCAATGAATGTAGCAACAGAGATAAAACAAGTGGAATTGGGATCTTTAGAAAAGGGTAAATTACATAAGAAAAAAATGAGAATTGTGGGAACAACACATACAGGGGAGGAATGAGGTTTAAAAGCAGGCAGGACATGTATGAGCTATGTAATGTTTGACAGACGATGAATGGGTATATTATAAGTGATGTTACTATAATGCTTGCAGCTAGGATTGTGTCAGCATGGTTTGTGATATAAAATGCTTGCATCTAGGATTGTGTCAATGTGTTTTTTCATTTATATAAATGTATGATTGCCTATGTCATAAGGGATAATTTAATAAAGATGCTTCTTGTTTAAAAAAAAAGTATGCCAAGGTTAGAGGTACATGAGTCTCAACAATTAACAGTAAAGACAGGAGGAGATGAAATAAAAACACGATGGTGCAGCGGTAGCGTTGTTGCCTCACAGCAAGAGGTTCTTCTGTTCGATTCTTGGCTGGAGTGCCTTCTGTGTGGAGTCTGCATGTCCTCCCCGCGGTCGAGAGGTGTTCAAAAGACATGCGTAAATGGGTGTGCCTTCGCTGAAGGTTGGGCATCGGGCTGGCAACTCGGCACCTTAAAATCTACTGCCAATTACTAGCGGACCAGAGTTCCGCTGTGGTGACCCCTAACCGGGAAAAGCCAAAAAGACAAACAACATATAATCAATCTTCAAAACAGTCTCCAGGTCAGGAACAGATGGCATTTCTGTGAAAGTTTGGGAGCTAGGAAGAAAGTGATAAAAGATCTGGAAGGTTTTAATGGTATTTTAAAAGAAGAGGAAGAACTAACATCCTGGAATAAAGCTGTGGTGGCTGTAATACCTAAAGATCGTAAAGACCCATCAGACCCAGCTTCACGTAGGCCCATTTCAGTTTTAAAGCATTATTATAATGTGTTTATAACCATAACAGCTAAATGAATGGCATAGGATTTGCCAAAATTGAGAAATATGGATCAATGTGGTTTTGAGGAAGGGAGGCAAACATTTCAAACAGTAATAGAACAATGATTTCCTTTATGAATAGTAAGGTGGAATGTTAAATGGCCTTACAGGTACAGATAAAATGCAAAGAATATTGAATTATATTAAGAAGTACTACATTGAAATACCAATACTGCAGGTGACAGCTGGATAGAAAGGAGGACATGAGAGTAACAAATAAAGGATTTTAAAGTGGGCAATTCAGCAGAATATCAGTTATCAATTAAAGGAGAGTCATAATACTGATAGTGAGAGCTTTAAGAACATCACCGGTAAAGGGTATGAGTGGGGGGACAGACAAAGAAAGATTACAACAGATGCTGATGATGTGCTGTTGACCATTAAGAACACAACAGAAGACTGGAAACAGGTCTGTGAAATAATTCAGGGTTTCAGAGATTATGCAGGATATTAGGAGAATAAGGAGAAAATGCAAGCAATGGCCATAAATATAGATCTGCAGGACATGGGTAGTGTATGTGGGGATAGTAGTTGGAGGGATGAAGTGATATAGCTACGAGTCTCATTTTGGAACACAGTTGGGGAAGTCAATGGGGAGAACATAGGAGATGAGTCAAGAGAGGATAAAGAAGCAACATAAGAAATGGAGAGCTATCAAGACGGATCTAGATCAAACAGTAAAGATAGTACAATACCTTACCACAGCTTCTGCATCCATGGTAGGTGTACTGGATAAGTTCAAAAGAAGGATATATGAAAAAAATCAGACAAATGACTCAGAATTTTAAATGGGAAGGAGAAAGGCCAAGAGTAGTGAGGAAAACATTAATAATCTCTAGTGAAAAGTGAGGATGGGAGTGCCACAGATAAGTGTATATTTGCGGGTGTGCAGAATGGCGAACATTCTAAGGTTATTGGCTCTCAAAATACAGTGGACTGGAAGCAGATGACAGCAGTGATAGAAGGGAGGCTACAAGAGGGGGTAGATCTGTGGGAATTGTTAATGGAGACACTTACTGCTAGTTTAGCCCTAGCAACCTTATGGGACTTAAGAGAGGAAGTTAAAATGATGAGGGAAGGGGACTGGGGAAGTGGAAGGAAGAGCTACTACCTATAGGTGGGATGAGTAAAGGACAAAGACAATTTGTAGTATGGAGGCAGATGCAAAGGAAGGGTGTATTTAGATACTGGCCACAAATAGTTAAGTGGTGACAAGCCCAAAAGATGTGAGGTGATAAAGGATGAATATGATATTCCCCAGAAGCTGGAGTGGGATTATGTGGGGTAGTAGCTTAATGAAAGCAAATGCCCATTAGTAGGCACAGATATATGAACCTCCCAAAAGAAATGAATGAAAGGAGAATGGTGTGGGGGAATGAATTTATTACAAAAGTACTTGAATAATGGAAGAAGGAGTTAAATGGGAACATATGTTTTGGGTGTGAAATGAGTTGGTAGATTTTAAAAATTCCCTACAGAGTACTCTATCAGAAATATTGGGAAAGCAAATGGCTTGAAGTAAGGAAATTACTCTTTTGAGCTGCAGTACATGATATGAACTGCCAAGACATAGTAAGGCCTTATGAAGTTTAATTCTGTTGATTGCCAAAAAAGCAATTACTAGAAAATAGAAATCAGTCTATAGTAACTGTATTCGAGGTATTGAATATTATAAAAGAGATGAAAGAACTAGAAGAGCGTTCTTTAGAAAAGGGAAGGGGCAAATTTCATAGAAGTAAGTGGAGATTGTGGGAACAATACATGTATAATAATGTTCAGGAGGAGGAGTGAAGTTTAAGGGAAGGCAAGAAATCAGCAATTTTTTTGTAATGTTGTTCTGACGACAGTAGCAAAGAAAATATATGTGATCTATAATGTATTTACATGGAAAAATGTTTAAATGGTTTGTTTTCTTTTCTATTAATGTATGTCTGCCTATGTTTTAAATGATAACTTAATAAAGGTGTTTAAAAAAGTACTTGAATATTTTAGGATTGATAAAGAGCAAATATCTATGAACATAACGGAAGGCTGGGAGATAGAGTTACAGATAACAATTTTTAACCAGCGTAGAATGCATACAGTGCAATTAGCTAGATATGCTACCAAAGCAAAAACATTTCGAATATTAGTATGGAAGTGCATCCTTTATTATTTCTATAAACCAGAAAGACCGGCAAAGATATATCCAGGCACTCAGACAGATGCTAGGGATGTAATGAACCTGA